>NC_054710.1:39021487-39086487 GCF_016097555.1 Gigantopelta aegis | reverse complement strand
TCATCTATAGGACAGCCAGAGAGTCAGTGTTAGAGTTATTTATCAAATAAAGATAGAGTATTTGAAATGGTAGATATTTGAAATCAAACTGTTAACCGTTAAGAATGATGTGTCAACCATCCAATTTGAACAATTGTTCAAGTGTGTGTGATAATGATGTCGATTTTTGTCTTGATGTAATTCCAAACATGCATCTTACTTTGTATTTTGGTCCTACAATTAGACTTGTTACAGATTTGGAACTGACAATGATCAATGAAATCTGTGAACAGTCTTTTCACTTGGGAAATAGATTGGCTTAACTGCACCAATGGATTAAACATAACTGCACCAATGGATTAAACATAACTCTTACAGACTGGAAATTCATGAAATAATTAATGGATAAAATAAAAAGTCCTACAAAATAAATGTCCATCCTACCATAAACTGGTGTAGATTTTCCCATAAAGTCATTTTCAAAATAGTGCATGAAGGAAAGAAGGAAATGTTTTATTTAACGATGCACTCAACACATTTTATTTACGGTTATATGGCATCGGACATATGGTTAAGGACCACACAGATATGGAGAGAGGAAACCCGCTGTTGCCACTTCATGAGCTACTCTTTTCAATTAGCAGCAAGGGATCTTCTATATTCACCATCCCACAGACAGGATAACACATACCATGGCCTTTGATATACCAGTCGTGGTGCATTGGCTGGAGCGAGAAATAGCCCAATGGTCCTACCGATGGGGATTGATCCTAGACTGACCACACATTAAGCGAACACTTTAGCACTGAGCTATATCCCACCCATCATTTTCAGAATGGAGCAAGAAGACTACATTAGTAATACTTCCAGATATCACTAGCTGTTGTATAACAATCGTACCAACTGTAAAACTTTAAAAAAATTAGTTCTATATATATCTTTTGATGGAAGAATATTGCATGAAGACACAATTATTGCATAAAAATAATACATTGGTAATACATCAAAATTAATCACTATCCTTTGTATAAAAATCACACACCAACTGTAATCCTTAAAAAAAAGATTTCCTCTATCTCTCTCGATGAAAGATTTTTTTTTTTACATTCACCACTGAACTGTAAACCTCCACACATCTTTTCTCATTAATCTATGGAAAAACAGTCTTTAAAAAGACATTAATAACTTTCTGCACATATAGATCTTGTTACGGACTTTCAGAAAGTATTTCACGCCAGATCACGCTTACCAAAAAAACATCTGCTAAGCAAAATGGGTTGAGATATCCGATTCAAATCCAACCAATGAAAATCAATTGCTGGTTGATATCATTTAAAGATTACACAATGATCGTAATGGACAGAGTACATGTACAGAAGCTGAAAATATTGGATGAAAAACAATTTATTCTTCTCCTCAATAAAGTGGAACTCTTTTGATCACAGAGGTGGAAAACTCTGATAGAATTACGGAATCAATATGGCTGCACTCGGGGTTGCACCAATCACATGCTTCTTAGTTGTATTATTGTATAGTGTAATCTATCGACAGTAATTAACAGCACCACTGATTGGTAGTAATGTACATGTGCATGTAGCTATTTTCACAAATGTATGCTTTATTACGTGCCCAATCAGTTCTGTTTCTAAAATTGCATTTGGCACCCATTGATTGGACTTGTTAAAAATGTTCACAGAAAATTGTTTATTTTCATTTCAATTGAAAAAAAAAATACTTTGTAATATTTTTGTCTCTTTGTTTTTTTCAAAATGTACTCCATTGTCAGACATCTTAACCATTTCCAACAGACAATTTTTAAAATTATAATTTATACCTACACCAGTGGTTATAGTACATGTACAAAGTTTGTTTTTATTTAACGACGCCATTCGAGCACATTGATTTTTTGTCTTATCATCGGCTATTGGACGTCAAACATATGGTCATTCTGACACTGTTTTTTAGAGGAAACCCGCTGTCATCACATAGGCTACTCTTTTACAACAGGCAGCAAGGGATCTTTTATTCGCACTTCCCACAGGCAGGACAGCACAAACCATGGCCTTTGTTGAACCAGTTATGGATCAATGGTTTGTGCAAGTGGTTTATGGAGCCTTGCGGAGCACTCACTCAGGGTTTGGAGTCAGTATCTGGACTGGGATCCGAACCCAGTACCTACCAGCCTGTAGATCGATGGCTTAACCACGAAGCCCCCGAGGCCGGTCATGTACATGTACATGTATATGTGTAAACACTGACCAGTCTTAACAACAGCTCCCATAAACTATCACAGTCCAAACAAATATGTACATATGAACTATGTTATTTTGATATTAGATTACTCTTTTAATATTCTCCAAATTCACCTAATCTAAACAAATTAAACTGTATAACCAAATAATTAAATTTCTGTTATATTCATTACAATGTAACGTCATCCCATTGGTCCAGACATAGCAATGGGAGTTTGTTCAATTCTCGATGAATGTGAAAATTACATCATCAGGGAACATCATATCTGATGACGACATTTTATATGGGTGAGTTGTCTTATTGAGTGTTATTGTTTATGGATAAAAAATAATTCAAAATAAAGTACGAAGTTTTAGTGTTATTATTAGCCTGTATGATTCAAATTTAATTAGAAGTATTGTCTGTTATTTCTTTTACGTTCATCTGGGTATTAACAAAAAAAATCATCCGCAAATATATGTGAGAACGGCTTCGCCGATTCACACAGTTTGCAGCCGATTTTTTTGTTCATACCCAGATGAACGTAAAAGAAATAACAGACAATCCTTAAATGACTGAATTAATGAATGTTTCATTACACCCCAGCAAAAAAAAACATTGGCTATTGGCTGTAAAACTAAGGTAAATATGTAAATGAAGTTATAATTAACTTTAATCTAAGACGTAATCAATAACACTCCAACACGAAAAATAGATCAGCTATTGGGTGTTGAACTAAGGTAAATGTTTAAATGAAGCATGTATGAGATAATTAACATCAATGTAGGATGCCATAAAAATGTTCAAACTGTATTAAGCAGCCAGCTATATTTAACAAACACTTTATGATAATTCTTTAGACGGTTTCTTAAAGGGACATACTCTAGTTTTTAAACACTAAGGCATATTTTTTACTATTAGAGCCATTTTTGGTAACTGAAATCATACTTTACTTAGATTTTATTGTTTAGATTATCAATTTCCATACATTCGAAGTGTTTTTGGTTATCCTGGTGTTTTCAATATCACAAAATGCATTTATCATATAATTAAAAACGCACATGCGTCTGAGAAGTAACAGTTATGGAGTTGAGTTTTAGTCTATTTTTAGAGGATATTTTACCATTTCAAAGTCACAGACTCATGTTTCACTCAATTGTAACTTTATCCAAATGTGTTAAAGGTTTGTAGATTAATCAAACTTAGTTTTAATTTTCACGGGTTGAAACTAGGGTCCATCCCTTTAACTCAGTTTTAAAGGGACATTCCTGAGTTTGTTGCAATTTTTAAGATGTTGTCGACTAACAGAGACTTTTAACGATTGTAATTACATATTAAATATATTTTTTTGCATAAAATATTAGTGGCTATATATTAAACGTGTTCCTGATTGTTCTAATATTTGTACTAGGTTAAATTTCATCTTATTTCCTAAAATATTGTTTTTTCGTATGTACGAAATAATTTAAAGACAAAATCCAGTTTGGGCTTCTTACAAATATTAAGATGACCAGAAACACATTGAATATACAAACACTGATATTCTAAACAAGAAAATATATTTAATATGTAAGTTTAATCGTAGAAATATTTTATTAGTCGGAAACATCTTACAATGCAGCAAACTCCGGAATGTCCCTTTAACTGTAGAGTTAAACTGCCATATGAGCACTGGTCAAAGAGATGCATCCATGCAGAGGCATACAGAACTAAAATCATATCAAAGATATTAATTTTCTACACTGGCGGCTTCGTGTTTGTCTTTCAACTGTGATAATACTACCGTCTGTTTGACTAGTCATATGTTAAACTATTGATCTGTCATTTCATGTGCGGCCATATTTACCTCCATATTGAAGAATCAAAAGAAGTATGTCCGAGTTAAATTCCTCAATTAATTAACACATTTCCCAGCTGCGTGGAGATAAATAGGAGAACATGCCCAACTGCCCATCACATAATGAATCACTTTACAACTTCTCAGCCAGAGCTCATCCTGTTTGTTCAAGGAACTATATTCTGCAAGACTAATCCTCGTTCACATTTCGTTATTATTCTTACAACTTTCAGGTTAATTAGTACACTTTTCTCATGTGATATATATATGTGTTTATGTCTATTATATGTGGTAGTTTGAGCTATCAATATATAACTACAGTTAGTTAAGTTTCTGTTAATGTAAACCATTTTTATTCAAGACCTATTTTTCCTACAACTTTCAGGTTAATTAGTACACTTTTCTCGTGTGATATATTATATAGTTTCTCATGTGATATATTAAAGTTTCTCATGAGTCATGTGATATATTATATAATTTCTCATGTGGTATTTATATGTAGTTTCAGCTACCAATTTATCTTGTAGCCCAGTGATAAAGCATTCGCTTGATGCGTAGTCTGTCTAGGATCGATTCCTATCGGTGGACCCATTGGGCTATTTCTTGTTCCAGTCAGTGCTCCACAACTGGTGTAAACCGACCGCGCATCAAGTAAGCACTTTACCACTGGGTTACGTCCCCCTCCCACCCCCTGAGTCATGTTATTGCATGTGTCTATATACATGCAATGTCATTGATGTACCACATCCAGACCCATAATGCTGAAACTGTTTTAATATTCCTATTACAGCTTCCGTGTTAATCACAACAGTATTTGCATGTATATGTTATCACACATGTCTGTGTACATGCAATGTCATTGATGAACAATATCCAGTCTATAATGCTAAATATATTTCAATATTCCTATTACAGCTTCCGTGTTAATCACAACAGTATTTGTATGCACATGTTAATTTTTGTAAACCTGCAGTGTCATTACTTACTTTATTTATGCCCATCGTCTCTTCTGGGGCATAGGCCACGGACTACAGTTTTCTGCAATGTCATTGACTGATATTAATTATTAAAGTAACTATATAGCTACATGTAAGTTGTTGTGCGCCACAACTGCCCACATTTATTAATGTACTACATTCCATAAAATTATGTTTATTGTTATGTAAAACGTCTCTAGGTGGGGTTTTTTTTTATCCCACTGCTTCCTTTTCTATCATCATTTGAATTCCATCTCATTTCCTCCCAATGTGATGGCTTTTCCTATCATTAATTTTGTTTTGCTGTCCACCTCCATAACCCAATCCTCGTCTCCAACT
Source organism: Gigantopelta aegis (assembly GCF_016097555.1). Classification (NCBI taxonomy): domain Eukaryota; kingdom Metazoa; phylum Mollusca; class Gastropoda; order Neomphalida; family Peltospiridae; genus Gigantopelta; species Gigantopelta aegis. The sequence continues at coordinate 39,081,123 of NC_054710.1, read as the reverse complement.
GCAACAGGTGCTTGTTTTTATGATCTGGCAGCCCTTCCTATTTTTTTATCTTCTTTTGCTCTCCACCTCCACATCCCAGTCCTTGTCTCTAACTACAATAAGTGCTTGTTTTTATGATCTGGCAGCTCTTCCTATTTTTTATCTTCTTTTGCTCTCCACCTCCACATCCCAGTCCTTGTCTCTAACTACAATAAGTGCTTGTTTTTATGATCTGGCAGCTCTTCCCATCTTTGAGGGGTGGGATGTAGCCTAGTGGTACAGCGCTAGCTTGATTCGCAGTCAGTCTAGGATTGATTCACGTTGGTGGGCCAATTGGGCTATTTCTTGCTCTAGCCATTGCACCATGACTGGTATATCAAAGGTCATGGCATGTGCTATCCTGTCTGTGGGATAGTGCATATAAAAGATCCCTTGCTTCTAATGAAAAAATGTAGTGGGTTTCATCTCTATGACTGTCAAAATGACCATATGTTTGACATCCAATAGCCAATAATTAAACCAAACTCTTTTTTTCATTTCCTCCCAATGTGATGGCTTTCATTTATTTTGTTTTGCTGTCCACCTTCATAACCCAGTCCTTGTCTCTAATTGCAATAAATGCTTGTTTTTATGATCTGGCATTTTTCCTATATTTCAACATGCTTTGCTGTCCACCTCCACATCCCAGTCCTTATCTCTCACTGCAATAGGTGATTGTTTCTTATGGCCTTCCATACTATAAACCTGCCATTTCTCATCAGTCTCTGCCTTGGATTTAGTGTTACCAATTTGGAAAGTATTCAGTGTAAACATTTTGACTGGTACCATCATGTTCTATCATATCACATCCATTTAATGTCAGGTGCAAACACCAGTCTAGAAAGCAAGCATCCTTCTTAACAAGCCTCTGACAATGCTAAGGAAGGAAGGACCGGCCTCGGTGGCGTCGTGGCAGGCCATCGGTCTACATGCTGGTAGGTACTGGGTTCGGATCCCAGTCGAGACATGGGATTTTTAATCGAGATACCGACTCCAAACCCTGAGTGAGTGCTCCGCAAGGCTCAATGGGTAGGTGTAAACCACTTGCACCAACCAGTGATCCATAACTGGTTCAACAAAGGCCATGGTTTGTGCTATCCTGCCTGTGGGAAGCGCAAATAAAAGATCCCTTGCTGCCTGTCGTAAAAAGAGTAGCCTATGTGGCGACAGCAGGTTTCCTCTAAAAACAGTGTCAGAATGACCATATGTTTGACGTCCAATAGCCGATGATAAGATAAAAAATCAATGTGCTCTAGCAGCGTCGTTAAATAAAACAAACAAACTTTACTTTTTTTGCTTAGGAAGGAAGGAATGTTTTATTTATTCAACACATTTTATTTACGGTTATATGACATCAGACATATGGTTAAGGAGCACACAGATAATGAGAGGAAACCCGCAGCAAGGGATCTTTTATATGCACCATCCCACAAAGAGGACTGACAATGAACAGTAAAATTTGTTCCTTTTAACAACACCACTAGAGCACATTGATATATCAATCATTGGCTATTTGGATGTCAAATATTTTGTAATTTTGACATATAGTCTTAGAGAGGAAACCCGCTACATTTTTCCATTAGGTCAGGTCAGGTCAGAGAATTTAATGTGCACATTCAGAGCAAGCTGTTGTAGCGCATGCCTGTCCTGGGCACAGGTGTCGGCCTCAGCCGGTTCCTCCGTCCAGGACAGGAAAGGGGTGGGGAGGGTGAAGGGGGGGGGGGCACCTGCACTGTCAGTTGCAAGGGAACACCTGCAGTCCGATCGTGATCAGCAACAGGCGGAGGGGTGGTTTGGTGCTATGGAATTTTGAGTCCCGAAGGATGAGTCCAAAGAGAAATGGTGCACATTTATGAGAAGGAAATTAGGCGCATTTTTCCATTAGTAGCAAGGGATCTTTTATATGCATCATCCCACAGACAAGACTGGCAATGTTAAGAGGCTCTATAACTATATATTATACTCCCATACTACCAATGATCGTTAATTAATGCCAACTGTTTCAATGTATTTGTTACAGTTTCCAGATTAATTAGAACAATGTTTGCATGTTATTGCACTGCCAAACATACATGTGGCATCAGTTACTGTAAACGGTTAAAACAGAAATGCCTGAATATATCTTTCCCGTTCAACGTCAAGTCACAAAATTTATACACATGCATATATTATTATTTTTATTGCAGATTTGCACATCAGATACCAGTGGCAGTTTGTAAAATTTATATATCGCGAACATATAGTCACATAAAAAACCCATGTCATAATATTATTCCAGTTTACAGTAGTCATGATAATAATGTTAACCTACGTTTTGAGTGGGCTATATCTCAGTCGATTGGGCCCTAGCTTGAGGTGCTTGTATCATACCAGGCCATAGGATTTCAAATTTAATAGGAAACTGTTTTTAGGTTCTGTTGAATAGTCAGACTCGATATAATTATCATGGGAAATGAAATTTCGGTGCCATGATTTTACCAACATGCTATCAACACGCTATCAACACGCTACTGACACGCTACAGGGAATGATCGTTTCCATGAAATCCAAAGGCCTGCGTAGGATTGAAGCACCTCAGTAGACCCATTCTCAGATGGTTTGTTTTTTTCCCATCCCAACCAGTGCACCACAACTATTATATCAAAGGCCATGGTATGTGCTATCCTGTCTGTGGGATGGTGCATATAAAAGATACCTTGCTACTAGTGGAAAAAAAATGTAGCGGTTTTCATCTCTAAGACTATATGTCAAAAATTAATTTCTTTTGTTTAACGACACCACTAGAGCACATTGTTTTATTAATCATTGGCTATTGGATATCAAACATTTGGTAATTGTGACATATAGTTTTAGAGAGGAAACCTGCTACAGTTTTCCATTAGTAGCAAGGTATCTTTTATATGCATCATTCCACAGACATGACAGCACATACCACGGCCTCATGGTGCACTGGCTGGAGCTTAAAATAACCCTATTGCTGCACCTATGGAAATCAATCCTGGACAGACCACACATCAAGCCAGCTCTTTACCACTGGGCTACATATCGCCCCTATATGTCAAAATGACCAAATGTCTGACATCCAATACTCAATGATTAATAAATCAATGTGCTCTTCTGGTGTCTTTAACTTTGATCTATGTTTTTGTATGTTTTACTTACATGGGTGGAAAATGGTCTATAATCAGTTTCTAAGAACTGGTGACTCCACTTTTGAATAACTTTACCTCATTCTGTACGGCTTCTGGTATGACAACATTTTGAAAAATAAACAAAGGCCACACGGAATAACATACAAGACCGCATAATGCAGGTTCAACATGCTAAAGAAATGACACTTTTCCTCAACTTTTAATACGGCACACAAGTGGAGTTTTTGATACGGTAAAGGTCACTGATGCAATCTCGGAAGTTCTTCCTAAACATACATGCCACATTACAAGGGAATCTTGTGCCCATCAAGCATCAACAAACAATTTGCAAGTTAATGCACACTTTGAAAGCAGGCGGCATAAAGGTTACGGATGCCAACTGCAAGACACATACACACTTAGAGGCCAGTTCAAAGTCTGTACTGCAGGAGGTGTGGACAGTGGAATGCGCCACCAAGCATTTTTTCACAGGTTAAAATGGGTGAAAAAATCTGTACTTGTACAGGATATTCTAGGATCAATCCTGTTTTCAGGATACCCTAGGGCCTAATTCACGAAACTTTCGCAACTTTGCGATCTCGCTGTGCAGTGCTAAAAGACTTGCAAAGAGGATGCTTTGTTGTCTAGCAGAGCCTAAGAGAGCTTTGTGAATTAGGCCCCTGATCAATCTTGCTTTCAGGTTATCCTCTGATCAATGCTATATCCTATGATCAATCCTGTATTTAGGATATACTATGGTCAATCATGTATTCAAGATTTCCGATTATCAATTCTGTATTCAGGATATCCTATTATCAATCCTTTATTCAGGTTATCTATCCTATGATCAATCCTGTATTCAGAATATCCTATTATTAATTCTGTATTCAGGATATCCTATGATCAATTCTGTATTCAGGATCCTTTGTTTAATTATATATTTAGGATATTCTAAAATTAATCCTGTATTCAGATTAGTCATCAATCCTGTATTCAGGATATCCTACGATAAATCCTGTATTCAGGATATCCTGCCTTCAGGATATCCTGCCCAAAAGATTCCTTGTTGCCTTTTGGTAGGATAAACCTATGTGTTAGCAGTCAGTTTGTTCTTATACCATCGACCAATTGTCAAAATAACCCTATGTTGGACACCAAAAAGCCATAGTTTAAAATGTATACCTAAAATGTTATACGTTCCTTTCCTTTGATACTTTACACTACGTACTTCAACATTACCATATATCTGACACAAAAAAAACTGCTGCGCTCGCAGTTTTATTAAATAGTCCTGCATCATGTTTTGAATACATGATTCAATGCATATTCCAATGTAATTGCTTTTCAAGTTTTTGTGTGCATTTTTTTTTTTTTAAAAGCCTTGTATCCAAAAGGCTTAACTAGTACACCATTGAAGCCGGACTGGTTTTCAGAGTTTGTTCACCTACACCATTTGATCTAAAACAACAAGAAAAAAACCCTCACCACGACAGATTATGGCACAAAAATAGTTTCTTTATATAAACAAAAGATACACACATAAAAAAAAAAAAAAAAAAAAAATGTCGCTCAGTGATTTATTATAAAGCCAACAACTGTTGCCAGTTTATGCAAATGATGTAATCTTTACCTACATGTTCATTTCACGGTTCACAACACATCCTCCATTACAATCAGCCGCAGCAGTCTCGCAGAAAATGTCAACATCAACTCCCATTGGCTGGAATGCTGGAACTCATTTGCTCATTTAGGAAGTGTAATCATTGGTTATTACTCCCCTTTGAAAGTGATAGTACACCATGTAAAGGGATTAGTCAGAATGTTCCCATGCAATCAGTTAAAAAGGTTACATGCACTGAAACCTGGCTAACTAGCTTCGGTGGTATCATGGTTAAGCCATCAGACATAAGGCTGGTAGGTACTGGGTTCGCAGCCCAGTACCAGCTCCCACCCAGAGCGAGTTTCAACGACTCAATGGGTAGGTGTAAGACCACTCCACCCTCTTCTCTCTCACTAACAACTAACAATTAACTCTCTGTCCCAAAGAGACAGCCCAGATTGCTGAAGTGTGTGCCCAAGACAGCGGGCTTGAACATACATTGGATAGAAGCACGATAACAAATATAAATGAAAAATTAATGAAAAAACCTGGCTAAGTATTTATAAAAGTATTAACCAATACTCGATGGTTGTTTGTGGATGATCATGGATCTTGTGGTACCCAGAACGTTTCAGACAAATAATTACAACAGAATAATTACAACATACCGGTAACAATCTTTATGTGCATTAGATCAACAGGTAATATAATCATATAGATAGATTTTGATTGCATCTATAAGCTATAATCTCACATCTTAAAATAGGTATTTTTTACAGAAACGCCGATGACAGATTTGTGTGCAGTACAAGCTCATGGTCTGATATTATCTGATATTATCTGATAACCTTGAGACATCATTATTAGTAAAGTACATAAATATTAAAACATTCTGAATTTTTAAAGCTTATGGATCATCAAAGGGTAAAAACAACTTCAGTGTTTAATGTTCTTATCATTTATGTTCTTGTGATGTCATTGGGGGGAGGGGAGGGGAGGGGAGGGGAGGGGAGGGGAGGGGAGGGGAGGGGAGGGGAGGGGGGTGTAAGGGAGGGGAGGGGAGGAATCGGTTTTTGGTCCGTTGTAGGTATAGATATCCATTTTTTCTTTTACATTAGAACTAGTATACATTAATTGTGGTTTGCTAGGCTCTTGGTACACATTCACTCACTCACATACACACACACTCACTCATTTTTTCAATACATTGATTCATTTATTCATTTATTCATTCATTCATCTCACTCACTCACTAAGAAGTGGGATTTAGCTCAGTCAGTTAAGTGCTCGCTTGAGGTGCTTGTGTCGCAGGATCAAACCACCTCAGTGGATCCATTAAGTTAATTGTGGGGGGTTTTTGTGTTCCAACCAGTGCACCACAGTCAAAGACGTGTCATAAATGAAACAAACCATCCATCCATCTGTCCGTCCGTCCGTCCATCCATCCAATACCCACCCACCCACCCATCCATCCATCCATCCATCCTGTTGTGGGTACATTAGATCCCTTGCTACTATTTACAATGGCATTGAAAGCAGGGGGTGGGGGGCATGTGTCCCCCTACTTTGTAGCAGCAGTGATGTGAGTGTGAGTGTGAGTGTGAGTGTGTCTGTGTGTGTGTGTGTGTGTGTGTGTGTGTGTGTGTGTCTGTCTCTTTGTGAGTGAGTGTGTGAGTGTGAGTGTGTGTGTGTGTGTGTGTGTGTGTGTGTAAGTGTGTGTGTGTGTCTGTCTCTTTGTGAGTGAGTGATTGAGTGAGTGAGTGAGTGAGTGTGTGCGTGAGTGTGTGTGTGTGTGCGTGCGTGTGTGCGTGTATGTGTGTCCTCCACTTTTTGGCACCTTCCGACGCCTGTGATTTACTAATAGCAGGATGCTTCTCTCACTATTAAAGTGTTGAAATAAAAACTTATGTTAAATACCAAATTGCCATTCAATTCAGATCAGCTTTAAAATGTCAAAAAAGTGAACAAGCAGGATGTAATGATGCAAATTCTTGGAAGCATTGTCGTTTTTGCCCCATTTGTGGTTAGATTCTCGATCAATGGAGTCTGTGTGTGGGTAGATGTGGGAGTGCAAGTGACTGTGAACAGTACAGGTTTGTATGTCAGTCTTGGTTTTTCTTATCTCCACACACAAACCTCCGACCACTGTAAGCCGACAGTATAGGTTCGTATGTCAGTCTTGGTTTTTCTTATCTCCACACACAAACCTCCGACCACCGTAAGCCGACAATCAACAGCTGATGGTGTAAGGGTTAAGCCGGTTGTTTGGACAGTAGCATGTAGCACAGATCAAATCATGAGAGCACATTCTTCAGGGAGGGATGTACCTCAACAGAAGAATCTTTCATGGAAATGCCACTGCTCTTGTGAAATGTGTACATTCAGGTAATAAATTTGCCTTTGAGAATGAAAAGAGAAAGATACATTTATTGATCCTATAACTTACCCATGATATCCATTCAATAAACCTATGTGATAATTTAGTGTATTAATTTGGTTAATAATGGTATGCAAATTTAAAGGTATATGCACATTTTCAAGGTCTCTCGGTAATAATGTGTTACTGTGAATGGGTCATTTGTTTACAAGTCATCAAGACCTGTATACCTGATCATAATGTGTTCATAACATTTAGTTAAAGTGTGTGACGTCAAAGTAATTTGTGCTAATTGTGATGATGTCATATTACTGATGTGGAACCTGCCAGTATGGTACAGCATCCATGACTGTGGAACATTTCCTGCAACATTGTCCCACCTACCAGAACTAGAGAAAAGCAGTCTGGCCTTCAGATGAACCCCTGAAGGAGAAACTCTTTGGCCCCTTGGAGAACCTATGGAATACAGCAGCTTTTGTTCAAGCCATTGTGCATACAACGAAGAAGAAGAAATCAAAATGTTATTTATCGGATAAATAGAATTTGCTACTAGTGTTTTTTAATATGTAAAATATCAACCTCGTCGAGTTAATCCGTATTTGTCTTGGCAGAGCCTCGATTTATTAATCATCAACTATTGGATGTCAAACATTTGGTTATTTAGACATATAGTCTTATAGAGGAATTTTTTCATTAGTAATAAGGCATCTTTCATATGCACCATCCGACAGACAGGATAGCACATACCACAGCCTTTGATATAACAGTCATGGTGCACTGGCTGGAATGAGAAATAGCCCAATGGGCCCACCGACGGGGATTGATCTCAAACTGACCACACATCAAGAGAGCACTTTACCACTGGGCTGCATCCCACCCTTGATTCAATATATATTATAAACTATAAACATAGTGAGGACCGCACAGCCCAGTTGAACACATTTATGTTGATGAGGGAAACTGAATTCTTATTACATTAAAAAAAAAGTACATCCCTGCAACCCTCCCCTTCCCCACCAACCTGGTTCAATATATATTATAAACTATAAGCATAGTGAGGACCGCCCGGCCCAGCTGAACACATTTATGTTGATGAGGGAAACTGAATTCTTATTACGTTAATAAAAAAAGTACATCCCTGCAACCCTCCCCTTCCCCACCAAACGGTTCAATATATATTATAAACTATAAGCATAGTGTGGACTGCCCGGGCCAGTTGAACACATCTGGGTTGATGAGCGTAACTTAATTCTCATTACCCTAATAAGAAAAGTCTCTGAACTTTGATTTTGTTAATTCCACAGATTTATGACCCACTGTAACGCTGGTGGGCCTAGCGTCACTAGTAATCACAACGTTTCTAGCCAATTATCTTCAAAGACTCGAGTTAATGTCGGGGGGATAACCGTGCCACACGTAAAACACTGGCCAAATGTGCTGTGTAACTCAGGCATAAAGGAAAGGAATGTTTAATGACACCTCAGCACATTTTTAAAGTAATATGGGGGATATCCATGCCACACGTTGAACACTGGCTAAGTGTACTGTGAAAGTGGGTACAGCCAGATGTGGAATGCAAGTCAGAGAAGAAACGAATGTTTGTTTAATGACACCTCAGCACATTTTAAGGTATATGGGGAGATAACCATGTCACACGTGAAACACTGGCTTAGTGTGCTGTGTAACTCAGTCATAAAGGAAAGGAATGTTTGACAACATCTCAGGACATTTTTGAAGAAATGGGGGTGGGGATATAACCATGTCACATGCAGAACATTGTCTTAGTATGCTATGGAAGTCAGTAGAGCCAGATGTGGGACTCAAGTCATAGAGAAGAAAGGAATGTTTGTTTAACGACACCTCAGTACATTTTAAAACTATGGCGATTTTGTATTTAAGTTATGTTTATTTCGACATTTGGTCAAGATGAAGAGAGATGAAACTTGCTGTAAATTTCCACATAGGCTATTCCTATACTGACAAAGCAGCAAGGAATATTTTATATCTGGACAGTACAAACACGACAGTACATACCATGACCTTTGGATGGGAAAAAAGAAACAATTCCATAGAGGGCAAGATATCCTCCTTTCCTTTAGTGATTTAATTTTTATTACTATCAACGGTCAGTTAATAAAACAGTAATAAAATATAATATAAATAGTATAACTCTTCCATAATGGTAGCTTTGTCATTTTCCTGTAACATGATGCATTGTGGGAAGGATGTCATCACTTCCTGTAAGGGGGCGAGATATAGCTCAGTGGTACGACACTCGCTTGACGATCATTCTAGGATCGATTCCCGTCGGTGAGCCCATTGGGTTTCTTTCTCATTCCAGCCAGTGCTCCACACCTGGTGTAACAAAGGCAGTGGTATGTACTATCCTGTCTGTGGGATGGTGCACATAAAGGATCCCTTGCTGCTAATTGAAAAGAGTAGCCCATGAAGTGGCGACAGCAGGTTTCCTCTCTAAATATCTGTGTGGTCCTCAACCATAAGTCCGATGCCATATAACCGTAAATAAAATGTGTTGAGTGTGTCGTTAAATAAAACATTTCCTTCACTTCCTTTAAGTCTTCTACCCACAAAACTTAAATAACAAGAGCAGACTTAATACACCAATGCTGGCTAATGATCAGCAGACTTAATACACCAATGCTGGCTAATGATCAGCAGACTTAATACACCAATGCTGGCTAATGATCAGCAGACTTAATACACCAATGCTGGGTAATGATCAGCAGACTTAATACACCAATGCTGGCTAATGATCAGCAGACTTAATACACCAATGCTGGCTAATGATCATGCAATATAAATCTGATAAGCTGTAAATGCACTGTAAACAGAACACAAAATAATGTAGCTAATAACAGTATTTGATATTTACTAATGAGCAGTGCTTGTGTATGTGATGGGATGGGTGACCTCCGACCTCCGACCTCTGACCCACTACATCTTCTCCTGTATTAGAAGAAAGGATACATAATGGCTTTCAAATCCAAGCTGAAAGCTCCGACAGGCACGGCAATGATTTAATTCTTTCTCCACTGGTATTAATTACACGAGCACTAAATACCTACAATAAATTTCCAGCCTATTAGAGAAAATACGCTTGATGAATGCCAGGCCAGGCTGTATCTGCACCATGTGACAGGAGAAAAGTAAATCGGAGTGGAAACATAAAAACATATAGATGTACTCTCAACAACAGTCGTGTACTAAATACTAGTATATCATGTTCACGTGTGATATACAAATGTTAACTCATCTGTGTATGTACACATGTATGCGTATGTGTGCGCACACTCATATGAATACGAACACGAACACGAACACACACACACACACACACACACACAACACACAACACACACACACACACTTCATGTATGCATATACTACAGAACAAGATTTTAAAAAGTACAAAAAGAATTCAGTAATAAAGATGGATGGATGGATGGATGGATGGATGGATGGATGGATGGATAGGATGGATGGATGGACCAATGGATGGACAGATGGATAGATGGAGGATGGATGGATGAATGGACAGATGGATGGATGGATGGATGGATGGATGGATGAATGGATGTATGGATGGTATGAATGGATAGAAAAATGGATGGATTGAGAAGAATGAATGGATGATGAACTAGAATTAATGCTGAGTAAAACAAACTTTTAGCATCAAAATTGGCAAGGTACTTTGTATGCGTCTGTATAATTCAAAACATCAATCTACTTTATATTGCTCTTCTTTTCAGCCAACATGTAAAAGCTGTGCATGTTGTCTGACTTTTACATATCAAAGACTGGGTCTACAAAACACTTCAGAAAAAGAAAGAAATGTTTTATTTAACCACACTCTCAACACATTTTATTTACGGTTATATGGTGTTAGACATATGGTTAAGGACCACACAGATTTTGAGAGGAAACCTGCTGTCGCCACTATATGGGCTACTCTTCCGATTAGCAGCAAGTGATCTTTTATTTGCGCTTCCCACAGGTAGGATAGCACAAACCATGGCCTTTGTTGAACCAGTTATGGATCACTGGTCGGTACAAGTGGTTTACACCTACCCACTGAGCCTTGCATAGCACTCACTCAGGGTTTGGAGTCGGTATCTGGATTAAAAATCCCATGCCTCGACTGGGATCTGAACCCAGTACCTACCAGCCTGTAGACCGATGGCCTGCCACAACGCCGGTACCAAACACTTCAGATAAAAACTCTACCAACTGAGCTAGATCCCAGCTTAATAAAGTTTGTTTTGTTTAACAACACTATTAGAGTACATTGATTTATTCATCAGCGGCTATTGGATGTCAAACATATTATCTTTTTGACAAAGTCATTTTTCCATTAGTAGGAAGGGATCTTTTACATATACTATCCCACTGGTAATTTTGACAGTCTTTAGAAATAAAAACCCACTACATTTTTCCATTAGTAGCAAGGTATCTTTTATATGCACCATCTCACAGACAGGACAGCACATACCACGGCCTTTGGTATACCAGTCATGGAGCACTGGCTGGAATGAGAAATAGCTCAATGGGCCCACCGATGGGGATCGATCCTAGACCAACCGAACATCAGGGACACATGCTTTACCACTGGGCTACATCCAGCCACCTTCCATTGACTTAACCACTGAATCACTATCACAAGTTTTAACATATCGTCAAAATAGCCCATTGCTTTATTTCACCAATTTATCTAAAGACAATGACCTCGTATGACCCCACCTGAAGCTGTGTGAGGATTAACATCACCGGGTACGTATAATAAATGGTGTGTACATAATCCTGTATTAGCTGAATATCAGGTGCAAACAAGCACTTGTCGGGCTGGATGGTGGATCAACAAGATGGAGACATCCGCATAGTTCTGTAACCGAGATCCCACCGCTGTGCTGGGTATGCGTGGTTTGTGTGTGTGTTTTTTGTGTGTATTTGTGTATAAATGTTTTACAGTCTTTTAAATCCACAGAGAGACTGAGGTAAGTAAGGGTATGTTACAGTTCATTCATTTCTCACTGGTTGTATTAAAAACAGTGTGTATGGGTTACAATAGTTATAGTTATTGACAAAGAGATGGATGGATAAAATTTGTCATATGTGTATATGGATATGGATGGATGGATGGATGGATGGATGGATTGATGGACTGAAGGATGGATGGATGGACTGAAGGATCAATGGATGGATGGATGGACTGAAGGATGGATGAATTCATGGATGAATATGATATTATTTTCCATTTTTTATTCTTATAAATTCATTTCTTTCTTTTTTTCATTATTCTGAAGTTTCCAATTAGATTGTCATGCCATGATCTTTATCAATAAATTCCATTTCAGCTAATCAGCTGTACATTTCCATAACTATATGTAACGCATCAACAGAAAAACACTAAATATCAACAAGGCAAGGCATGCAAATATAGAAAATAAAACTCACCGACATGAAACACACAGTTCTACAACTAAGCAGCCAGTTGTCCATTTTAAATCTCTACCTCGTACACACAAAACACTAAAACTCTACAACTCTGTGAAAACGGCCCACGTCCTTTCCTTTCTACACCACCTAACTGCATCTTCTGAACATAGGCAAAACATATTAAAAGTCTGGAGGAGTTTTCTCCCTGTAAGAAGCTCTCTTGCTTCAAAAGCTAAGAAGTAGATATTTCATTTAGGGTGTATATTACAAATAAAGTTCTATTGTTTGTAGTGTTATTGATCCATAATATATCAACTTTATCAACATTACCCGTATTCCATAAACATGAAAGAACACAATGTTTATCCCAATTAAGTTACTTAAAACTGATGTTCCATGTCTAGATATTGTTAACGTTAAAGTTTGTTTTTGTTTAATGACACCACTAGAGCACATTGATTTATTAATTATCGGCTACTGGGTGTCAAACTTTTGGTAATTAATTACTATGACAGATGCTTGTCTCAAGATGGATAAATGAAGGAATTTTTGGGGGAGTTGGTAGGTGGATGAATGGGTAGGTGAATGGGTAGATTTTGGGCGAGTGCATTGGTGACTTAGTGGGTAGATGGATGGATGGATGGATGGATGTATGGATGGATGGATGGATGAGTAGATATTGGATGAGATGGTGGGTGGATGAATGGTTGAGTGGATTTGAGGCGAGTTGGTGGGTGGATTTTGGGGCGAGTTGGTGGGTGGACTTTGGGTGAGTGAGTAAATGGATTGACGGATGGATTTTTTTTAATGTATGAACAAACTAATGAATGAATGAACTAACAAGCAAATGATACCCTAACATCACACACCTCTAACTCCCCATCAGCTTTAGCTTATCATCAATATTAATCACTGGATATGCGATCTTCCATTGTCCATTTTACATACAACAGAAAGCTTTTATACCAACCACAGTTTCATTCAAAACTTTAACGATTACTTTTTCATGTACCCCCAGGGTACAGGGTGTCAAGGATGGACATTAATACTAGATGGAGGAATTTTTAATGTTAAATGTAGCAAGTTTGACTTCATCTTTGTATGAATACTATTATGGACACCATTATTGCAGTTTTGTGTATTCGTGCTTGGAGGGACGACTGAATGGCTAGTTGAAGTGAATGGTATTAATTGATGGATGGATGGATGGATGGATGGATGGATGGATGGTTGGATAGGTGGTTGGATGGGAATGAGAAATATATGGATGGATGGATTAATAAATGGATGATATAAGAATGGATAGATGAATGGGTGGGAGTTAAAGAGGGAGGGGATTGATGCATGATGGATGGATGGATGAATGGATGGGGATGGATGGATGGGGGATGGATGGATGGAAGATGGATGGATGGACGGATGGATGGACAGATGGATGGATGGATGGATGGATGGATGGATAGGTGGTTGGATGGGAACGATGAGAAATATATGGATGGATGGATTAATAAATGGATGATATAAGAATGGATGGATGGATGGGTGGATGGGTGGGAGTTAAAGAGGGAGAGAACTGATGCATGATGGATGGATGGATGGATGGATGGATGGATGGATGGATGGATGGATGGATGGATGGATGGATGGATGGATGGATGGATGGAAGATTAATGGCCTCATGGATGGACAGACAGATGGATGTACGACAGGTTATGTAATCCCAACCTCTCTTCAGGAGAAGATGGAAAGTTCACTGGTTGAAACTGTCGTTTCTATTCATTCACACTGAATAATAATGCTACTTTAAACCTCTTCCTGAGCCCCGGTCTCCTAAAATTCCCCGAGTTAAATGCTGAATTAGTCATATCATGTCCACACATAACCATACACGTGTCGTAAACCCCCGACTACAATAACAACTCCATTCGATGTGCACTTCCCATAACCCAATAGGCGCATAAATCAACAGCAATCACTGCCATTAGCATAGAAAAGAGAAAAATATCACTCAGGTCTATTGGTCTCAATTCAAGGGCTGCAAAAATAGGAAGAGGTTTTCTTCTCTATTCTTTTTTTCATGAGGATCTTGGTGATCACATAGAAACTGTAAATCACCGATATGAGATTACAACAATCTTTCATCATAGCCAGTAATGATTTTCGCTTTGCTTTTCTTCTCTCTCTCTCTTTCTCCCCCTCTCCTTCTCTCTCCCTTTCCCCCACATCTCTCCCCCCCTCCTCCCCCCCCGCTCTCTCTCTCTCTCTCTCTCTCGCTCTCTCTCTCTCTCTCTCTCTCTCTCTCTCTCTCTCTCTCTCTCTCTCTCTCTCTCTCTCTCTCTCTCTCTCTCTCTCTCTCTCTCTCTCTCTCTTTTCAATTCTCAAAGATATTTTTAATTTTTAAGCTTTCGGAAAGATTGGCAAACATAATTCAGATTTTCTCTCTACATCCACCCTCAACTCCCTCAAAAAAGAAACAAACAAAAAATCCTGGATAATTTAAGCAGGCGTTGAAATTGGACAGTTGTTATATTTAGTCGTTTGCCATTTTGTTAGCAGCTTCCTACCATGGTCGTGAGTCATGGATGAAAAAAGGAACTGAGGAAATGGTTTTCTTTCATAAATCATAAAGCCGTCGGTAGTCACGGCAGAATTGTTTTTTATTGGGAACCAGTGAAATCACCATTATGACAGTCCTGTCAATTGCCTGCTGAAATCGATGTTGTTTAGGATAACAACAGACACCAATTGCAGACAACATTAACTTCTGTTCACACACATAAAAATAATCATACTCATTTAAGATAAGTGGGTGGATGGATGGATGGATGGATGGATGGATGGATGGATGGATGGATGGATGGATGCAAGGTGGATGGATGGATGGATGGATGGATGGATGGATGGATGTATGGATGGATGGATGGATGGATGGATGGGTGGATGGATGAAAAGTGGATGGATGAAAGGACAGACGGATGGATGGATGGATGGATGGATAAATGAATGAATGGAAAGGTTATGATGGATGAATGGGTGGACAGATGGACCAATGAATGGATGGATGTGTTCATCAATTTGGCCATTCATCCAACTTTCTGCCCATCCATCCATCTATCCATCCATCCACTTTTTGTCAGTCCATCTGTCTGTCCATCCGTCCATGCATGCATCCATCCATCCATCCACTTTTCATATGTCCATCCATCAACTTTCCATCTGTCTGTCCATCTATCCATCTGTCCATCAATCCAGTCATTTATATTCATCTTTCTCATTCTAAAACTTTTTAAAGAACAAAATCCACAAAAATAGAAAGAAAAAAAGAGAAACTGTGAAGAAGACAATAAACGACGTTGCCATTTATCTAAACCTGTTTATCTCAAATGATCTATGTATATTTAGTACAACTATCCCATAATTCTCTCTTTCTTCCCAATACAAGGACAGCGAAACTCAATTTGATGAGAAAAAAGACGTCACCTACGAGTGTTACTCAAAGTGATGCTAGGGACGGCTCTGTCTTGTCCACAATTAATTGAGAAATTAATCAAGTTTTGCAGTCAAATCAGTTGACATAATCCAACAGTTTTTCTATTTATTAAACCGCCTCTGGGACACAAATTAAGACATCTTAAAGGGGCCATGTCACTGGTAAGTTTTTAAGACATGAATCTTCCTAATTTGAAATTGCAGAATCTGATGTTGATGCTGAAGAAGAAAGAAGGAAATGACTACCACAGAGAGAAAAGAATCTGGTGCTGAAGAAGAAAGAAGGAAATGACTACCACAGTGAGAAAAGAATCTGGTGCTGAAGAAGAAAGAAGGAAATGACTACCACAAAAAGAAAAGAATCTGGTGCTGAAGAAGAAAGAAGGAAATGACTACCACAGAGAGAAAAGAATCTGGTGCTGAAGAAGAAAGAAGGAAATGACTACCATAAAGAGAAAAGAATCTGGTGCTGAAGAGGAAAGAAGGAAATGACTACCATAGAGAGAAAAGAATCTGGTGCTGAAGAAGAAAGAAGGAAATGACTACCACAAAGAGAAAAGAAGATTGCCATTACATAACATACTACATTACATAACATACTATTTTAACTAACAGAATGTTATATTGGTAGTTTTCACTATTTAGATATAATGAATATATATAATTATTAAAGTTTAACTTGTTTTGTTTAACAACACTAGAACACATTTATTTATTAATCAGCTGTTAGATGTCAAACATTTGGTAATGGTGACATGTAGTCTTAGAGAGGAAACCTTCTGCATTTTTCTATTAGTAGCAAGGGTTATTTTATATCACCATCCCTCAGACAGGATAGCACATACCACAGCCTTTGATATACCAGTCGTGGTGCATCGGCTGAAACGAGAGAGAGGAAACCCGCTACATTGTTCCATTAGTAGCA
Organism: Gigantopelta aegis; assembly: GCF_016097555.1. Classification (NCBI taxonomy): domain Eukaryota; kingdom Metazoa; phylum Mollusca; class Gastropoda; order Neomphalida; family Peltospiridae; genus Gigantopelta; species Gigantopelta aegis. Next base: position 39,064,129 of record NC_054710.1, on the reverse strand, counting down.
AGGGATCTTTTATATGCATCATCCAACAGACAGGATAACACATACCACAGTCATTTCTGATATACCAGTTGTGTTGCACTGGCTGGAACACGAAATAGCTCAAAAAGCAAACACACATCAGGCACACATTTTACCATCTGACCCCCTCCCCCAATATAATTATAAACATTTCAATCAAAAACACTTTAAAGGAACATTCCCGAGTTTGCTGCACGTTTTAAGATGTTATCGACTAACAGAGACTTTTTAACGATTGTAATTACATATCAAATATATTTTCTGCATTACATATTAGTGGCTGTACATTAAACGTGTTTCTGATCGTTCTAATATTTGTACTAGCGTAAATTTCATTTTATTTCCTAATTTAGTTTTTTTCGTACGTTATTTGAAGACAAAATTCAATTTGGGCTTCTTACAAATATTAAGACGACCAGAAACACATTGAATATACAGACACTGATATTCTAAACAAGACAATATATTTAATATGTAAGTTTAATCGTAGAAATATTTTGTTAGTCGGAAACATCTTACAATGCAGCAAACTCAGGAATGTCCCTTTAAGTTTCAACCATAAAGTACTGTACAAAATAAGAATCTTTAATTTATTATCTTTTAAATAAAAATGTTTGGGAAAAAAAGGAAAGCAAAGAAATTGTACCTCATAACAAAGTGAACTGGGTCAAATGCAATGAATTGGCCAAGTTAAAGCCAATAAAAAAAAAATTTAATACTGGCCTAATGGTTTTTTGATGATCATGAACGCTTTCAGAGAATTCAGTGCATTGCAGATTCAATCACAGAGTTGGGGCAACTGCTTTCCAGTTTCATCTTTAATTTCATTTCAATTTATTTCCGTGCTTATATCCAATTAAGGTTCCAGCACGCTGTCCTGGGCACATACCTCAGCTATCTGGGCTGTCTGTCCAAGACAGTGGGTTAGTAGTTAGTGGTTAGTGAGAGAGAAGAGGGTGTAGTGGTCTTACACCTACCCATGGAGTCGTTAAAACTCGCTCTGGGTGGGAGCCGGTACCGGTCTGCGAACCCTGTACCTACCAGCCTTATGTTCAATGGCTTAACCACGACACCACTGAGGCCGGTTTATTTTTAATTAAAACATCTTCATTTATATCCGGTTACAGTTCAAGTACACTGTTCTGGTCATATATATTGTCTATCTGGTTAGTTGTTAGTGGTTAGTGAATTCAACAGTTTAAGTTAGGTTTTGTTTAATTCAGACATATAGTCTTAGAAAGGAAGCCAGCACTAGTGCTGGGGAGTGAACCCATCATCTACCAGCCCTGACACCAATGACTTAACCACTACACTGCACTGATTCTGGGGGTAAGTGCAGAGATTTTATCAAGCTAAATGGTTTTTTAGCATTGGCCTGATGGATTTTTAATGACCACGAATGCCTTCAAAAGACCTGAAAGTCTTGTAGGAACATGAAATCACAGTCACAGATGGAAACCTCTAGACGCCTGACATAACAGTTGCAGGTCAAACAATACAGTATGGTGGTGTCGTGGTTAAGCCATCGAACATAAGGCTGGTAGGTATAGGGTTCGCAGCCCGGTACCGGCTCTCACACAGAGTGAGTTTTAACAACTCAATGGGTAGGTGTAAGGCCACTACACCCTCTTCTTTCTCACTAACCACTAACAATTAACACCTAACCCACTGTTCTTTCTCACTAACCACTAACAACTAACCCACTGTTCTTTCTCACTAACCACTAACAATTAACAACTAACCCACTGTTCTTTCTCACTAACCACTGTCCTGGACAGACAGCCCAGATAGCTGAGGTATGTGCCCAGGACAGTGTACTTGAACCTTAAGTGGATATAAGCATGGAAATAAGTTTAAATGCAATGAAATGAAATACAGTATGCATGGTTATTCAATACTGACTATACTGTTTAGTTTAAAACCAGCATCATGATGGTGTCATTACATTCCATGTGGTTATATCAACATACAAATCTGGTACATGGGTTGTCTGTCTAGGAGATTACAACGGTTTAGTACTTCTCATTACAGCTTGCAAGAAAGTAAAATTATTTTATCCAGAACATAAACTTTAAAGGGGCCATCTATAAAGTATTGGGGGGGGGGGGGGATCAAGCATATTACGATAAAGACTTTATTGCATATAGACATTTCACGTATGGAACTGGATGCAAAACATATACACAAACAAGACACATACAAACACCATACTATTCTAATGACTAAATAAGGACTAATTATGGGCAATGCATGTATAATCATAAACAAATTTGCATACCGCACCAAACGAACACGAGTACAGGAGGGATTGGGTTCACTGACAGAGTACATAATTAATCACATCAAGTGTACTTTTCACAGTGAAAGAATGATGTAAGATGGGGAAAATTCATGTACATCAGGGGAGGGGAGTTAGAACATTTCAGATTGCATGTATTCATACTTTATGGACATCCTCAAATGAAAGAAAAAAAAGAAGTTTTATTTAACGATGCACTCAACACATTTTATTTACGGTTATATGGCGTCAGACATATGGTTAAGGACCACACAGATTTTTAGAGGAAACCTGCTGTCACCACTTCATGGGCTACTCTTTCCAATTAGCAGCTAGGGATCTTTTATTTGCGCTTCCCACAGGCAGGATAGCACAAACCATGGCCTTTGTTGAACCAGTTATGGATCACTGGTCGGTGTTAGTGGTTTACACCTACCCATTGAGCCTTGCAGAGCACTCACGCAGGGTTTGGAATCAGTATCTGGATTAAAAATCCCATGCCTCGACTGGGATCCGAACCCAGTACCTACCAGCCTGTAGACCGATGGCCTAACCACGGCACCACCGAGGCTGGACATCCTCAAATGAAATCAATCCTATGATTCATGTACCACAGGCTGTATGTGAAATAAAATTTAATGATATATGTGTAACTCAACAGAAGAAGAAGTCTGTTTTGTTTAACGACACCACTAGAGCACATTGATTAATTAATCATCGGCTATTGGATGTCAAACATTTGGTAATTCTGACTCGTAGTCATCAGAGGAAACCCTCTTTCCAAATGCAGAACGGGATCTTTTATATGCACTTTCCCACAGAAAGTATAGCACATACCACGGCCTTTGATGTACCAGTCGTGGTGCACTGGCTGGAACGAGAAATAGCCCAGTGGGCCCACCGACGGGGATCGATCCCACACCGACCACACATCAAGCGAGTGCTGTACCACTGGGCTACGTCCTGGCCCGTGTAACTTAACAGATACAATTACATCAGATCTGCCCTTTCAGAAATGAACTCATTAGGAATATCATGAATAAGTGCAAATAAAACATAAAAAAATAATAATAATTTTGCAGATTAAAAAAAAAAATGAATATCAATAATAAAAAAACATCATCTTCTGAACATGTCACTACTGTCACTGTCTGCGGGGGTAAGGAGATATTAATGATGGCCGTGTGGGGGTAAGGAGATATTAACGATGCCACCACTACAGCACAAACAAAAAGCCAGGTCTCGCCACCTCCAGCCATATCTGTCTGTCCCTTAGAGTTCAATCTTTTAAAGGTTTTTTTCTCTCTCATCTGAAATCTCGTTATTTCCCAGCTCAAGGCTATGTCGCCACTGACTCTCTAATTAAAGAGTCTGTCGCCTTTGAAGGTTTTTCCGTCCATAGGAATTTGTTTGACTTGGCGACAAGTTAGTCTGAACTTTTATGGAGATCTCCGAAAAAATGATTGAGACTTTTTTGAAAAGTTTGAGGCTAGGGTTAATGGCAAAGTCTTTTATTCAGATCTTTTTTAAATTAAATATTCCACCGTTTTGCTTTTAATATCAATTATTGCCTTAATCTGGTCTGCCTTGCATGATTATGTCATATTACAGTCTGGCTTGATACTGCCATAATCTGGTCTGGCGTAGTGTTGCCATAATCTGGTCTTTCTTGATACCAACATAATTTGGTCTGGTTAAGCCTTTTCAATAATGAAGAATATTGGTAACATTACCCAGACTGCATTAACAGTGTTGGGATTTTAAAAATCATACAAATGTAAATTTGCAGAATTGCAAATATAGGTTAGATGTATCCATTTATAACTGCAAATTTTAATGAAGGATCAACTTAGAAATACACATAGGTATACATGTACTTAGTGGAGTATCAATATTTAATAACATAATACGTGAATTTTGTTTTTCTTTGACTAAATTAAATTGGTAAGTAGACCTGTTAAAATTGATCCAGCCAGTGCACCACGACTGGTGTAACAAGGGCAGTGGTATGTACTACTCTGTCTGTGGGATGGTGCATATAAAAGATCCCTTGCTGCTAATCTAAAAGAGTAGTCCATGAAGTGGCGACAGCGGATTTCTTCTCTCAATATCTGTGTAGTCCTTAACCATATGTCTGATGCCACATAACTGTAAATAAAATGTGTTGAGTGCGTCGTTAAATAAAACATTTCCTTCCTTCCTTCCTTCCTTGTTAAAATTGGTCTAAAATGACATTGTTAATTTTAACAGACATAAAACTTAATGTGATTCAAATTGAATAATTTAAAATAAAACTAAATTACAATTGGTGTATCTTTTGTTGTACAGTATATTTAAAGGTCCATGGTTATTTTAAATGCTGTATGATATTTTTTGCATAGAAAGAAATTTTCAATCTGTCTGGTATGTTCTTACTTGTCCTAAAAACAATTATATTAATATCTTGGCGAGATAATTTGTCAAAAGCCAGAATTTTGATGAATTTCGGTTTTTGGGCCTTTTAGATATATATTCTAATTAACTATCTGGATATCTGAAATCCAGAACATACTCAGAATACTGATATGATGGCCATAAAAAAGACTGAATGCAGAAGAAGAAGATTTTAAGTTTGTTTTGTTTAATGACATGTTAGAGCACACTCATTTTATTAATTGTTGGCCATTGGATGTAAACTTTTATCTCACTATTTTACTTCAATCAGGATGGCATATACCATAGCCTTTGATGTTATAGTCTTGGGGCACTGGCTGATCAGAATAGAGGTCCACCAACAGGATTTGATCCCTTGACTTGAACACCTCAGGTGCACATTACAACAACGGGAGTTAGATCCTGACTATTGGCAACCAGTGTGAGGAATAAAGACATAGATCAACCGTAATACCAACCACAGTTAAAGCTAAAGCTTTACAAGATATATTCATTTACTTAAATAGACTAATACTATACTTAAGACCAACCACATTAAAGTTGAATCTTTACAATAGATATTTATTTATTTATTTATTTATTTAAATAGACTAATTGACTCACTATACTTAAGACCAACCACATTAAAGTTGAATCTTTACAATAGATATTTATTTTTTTTTATTTATTTATTTATTTATTTATTTATCTATTTATTTATTTAAATAGACTAACTGACTCACTATACTTAAGACCAATCACATTAAAATTAATGCTTTACTTTTTCTGGCAAGAACAAAACAAAAAATGGGTTTGGCAATTTTGCGAGGCCTGGACTAACACTTACTATATACTTAAGACCAATCACATTAAAGTTAAAGCTTTACCAGAGATATTTATTTAAATAGATTAATACTCACCAACTCCAAATTTTGTGTAATCGATAATGTAATTCCATTCCATAAGATTTGTAGCCATATCACACAACAATGTTATTTCCTCATCAGCTTGTGTTTGCCATTTTGAGAACCTCACTAAGAGTTTTTCACTTGTACATTTGAGCAAAGTCAGTCGCTTTTTCAAACTGAATGTCAGACTCTTCAAGATCATGTGCAAACTATTTCACATTAAAACCAGTAAACAACTTGCCATTTGAAGGATTAATATAAATGGACATACATTTTTTTTGTTCACTTATATATTTTTTCAGATTCATTTCTGAGCTATTTCACATTAAAACCAGTAAAAAACTTGCCATTTTAAGTCTTTATATCAATGAGTGTCTTTTTTTCACTTATGCATTTTTGTAATTAAAATCACTTTTAAACCAAAATGTCGACTTTTCAATTTCAATTCCTGTCTGCGGGAAGACAAAATGCGACATAATCCGATCAGAATCCGACTCTAGAATCGTAGGGAAATTAGTCGAGTCCATTGATCCCACGGTATTATGGCGTATCCTCGGGCAAAATGCAACACAAGTCAGCGAAATGAAATTTTCAGACTCCTTTCACAAGAGAGTGACAGAATTTCCGTACAGTGAAACCGTCAACTGCTGGTTGCAGCCAAGGTGAATCCTTTGTCTTTGACCTTTGACCTAGTTTCTGTGTGAGACAAGGCCAGAGCTTACGGCATGTTTCAGGGCGTAATTATGAATATAATAGAGCACACAACAAAATGGAGGTGTCGTTAGCACAGATGTAATTAGTGAATTATCAGAGACATAAAATTATTGATTTAGCGGAAGGGATGATGGCTGTAATACATGCGTGATGCCAGTATGGACAACTAAAGTGCAGACTCCCTAAAATACCAAGGGCCGAATTGACAGATCCTGTTTTTATTTAACACTGCTGTTTAAGCATTGTAAACGTTTGTAATTGCATACAAGCTACACTAAAACAAACGTGAAATCAGGCCCAATTGTTTTCAAGTGAATAACATTGTGTTAAGAAATATATTTTTTGTTAATTCAAAAATTTGGTTTAGTGAGTTTCAAATGAAATTTGTTTTTCATGTTAACGATTCAGCTGTTCCGATTAAAATATGTTTCAACTAAATTATCCTGCACATGAACCACATTGTAAATGGAGTTATTTGAATTTGAGCATTCTATTTGCACCACCAACATAATTTCTTTTCAAACACTAAATATTAGGTATTAAATTAATTCTTAAATTATGTGGTTGCTACAAAAATAAATAGTTACATTTCATTTCAACTTATTTTCGTGCTTATATCCGATTAAGATTCAAGCACGCTGTCCTGGGCACACATCTCAGCTATATGGGCTGTCTGTCCAGGACAGATAATTAGATGTCAGTGGTTACCTAAAGATAACATCTGCAATATTTTGCAACTTGGTAACTGTAAGACAAAATATTTTGCACCACAATTCCCCTTATATCATGCTGCACTATCCCACATATAATGTCTGCAATATTTTGCAATTTAGAAAATGTTAGGTAACATATTTTGCACCAAGGATCTTCTACATTGTATCACACTATCCTAAAGATAAGGACTACATTGCTTTGTAGCTTAGTAAATGCTAGACAAGACATTTTGCACAGACATGAGGATTGCAATACTTTGCCACTTGGTCAATGTTAGGTAACACTTTGCAATATCATAATTAGATAAAGATCAATAAGATCTATAATAATTTGCCACTTGGTAATTGCAAGACAAAACATTTTGCATCATGATTCACCTACATCACACTAAGCTATCCTAAATACTTTGCCACCTAGACAATGCTATGCAAGACATTTTGCACCAGCATTCTCTTACATCACACTACACGAGATAAGAACAGCAATAATTATAATTTACAACTTGGTAAATGTTAGGTGACATATTTTGCACCAAGGATCTCCTATATTGCACCACACTAGCCTCGGTGGTGCAGTGGTTAAGCCATCAGACTACAGGCTGGTAGGTACAGGGTTTGCAGCCTGGTACCGGCTCCCACCCAGAGTGAGTTTTAATGACTCAGTGGGTAGGTGTAAGACCACTACACCCTCTTCTCTCTCACTAACCATCAACAATTAACAATTAACCCACTGTCCTGGACAGCCAGCCCAGATAGCTGAGGTGTGTGCCCAGGACAGTGTGCTTGAACCTTAATTGGACATAAGCATGAAAATAAGTTGAAATGAAATAATACTGCACCACACTATGCTAAAGATAAGGACGGCAATACTTTGTAGCTTAGAAAAAATATTAGGCAGGACACTTTGCACCAAGATTATCCTATATCTTAACTCCGTAAAGATAAAGACTGCAATAATCTGCAACTTGGTACATGTTGCACGAGACATTTTGCACCAAGATTCTTCGACGCTATCACACAACAAGCCTTTTGCAACAAGTCTTGACAGCAAGGCAAGAAATGTTTTCTTTTTCTTCTTGTAGGCTATGTTTTTTCCCTCTCCGCGTATCACCATTAAGATGACTGGTATTGACAAGCACTCTGGCTATGATGACAACACGCTCGAATCAATTACAATAACTCTTTGCCAACTCGCACTTCCATGCACCACAAAGACTCGCCGTCACACAAAATGAGAGAAAATGCATCAGAAAAACTTGCTATCCAGGAATCTGGCTAACAAGAGAAGAGCTAGCTGGTCATTAAATACTTAATAAATAAAAATACAGTCCAACCGGTGTCAAACAGATACTTAATAAAATAAAAATACAGTCCAACCGGTGTCAAACAGATACTTAATAAAATAAAAATACATTTCAACCAGTGTCAAACAGATACTTAATAAATAAAATATTAAATAGTGTGTTGCTAAAAATATCTGGTGTCATGACTATTGGTGGGCTCATCGGGCTACTTCTCGTTTCAGCGAATGCACCACGACTGGTGTATCAAAGGCTGGGGTATGTGTTGTCCTGCCTGCATTATTATATACCTCCATCCCCCCATTCTCCTCCCCCCCCCCCCCCCCAAGAAAAAAAGATAAATGATTTTGAAAAATTTCAAAATGATTTCATAAGATTTGCTGCTGTTTAATACAAGTCAGTGTACATTTGCCACCTGATACAGCACAAAAATGTGGGGACAGTTGTTCAAATATTAGTTATTTCATTAAAAAGAAGTGGTTGCTAAAGACAGGTTGCTGTTTAATTGAGATGACCATTCCAGAAGGTCTCTCTGTACACAATCCACTTGTCTAATCTGGTATCTGTGTAATGTACTCACTTTGAGAGCCTCCGATTGGTTTATCACACTAAAAACACACTTTACCATGATCCAGCACTCTGTTGTCTAAACCAGTGCTTTGTCTAACCTGGTACTTCTGTCTGATCCTGCACATTACGTGGGACTTGCACCAATCTTGTTAAAACAGAGTGGACTGTATTAAAGTGAAAGTGAAAGTTTGATGGACAGGTCATGAAATCGGTATTGGATTCATTGAACCAACATGTGGACTTGACAGTTCAATTCACAAGGGCCCTAAAAGGGTTAAAATAAAATGTTTCTTTCATGAGGACCTAATTAGGTTTAAATTTTTAAAAAAAAGAAGTTTCATCCATGAGGACCTAATTAGGTTAAAAATAAAATGTCTTATCCATGAGGCCATTAATGGAATTGAAAAATATACATTTCTACGATAAGTGTCCTAACAAGATTTAGAAAATAATGTGAATTTTCTTTTTCAAGTTGCTAAATGCATTTAATATAAAATGTATCTTATCCATTCTGCCGTAAATGGGATTTTAAAATATATTAAATCAACACTATCCTAAATGGCTTTGGATGTATTTTATTACTGAGTAAACTAAATGAGTTAAAACAAAATGTATCTTTATCACCAACAACGTAATTGAGTTGAAACCAAATTTGTGTTTATTTTCATGACCTAAATGAGTTAAAATGTATCTTATTTATAGGGTTTTAGTGCTGTACCATTCAGAGGTCCTGGCTAAGCCCTCACTAGGCTGTGTGGCGTTGATAAGTGATCGGAGAATAATAAAAACTTTTTCTTTTTTTTTAGTTTTAGGGTATTTAGTGCAATTCCATTAAAGGTAGCTTCTTCAATTCCAGCACTTGATTTCAGACTAAAATGTTAGAAGCAGAGACTGTTTCCCATTCTACAAACTTGAATTCAAACTCGAATGACAGGAGGGGCACGACGTAGGCCAGTGGTAAAGTGTTCGCTTGATGCACGGTCGGTCTGGGATCGATCCCCGTCGGTGGAACCATTGGGCTATTTCTCGCTCCAGCCAGTGCACCACAACTGGTATATCAAAGGCCGTGGTATGTGCTACCCTGTCTGTGGGATGGTGCATATAAAAGAACCCTTGCTGCTAATCGAAAAGAGTAGCCCATGAAGTGGTGACAGCGGGTTTCCTCTCTTCATATCTGTGTGGTCCTTAACTATATGTCCGACGCCATATAACCGTAAATAAAATGTGTTGAATGTGTCATTAAATAAAACATTTCCTTCCTTCCTTCCTTCCTTCCTTTGCTTCTTCAATTCTAGCACTTGCTTTCAGACTAAAATGTTAGAAGCAGATATTGTTTCCTATTCTACAAACTTGAAATCAAACTCCAGTGATGGGATTCAAACCATGGAGTCCAGCACTCAACCAACTGAGCTAATAGGGAAATTCCCACTTGCTACTATGGTATGGTGTAGGGATTAACGTGCACATTGAGGGTAGTTTTAGCGCACGCCTGTCATGGGCACAGGCTCCTCCATCTTGGACACAAAAGGGTTGGAGTTGGTATGAGAAGGAACTGCCTGTACTGACAGGTGCAAGAGAACCAGCAGCCAGACCGGAGTAGGTAACAAGTGTGTGTGTGGGGGGGTGGGGGGGGGGGGGGGGGGGGGGTTGGTGCCATGGAATTTGGAATATCCTGTAGGATTAATACCAAAGGGAAAAAGAAAATTTGGAGCATTTGTGATCGGTCCACCGAATTGGAAAGGGGAAGCTATGTTTTGGAACTTAGTTTGCTGAGAGTACCTCGGCACTTACTACTGCCAGTAGGCACCAACACTACTACACTAACAGTAAAAAGGTATTACATTGCCTGAAAAACAGGATCAGTACCTTTAAAAATATTCCTTAAAATTGAGTGTTTGACAAACCCAATGAGGGCCTCTCTATTATAAATCCACTGGTTGACTAGTGATTGGGACACTAATGGAATAAAATAACACGACTGATCTGTGAAGCAATTTGCCTCATCGGCTTCGTCAGCCGTGGCGCAGTTGGCGACATCAGCCTACACGCGTCTCTCTTAGACTGTGACTCACTGGTGCATGTCTGGCACTTTTAACAGGCTGCCGTTAAACGAAAGAAAGGAATGTTTGTCTAACAACACCTCAGAAAATGTTTTCTAAATAGGGCTGTTTGGTTATTTTGACACTTGGTCTGGATGGCAAGAGGAAGAAGACACTATTTTTTCTTCTTTTTTAATGAATCATTGGCTATTTGTTGTCAAACATTTGGTAATTCTGACTTGTAGTCAACAGAGGAAACCCACTATATTTCTCCTAATGCAGCAAGAGATCTTTTATATGCACTTTCCCACAGACAGGAAAGCACATACCACAGCTTTTGACCAGTTGTGTAGATGTTGAGAGGAAGACGACAGTGTCCACACAAAGGACAGATCACAACAAGGTCTTCGAGATGTTAGTTAAGGGGATCTGGAAAGTTCATTAAAACTTGGTGTAGTGTGTTACGGTTAAATTCTCAATCAGTGGCCACATTGCGCTATTTCTCTTTCCAGCCAGTGCACCACGACTGGTATATCAAAGGCTGTGGTATATACTACCCTGTCTGTGGGATGGTGCATATAAAAGATACCTTGCTGCTAATCGAAAAGAATAGACCATGAAGTGGCGACAGCCGGTTTCCTCTGTCTGTATCTGTGTGGTCCTTAACCATATGTCTGACGCCATATAACCGTAAATAAAATGTGTTGAGTGCGTCGTTAAATAAAACATTTCTTCCTTTCTTTCTTCAAATTCTCAATGCTTCGTTCAGGAACACACACATTAGTGAGCAGCAATATACCTTTTTCAGGCCTCTGAGACTTAAACATCTGTGTACCACAATTTATGGGTAGTGTAAAAAAAAGAAATTCCGGTAACCCATTTTCTTCTTGCATAAACCGATATGTTCATGTAAATGGCCTAAATTCAAATGTCCTACATTTGTGCATGAATACTAGATTAAGCAAAATTGAGATTTTTGTGATATGAAGGAAGGAAATGTTTTATTTAACGACGCACTCAACACATTTTATTTACAGTTATATGGTGTCAGACATATGGATAAGGACCACACAGATATTGATAGAGGAAACTCACTGTCGCCTCTTCATGGGTTACTCTTTTTGATTAGCAGCAAGGGATCTTTTATATGCACCATCCCACAGACAGGGTAGTATATACCACAGCCTTTGATAGTACATATCACTGTCTTTGTTACACCAGATGTGGAGGAGCACTGGCTGGAACGAGAAATAGCCCAATGGGTCGGTCCACCGACAGACCTGTTTTAAACATGTACCAAGGCCTTTGAGAAATGTGTCATCTGTGAATCCGCGATGAGAATGGAATTAATTCAGTGGATTCACTGGTGGACATAAATCCCATGGCTATTTGTCTATCACTGAGGTATATAATCCACTTACGGGTATTTAAAACACATTACTAAGTACTCACCTTAAAATCTGTCACAGAGGGATGACGTCCAAGAAAACATGTAAATCCACAGTTAGTCTTCAGCACCTGAAAAAATTAAAAAAATTCTTATAGAATACAATGCTGAATACAATTATTAATCAGATATACCTTTTTTGTAAGCTTCAAAGAGTTACATACTTGACGTGTAACAAACTGGCATATTAGTAACAAAAATCACCTTGTTTCAAGATACCTCTTCAGCCACAAGTTTAAAATTTGAAAGAAGAAACCTGCTGCCACTAATTTGTTTGTTTTGTTTAACACCACCACTAGAGCATATTGATTTATTAATCATCAGTTATTGGATGTCAAACATTTAGTAATTGTGACATATATAGTCTTAGAGAGGAAACCTGCTACTTTTTTTTATTAATAGCAAGGGATTTTTTATATGCACTATAACACAGGCAGGATGACACATACCACAGCCTTTGATATACCAGTCATGGTGCACTGGCTGGAATGAGAAATAGCCCAATGGGTCCACCTGACGTGAATCGATCCTAAACTGACGGCACATCAAGCAAGTACTTTACCACTGAGCTAGGTCCCGAGCACTGCTACTAGTACGAATCTCAGCTATTTCTGTTTCTAGACAAGCATCATAGTATGTACTATCCTGTCCATGGGATGGTGCATATAAAATATTCCTTAGTGATAATTGCAAAGATTAGTTCATAGAGTGGCAGCAGTGGGATTTTTCTCTCATCTGTGTGGTCTTTAAATACAAGTCTGACACCATATAACTGTAACACAAAATGTGCTAGAGTGAGTCGTTAAATAAAACTCTTAAAAAACAAGGGGTTAGTGTAAGCTTTTTATGAAAGAAAAAGGACAAAAACAGTTTTCAAATGGTACTGAAATGAATTTTTTTTTCTTTTTATTCCCTTCATGTAACATTTCATCTAAGTCTTCAAGTATGGTGCATGCCTTAGACTTCAAAACAGAATACATTTACACGGTTCTGATAAATTTAGGGTTCTCTTACAAACATCCCACCTTACGACCATGCTCCATGCAAAAAGCAAAGCAGACCATTAACCTGGCATCAAAGCATTATCAAAATCTCTTACTACAGTGGTTACAAACAAAACAAGGGTCAACACCATGACTTTGTAATTATTAATATAGTTATTGAGGGTCACCGTCAGTCGCGGAGTGGGCTGGGATATAAAATCTTGTATCACACGGTGGGTATTACGGGTCGTTGACCACACTTCATGTGTTAAACAAAACACGAGGTATTTAGCCGAGTCACTGATTGACGCAGGTATGGGGCTGGGAGTGTGAAGCGTCCTCAGAAATGTCACGCGGAGTCACAGATCAGACTTGTTTGGTAAACACAGGTCTTCACCACCCTGCTCACCTTTGAACTTTTCACTTCTTTAAACAGCCCGATAGTTAAAGATGTGTATTTTCACTTTATTTGGCTGTATATGTAATATATGTAATATATGTAAGCTATGATATGATGATACGTACCAGACATAACATATTTTGACTGCAGTGTAAATTCATTGCAATCGACAATTCTTGGTCCCGATTATTTGTTGAATTTAGGGTTAGGGTTTGGGTTAAGTTTAGAGTTAGGGTTAAGTTGACGCTACATACGAGAATAGTCAATGAATGGCTGACATGAAAGAAAAGATGAAGATTTCATATAGTATCAGTGGACATTCTCCTAATAGTCATATTTCACCGTTCACTTCCTTCTTTTTTTCTTTTCTTTTTCCACTTTTTTTTTTTTTTTTTTTTTTTCTTTTCTTTTTTCCCCCTTTTTTTCTTTTTTTTTTTTTTTTTTTTTTTCTCTCTTTTCCCTCTTTTTTTGATATGTTAGGAATGATTTCTTGATTTATTTCCTAGAAGAAAGGTGGTGAGTGACGGCAATCATTATTTATTCGCAATTCTCATTTACCTGTCAAAACAAACAGAAATAGTTTACTGTAACAGAACACTGGGCATTGCTCTGAACAGGAAGTCTACCATTATCATCGTTAGAAAAAAAAAGAGAAAAGAAAACCAAGCATTCCATCTTTAAAAAAACATGAAGTGTGCCATCATCTTTCTTTGTAAATTACCTTTCAAAATCTTTCAAAAAATGACAAGCCTCAAACATCTGTGTAGCATTATTTACAAAAAAAGCTTTTATTTAATGGATACATTTGTTTAATAAATCAGTGGTTATTAGGTCTGTAACAAATATAAAACTATTTTAACTACAGAAATATGTTTTTTAATTGTCTTAAATAAAAAAATTACACTAACCATATTTTAAGTAGAGAAACAGTCCCTTTTAATTAATTTTTGCCACAAATAAAAACTTTACATCAGACATGTTTTAAGTAGACATTTTTTTTAAAACCCATTCTCTTAACAAACAGAGACTCTACAGCCATGTTTTAAGTTGAAAAAGCCTCTAAAACAAGAACACTATACCAGTCAAGTTATAAGTAAAAAAAATTCTGTTTATTCTTTTAAGAAATAAAAGGAATAACTACAGTGGTGTAATTATAAATGGATAAACAATTATCTTTAGCTACTTAACTTGATATATAAAAACTCTACATCAACTCTTTTTAAGTTGAGAAAACAAGTCTCTTTAATTTCTGTGGGATCGATCCCTGTCGGTGGGCCCATTGGACTATTTCTCATTCCAGCCAGTGCTCCACAACTGGTATATTAATTAAAGGCTGTGGTATGTGCTATCCTGTCTGTAAGAAAGTACATATAAACGATCCCTTGCTGAATTAGAAAATATGTAGCGGGTTTTCTCTAATGACTACAAGTCAGAATTACCAAATGTTTGATATCCAATAGCTGATAATTGATTTATTAATTAATATGCTCTAGTGGTGTTGTTAAACAAAATAAACTTCTTTAATTTCTAAACCAATAAAAACGACTAATCAAAGTGCTATAATTAAAAGTAGATAAACAGACATTTTTAACTACTTAATGTAATAACTAAACATTCTACATCAACTGTTTCAAGTTAGAAAAACAAGAACGAAAGAAATGTTTTATTTAACGACGCACTCAACACATTTTATTTATGGTTATATGGCGTCAGACATATGGTTAAGGACCACAGATTTTGAGAGGAAACCCGCTGTCGCCACTACATGGGCTACTCTTTCCGATTAGAAGCAAGGGATCTTTTATTTGCGCTTCCCACAGGAAGGATAGCACAAACCATGGCCTTTCTTTGTTGAACCAGTTATGGATCACTGGTCGGTGCAAGTGGTTTACATCTACCCATTGAGCCTTGCAGAGCACTCACTCAGGGTTTGGAGTCAGTATCTGGATTAAAAATCCCATGCCTCGACTGGGATCCAAACCCAGTACCTACCAGCCTGTAGACCGATGGCCTAACCACGACGCCACCGAGGCCGGTAGAAAAAAACAAAACAAAACCAAAAACAAGATTATTTAACTAATTTCTAAAGCAATAAAAACACTAGTTACACATCAGCCACAAAAACTATGAATTTCCACACACAAACACGTCACTTTATTCTCCGATAGCGAAATAAAAACAAAAACATCAATACAATCGCATTGTGCTTGACCCGATCCTTCGTCACAAATCAGAGGTCTGTGTATTGGACATGAAAAAATGCTTTCTAACTGCTTCCTCATCCCAGAAAAAACCCATACAAATCACCCACAGCACAATGCTTCGATTTACCCAAGAAAAATGTATTTGTCGCATTTTCTCAGCACACCCCTTGGAGCTATATAAGAGAGAGAGAGAGAGGGAGAAAGCGCCTTAGGGCAATGGTTTTCATATTGGTTGATTGCAAGGATAAAGCAAATATCATGTTTTGTACAGTGTTTACCGAGGCAAATGCTCATAGAAAACATGGCCAATGTTATTTTTCACCCAGGGGGCGATGTCGGCTCTTGTGGGTCGAGGACGATGGTTTTAATGACGGGCCGATACGACATTGATCGAAGGTTTCATCTTCCACTTTGTTTTGTCTGTCGTGTGGTGACAAGAGTACTCGAAAACAACAAGGTGACAGTGATGTTTGTATATTCTTGATACACACACACGACAGGGGAAAAAATCTTTAAATATTTCAGCTTTTTTTGGGGTATTTTTATTAATGACATAGTGTGTCATGGTGACATCTTCCAAATGAATGAATGAATGTGACAGTGACGTCCGTATAGTCTTGATACACACACAAGGCAGGGAAGAAAATATTGAAATATCTCCGCTTTTGTTTTCTTTTTTTTATTAATGACATAGTGTGTCATGGTGACATCTTCCAAATGAATGAATGAATGTGACAGTGATGTCCATATAGTCTTGATATATGCACATGGCAGGGAAGAAAATCTTTAAATATTTCAGGGTTTTTTGGTTTTTATTAATGACATAGTGTGTCATGGTGACATCTTCCAAATGAATGAATGAATGTGACAGTGACATCCGTATATTGTCTTGATACAAGCACACGGCAGGGAAAAAAATCTTTAAATATCTCAGCCTTTTAATTTTTTTTTATTAATGTCAGTGTATCATGGTGACATCTTCCAAATGAATGAATGAATGAATGTTTAACGACACACAAAATATATCAGCTATTGGGTGTCACACAATGATAAAAATATAAATGAATTGATGATCGACATCAATGTAAAAATTCTCAAATTCAGCTGTCTACATTGCAACCGATTTGAATCGGTTGCATATGCGACCATTTTGTTCATTTGGCAACTAAAACATTTCATACTACCTATATAAAGATATACAAGTAGGCCCCACCTGGCTCCTAGATGGAACAGTTAAACATGGAGGGCTGAAGTCACATTAAAACAGTGTACAGACCTGTGCAAAAATTAAGGTCCACAAGTAAGTATACCAAAACTGAATAAAAATCAAATTTTATAAAAAAAATAAAAAAAAAAATAATCAAGGCAAACAAATATTAACCACAATGGGTTTGTTTTGTGGGCAAAGGGAGGGAAGATGGAGGGGTGATGCTCAATACTAGAGTACTTGTATATGATGTAATCGGTTGTAGAATCAGTCATCCTTGAAAATGGATCGGTCAGGTTTTCCCACGAAAATTAGGCCCAGGTAACTCTACTGATGTGCCTATATCCAAGAAAGGTTCAGGCATGTCAAT
The DNA here is from genome assembly GCF_016097555.1 of Gigantopelta aegis. NCBI lineage: Eukaryota > Metazoa > Mollusca > Gastropoda > Neomphalida > Peltospiridae > Gigantopelta > Gigantopelta aegis. The sequence goes on along the minus strand of NC_054710.1, from coordinate 39,046,565 downwards.
CCAAAACAGACTGTAATTGGGGTTTTTTGTCATTAAGAGGTTTTCATTTTGCTATAGATACTGAAAATCAAAGTTTACCAGATTACCCCAGCTTCAGAATGGCAAAAAAACCACCTAAATTACTATAGATGAAATCCTCGAAATTATATTTTTAATCTGGTTGAAAATATCTCTATCAAAGGCATAATGAAAGTCTTTACAGCAAAAATAACTCCAAGAATCCTTTAAGAATCCTTTTCGAAGTGTAATTCAATGCTATTTACCTCTGAAAAATGTACAAGAAATGTGGGGTTTTTTCAACAGAGAAGACAAAACATACTATTCCAACTTAGTCATATTTTCTCAACAAATTATCTTATTACTGCAGGAAGCTACTTTCCAAACAAATTGCCTTGTTACAACAAGGAAGTATTTCCTAAACAAATTATCTTGTACAGTGGTATTGGGAGAGAGAATCCCCCGTAAGCTGTCCATGTGCCTAACCAGATTAGATCAAACACATTCTGTGAGAGATTCAGGTGTCTTACTAACAAATGTAGTCTCTATCTGGACAAATTTCCACAGAACCCAGCACAGCCTTTCAATTCCTCATCCATCAGCGCAAGACACCTTTTCAAAAACACAAACCCAGATGTGGCCAGTTCAAGTACCAATTCCGTAACCAGTGTGGTAACCGTTGTGGTAACCGTTGTGGTAACCAGTGTGGTAGCCATTGTGGTAGCCATTGTGGTAGCCATTGTGGTAGCCAGTGTGGTAGCCAGTGTGGTAGCCAGTGTGGTAGCCAGTGTGGTAGCCAGTGTGGTAACCATTGTGGTAACCATTGTGGTAACCATTGTGGTAACCAGTGTGGTAGCCAGTGTGGTAGCCAGTGTGGTAGCCAGTGTGGTAGCCAGTGTGGTAGCCAGTGTGGTAGCCAGTGTGGTAACCAGTGTGGTAGCCAGTGTGGTAGCCAGTGTGGTAGCCAGTGTGGTAGCCAGTGTGGTAACCGTTGTGGTAACCAGTGTGGTAACCGTTGTGGTAACCATTGTGGTAACCAGTGTGGTAACCAGTGTGGTAACCATTGTGGTAACCAGTGTGGTAGCCAGTGTGGTTTCCAAGGATAATTTAGTCTTTTTTTTAATCATTTATTATAAATATTGTTAGGGGCACAATGTAGCCCAGTAGAAATGTGGTTGCCTGAACGAACGAACGAACGGACGAACGAACAAATGTTTAATGACACCCCAGCATGAAAAATACATCAGCCATTGAGTATCAAACTATGGTAAATGGCGGTTGCCTGATGAGCGGTTAGTCCAGAATCAATCTGCTTTGGTGGGCCCAATGGGCTATATCTCGTTCCAACCAGTGCACCATGACTGGTATATCAAAGGCTATGATATGTTCTATCCTGTCTGAGGGATGGTACATATAAAATAACCCTTGCTATTAATTGAAAAATGCAGGTTTCCTTTTTAAGACTGTATATCAGAATTACCAAATGTTTTGCATCCAATAGCCGATGATTAATAAATCATTGCCCTCTAGTGGTGACATTAAACAAATCAAATATGGTGTTTGATTCAATTGATTGATTGACTGATGGATGGATGGATGGATGGATGGATGGATGGATGGATGGATGGATGGATGGATGGATGGATGGATGGGGAGAGATTGATGGATGGATAGATGGATGGATGAATCAATCAAATAATTGATAAAATCTTTGGATATATCAAGCAATCATTCATTTGCCTAATGCCTACTAATAACTATTCTTGTTTTAAATAATAATAAAACAAAAACAAAAACAAAATCCAATATGGCCGAACACAACGTTAATGCAGTAATGACCTATGGAATGCACTCAGTAGACAATGCCGTGTATATATATATACAACCACTGCATCACTATTACCATTACAGAAGACACACAGTGACAAAGTACTGCAGCCAGGTCATCCTAGAGAGTTCCGAATGGGCAGATAATTCTATAATAATGTGGGGCCATCGATTATCAATCAGAAGCCACAACAATAGCGAGTGACCGGGGCGGCTGGCTGGCGATCTATGGCGATATCAGTAGACATCAATAGATTTGTTTTTACCCACTCGGTATCAATAGACATCAATAGATTTGTTTTTACCCACTCGGTATCAATAGACATCAATAGATTTGTTTTTACTTACTCAGCAGAACAAACAACTGTTCCATTGACAGGCAATGTTGTAATGCAAGAAGAAAAACTTTGTTTTGTTTAACGACACCACTAGAGCACATTTATTAATCATGGGCTATTGGATGTCAAACATACGGTCATTTTGACACTCATAGAGAGGAAACCTGCTACATTTTTCCATTAGTAACAAGGAATCTTCTATATGTACCATCCCACAGACAGGACAGCACATACCACAGCCTTTTATATACCAGTCATGGTGCACTGGCTGGATCAAGGAATAGCCCAATGGGTCCACCAACAGGGATCCATCTGGGATCGATCTTAGACTGACTGTGCATCATGCATGCACTTTACCACTGGGGACCGGCCTCGGTGGCGGCGTGGTTAGGCCATCGGTCTACAGGCTGGTAGGTACTGGGTTCGGATCCCAGTTGAGGCATGGGATTTTTAATCCAGATACCGACTCCAAACCCTGAGTGAGTGCTCCGCAAGGCTCAATGGGTGGGTGTAAACAACTTGCACCAACCAGTGATCCATAACTGGTTCAACAAAAGGCCATACTAGGTTCGGATCCCAGTTGAGGCATGGGATTTTTAATCCAGATACCGACTCCAAACCCTGAGTGAGTGCTCCGCAAGGCTCAATGGGTGGGTGTAAACCACTTGCACCAACCAGTGATCCATAACTGGTTCAACAAAAGGCCATGGTTTGTGCTATCCTGCCTGTGGGAAATGCAAATAAAAGATCCCTTGCTGCTAATTGGAAAGAGTAGCTCATGTAGTGGCGACAGCAGGTAATCTGTGTGGTCCTTAACCATATGTCTGATGCCATATAACCGTAAATAAAATGTGTTGAGTGCGTCGTTAAATAAACCATTTCTTTCTTTCTTTTTACCATTGGGCTACGTCCCGCCCACTTCATCGACACAATGAAAACACTGGCTTGTCTAGGAGAATGAAGAGTTAAAAACTTATTTTGTTTAATGACACCACTACAGCACATTGATTTATTAATCATCAACTACTGGATGTTAAACATTTAGTAATTCTGACACATAGCACCAAATTTACAAACACTGTTTATGAAGCATTTAAGCAAAACAGGGTTTATAAATTCAGCCCAAGAATCTTCAAATAAAACGTTTGTTTAATGACACGACTAAAGCACATTGATTTATTAATCAGCATTGTATAGCACATGCCACTACCTTTTTTATATGCATCATCCCACAGACAGGATAGCATATACCACAGCCTTTGATATACCAGTCATGGTGCACTGGCTATGATAAAAAAATTTTTTAATGACACGACTAAAGCACATTGAGTTACTAATCATCATTGGATAGCACGTAACACTACCTTTTTTATATGTACCATTCCACAGACAGGATAGCACATACCACAGCCTTTGTTACACCAGTTGTGGAGCACTGGCTGGAATGAGAAATAGCCCAATGGGTCCATCGACAGGGATCGATCCAGACCGACTGCGTATGATACCCATCATGGTGCACTGGCTAGAACGAGTAATAGTCCAATGGGCCCACTAACAGGAATCGATCCTAAAATAACCGTGCATCAAGCAAGTGCCATACCAATGGGCTACATCCAACCCCTTTGAAGAGTTAAGAGAGGGGTCGGGAGACCTGGTAATGTTTAATGTGTTTGTGATGGGACGTCTACTAGGGAAATGTGCATTATAAAACATTTTAATGACATCTTTGACATACCGAGGGTAGAGAGCATTTGTCGTGTGGCGGTCTCAGTACAGAAGATTGATTTTCTATTAAGGATTTGGAGAGTGGAGAAAGGCATGTCTTTACAATGACAAGTGCATACATGCTCGTACATGATGTAATAATTGAAGCATGTGCATGATACAACATGCAACGCACACATACTTGCAAGCACACACACACACACACACTCTAATATTCTACACTGGTGTAGGAAGCAGGGGGGAAAGGGGGGCATATGCCCCCACTTTGTAGCAGCAGTAATGTTTTTTACACATTTATACATGTATTTATATATGTTTGTGTGTGTGTGTGTGTCAGGTGAGAATTGGTGAACTGTAAAAAAAAGAGGAAATCTAGAGGGGTCTGGGGTGGTCAACTGTAAAAAGAGGAAATCTAGAGAGGTCTGGGGGCAAGAGCGATTAAAATGCGAGGAAACAATGTTCCATGAGAGAAAAACTGCAGATCTAAGGAGAATTCCCACCCCTGGTGTGTGTGTGTGTGTGTGTGTGTGTGTGTGTGTGTGTTTGTGTCTGTGTGTGTGTGCCCCCCCCCCCACCTCCACCCACCTCTGTTTGGCACCTTCCTATGCCCGTGTTCTATTGTACAGAATACATGCTGTATTAGGGATCACACAGCAAACGATGACTGAAATTAAACCCGTCAATCCGTCAATCCGTAGCATCATAAGTTGCATGAAAGTGTTATTGGCTGTCGGTTTAACATTAGTGATATTCAATTGCACGTTACAACTTTGATAAATAACAGACATTATTATGTTAGCAGCAAATTAAATTTGATCTATAATTCCACATGTTCCCTCATTTCTTTCCATCAGTAAACACATAAACACAGAATGTATGTGCACCTAGGCATGCAGGAACGTTTGTCAATCAGCCTTAAAATAACTTAGAGATCAATTTGTACCTGTATCTGTCCATCTAGCCATCAATCCACACGTCCATCCATCTTTCTGTCCATCCATCCATATGTCCATTCATCTTTCTGTCCATCCATCCATCCATCTGTCCATCCATCCTTTTGAACACCTGTCCATCCTTTCATCCATCTGTCCATCCATCCATCCATCTGTCCATCCATCCTTCCTTCCATCCATCCTTTCATCCATCTATTCATCCATCTGTCCATCCTTTTGTCTGTCCATCCATCCATCCATCCTTCCTTCCTTGTCCGTCCTTCCTTCCATTCATCCATCCATCTGTCCATCCATCCTTCCTTCCATCCATCCTTTCATCCATCTATTCATCCATCTGTCCATCCTTTTGTCTGTCCATCCATCCATCCATCCTTCCTTCCTTGTCCGTCCTTCCTTCCATCCATCCATCCGTCCATCCGTCCGTCCGTCCGTCCATCCATCCATCCATCCATCTGTCCATCCTTTTGTCCATCCATCCATCCATCCATCTGTCCATCCATCCATCCATCCATCCATCCGTCAGTAAGTATTGAATAGAAATTATTTCATTCTTTGTCCATCCATCTCTCACTCTACGAGACTGTCCATCTAACACACATCAATTACCCACATTCAGAAGCTAAAACAATGAACTGACTGAATCAATTTCTGCAAATGAATCGAGAGAAGACGCTTGGCGATCATTTCATCTGAAAAACATTTGCCGCCTGACATCTGATTGTCAACAATTAACGAAGATCATTATGACCAGCCTAACTCCTACACAACCCCGGATAAAAGACGGATCCTTCATCACAGAACAATGCATCTAGAACATCGTGAGAACACTGTGATCATAATTATGACAGATCTAACCGCTCACTAATTCATCAATATTGCAGGAAGACCGGGGTGGAGAGTAAAAGAAAGGAAGGTACTAACTAATCCCGGATAAATGACGGATCCCTCATCACAGAACAATGCATCTAGAACATCGTGAGAACACTGTGATCATAATTATGACAGATCTAACTGCTCGTTGATTCATCAATATTGCAGGAAGACCAGGGTGGAGAGTAAAAAGAAAGGAAGGTACTAACTACAGACTACCAAATGCCAGCACAAAGCTGGCCAACTTTCTTCTCTAACGACTTCTGACTGTCCAGTTGGTAGTCTGAGTGTTCTTACAACTTAGTTGTTAATCTGAGTGTTCTTACAACTTAGTTGTTAATCTGAGTGTTCTTACAACTTAGTTGTTAATCTGAGTGTTCTTACAGCTTAGTTGTTAATCTTGAGTGTTCTTACAGCTTAGTTGTTAATCTGAGTGTTCTTACAGCTTAGTTGTTAATCTGAGTGTTCTTACAGCTTAGTTGTTAATCTGAGTGTTCTTACAGCTTAGTTGTTAATCTGAGTGTTCTTACAGCTTAGTTGTTAATCTGAGTGTTCTTACAGCTTAGTTGTTAATCTGAGTGTTCTTACAGCTTAGTTGTTAATCTGAGTGTTCTTACAGCTTAGTTGTTAATCTGAGTGTTCTTACAGCTTAGTTGTTAATCTGAGTGTTCTTACAGCTTAGTTGTTAATCTGAGTGTTCTTACAGCTTAGTTGTTAATCTGAGTGTTCTTACAGCTTAGTTGTTAATCTGAGTGTTCTTACAGCTTAGTTGTTAATCTGAGTGCACCCGTTATAAGTCGGGAGTTTTGGAAAATCACAATGCAACCATTGAGTTGGCCAACTTCGTCATATCAATTGACAGTCTGATCCTAGCATTAGTTGCTGTAGCAAATTTGCCTTGCAATATATCATAATATATACAATCATGATAATAGAGAGCAATCATGGTAATATATACAATCATAATATATACAATCATGATAATATATACAATCATGATAATATATACAATCATGATAATATACACAATCATGATAATATATACAATCATGATAATACAGAGCAATCATGATAATATATACAATCATGATAATAGAGAGCAATCATGGTAATATATACAATCATAATATATACAATCATGATAATATATACAATCATGATAATATACACAATCATGATAATACAGAGCAATCATAATATATACAATCATGGTAATATATACAATCATAATATATACAATCATGATAATATATACAATCATAATAATATATACAATCATGATAATACAGAGCAATCATGATAATATATACAATCATGATAATATATACAATCATGATAATATATACAATCATGATAATATATACAATCATAATAATACAGAGCAATCATGATAATATATACAATCATGTTAATATATACAATCATGATAATATATACAATCATGATAATAGAGAGCAATCATGATAATATATACAATCATGATAATATATACAATCATGATAATATATACAATCATGATAATATATACAATCATGATAATATATACAATCATAATAATACAGAGCAATCATGATAATATATACAATCATGTTAATATATACAATCATGATAATATATACAATCATAATAATACAGAGCAATCATGATAATATATACACTCATAATAATACAGAGCAATCATGATAATATATGCAATCATGTTAATATATACAATCATGATAATATATACAATCATGATAATAGAGAGCAATCATGTTAATATATACAATCATGATAATATATACAATCATGATAATAGAGAGCAATCATGATAATATATACAATCATGATAATATATACAATCATGATAATATATACAATCATGTTAATATATACAATCATGATAATATATACAATCATGATAATATATACAATCATAATATATACAATCATGATAATATATACAATCATGATAATATACACAATCATGATAATATATACAATCATGATAATACAGAGCAATCATGATAATATATACAATCATGATAATAGAGAGCAATCATGGTAATATATACAATCATAATATATACAATCATGATAATATATACAATCATAATAATATATACAATCATGATAATACAGAGCAATCATGATAATATATACAATCATGATAATATATACAATCATGATAATATATACAATCATGATAATATATACAATCATAATAATACAGAGCAATCATGATAATATATACAATCATGTTAATATATACAATCATGATAATATATACAATCATGATAATAGAGAGCAATCATGATAATATATACAATCATGATAATACAGAGCAATCATGGTAATATATACAATCATGATAATACAGAGCAATCATGGTAATATATACAATCATGATAATATATACAATCATGATAATATATACAATCATGATAATACAGAGCAATCATGATAATACAGAGCAATCATGGTAATATATACAATCATGATAATACAGAGCAATCATGGTAATATATACAATCATGATAATATATACAATCATGATAATATATACAATCATGATAATACAGAGCAATCATGATAATATATACAATCATGATAATATATACAATCATGATAATACAGAGCAATCATGATAATATATACAATCATGATAATACAGAGCAATCATGGTAATATATACAATCATGATAATATATACAATCATGATAATATATACAATCATGATAATACAGAGCAATCATGATAATATATACAATCATGATAATATATACAATCATGATAATACAGAGCAATCATGGTAATATATACAATCATGATAATACAGAGCAATCATGGTAATATATACAATCATGATAATATATACAATCATGATAATACAGAGCAATCATGATAATATATACAATCATGATAATATATACAATCATGATAATACAGAGCAATCATGATAATATATACAATCATGATAATATATACAATCATAATAATATATACAATCATGATAATACAGAGCAATCATGATAATATATACAATCATGATAATATATACAATCATGATAATATATACAATCATGATAATATATACAATCATAATAATACAGAGCAATCATGATAATATATGCAATCATGTTAATATATACAATCATGATAATATATACAATCATGATAATAGAGAGCAATCATGATAATATATACAATCATGATAATATATACAATCATGATAATATATACAATCATAATATATGCAATCATGATAATATATACAATCATGATAATATATACAATCATGATAATATATACAATCATGATAATATATACAATCATGATAATACAGAGCAATCATGATAATATATACAATCATGATAATATATACAATCATGATAATACAGAGCAATCATGATAATACAGAGCAATCATGGTAATATATACAATCATGATAATACAGAGCAATCATGGTAATATATACAATCATGATAATATATACAATCATGATAATAGAGAGCAATCATGATAATATATACAATCATGATAATATATACAATCATGATAATATATACAATCATAATATATGCAATCATGATAATATATACAATCATGATAATATATACAATCATGATAATATATACAATCATGATAATATATACAATCATGACAATATATACAATCATGATAATATATACAATCATGATAATAGAGAGCAATCAGTTTCAGGTTAATGTATACAATTATGATAATAGAGAGCAATCAGTTTCAGGTTAATGTATACAATCATGATAATAGAGAGCAATCAGTTTCAGGTTAATGTATACAATCATGATAATAGAGAGCAATCAGTTTCAGGTTAATGTATACAATCATGATAATAGAGAGCAATCAGTTTCAGGTTAATATATACAATCAGTTTCAGGTTAATGTATACAATCAGTTTCAGGTTAATGTATACAATCAGTTTCAGGTTAATGTATACAATCAGTTTCAGGTTAATGTATACAATCAGTTTCAGGTTAATGTATACAATCAGTTTCAGGTTAATGTATACAATCAGTTTCAGGTTAATGTATACATCACAGAGCTATCAATTAATTCTGAGCAAACATCTAAATATTGTCCTCCTTCAAAGGAAAGAAAAAAGCAGATTAATTATTTGTTGGGACACCTCAGCACATTTTAAACTGCAGCTGTTTTGTGTCAAACATACGACTATTTCAACATTTTATCAAAGGAAAGGAATGTTTGTTTAATGCACCTCAACACATTTTAAACTACGGCTAATTGATTTCTAATATAATCTTCAAAAAAGGTTGGGGAACTCTAATAAGAATTTACAATTGCCAAAATTGTAAGGAATATTAGCTGTGAGGAATGGTTATATGATAATAGTGAAGTAATTGGGCAAACATTACAACCAGTAGTTCAGTATTACAGTAGGTTTTATGACCACCAAAGATCTTGAAGGACGATTGGGTTAAAAGTGAAATTTGAAAGTTGATGTTTTTTATCAGTAGATCGCAAATTCAAACAATAAAAATGACTAAAAACAAAACAATAACAACTGTATGATCAACAGAATGAAAAAGATTGACAGAAATAATGTTCCACAGTGATTAATCGATCTTCCTGGAAATTGTCAAAATCAAGAGTGACACCCCAAGCACGTGTATGGGGCAACTGCGTGATGCATGTGCAAACTATGGAATGTGTTTCGCTGTGTTGATAAACAGACCTGAACATTCTTTACTAGGATGTCTGTGGTCAAAACATATGTTCGGTCTAATAGTTGATATTAACATTAATATTTCAGGTTCCCCAACTTTTCTTTTTGAAGAGTATATTGTGATTTCAATATTTTGTCTAGATCAATATTGAAAGAAAAGGATTGTTTTTTGATGAAACATCAACGCATTCATTTTAAACAACAGATATTTGGTGTCTAATATATTATTATTTCAACACTTGGTCTTGTAAGGAAAGGAAAGGAAAGGAATGTTTGCTTAATGACACTGCAGCACATTTTAAACTATTGTTATCTGATGTCTAACAGTGTTTTATCTGGCACTTGGTCTACAAAATGAGATCAGAAACCCACTGCCACCACACATCTTTTATGTTATGTTTCCCCAAATGGAAAAGGAAATGTTTTATTTAACGACACACTCAACACATTTCATTTACGGTTATATGGCATTGGACATATGGTTAAGAACCACACGGATATTGAGGGAGGAAACCCAGTCGCCACTTCATAGGGTACTCTTTTCGATTAGCAGCAAGGGATCTTTTATATGCATCATCCCATAGACAGGATAGCACATGCTATGGCCTTTGTGTTTCCCCAAATACAAAACTACACATACCATAACCTTTGATATTATACGAGCATCTCTCCCATTATTACTACTATAAAAATCCATTCAGTGATACTTTGTTATTCTCCACCTGCTACCGATTCCGGTCGGGCTGCTGGTGCTCTCTTGCAACTGCGAGTACAGGCAGTCTCTTCTCCCACCCACCCCAACCCTTTCCTGTCCTGGACGGAGGACCAGCCGAGGCTGATATCTGTGCTTGTGACAGGTGTGCGCTAAAATAGCTTGCTCTGAATGTGCATGTTAATCCCTATACCATACCATATCATACTTTGTTATTCATTCATATGACTGCACTGGCATAGGAAACGGGAAGGGGGGAGCAAGGGGGGCATGTGCCCCCCACTTTTCAGATATTTTGCTTTATATATGCTTTATAATAGTGTAAAATTATGTAAATATAAAAATGTGCCCCCAACTTTTTGCCACCTTCCTACACTCATGGACTGTTTTCATTGATTGTACTGATAATATGTGCAACATGGACAATTATGAAAATGGCCATGGCGTCAGTTTTGCTGTGTGTAAGAGATGAATTTAATTTGTCAGTATTACAAAATATAAATAATTAACAAAAGTGATATAGAAAATTGAAAGTTTCCCAGCAAAGTAAGTGGCATGGAAAATTGAAAACAATACGGCAATCTCCATGGCACTGTCAGTTGCTGTGGTTAATTGCCAGTTGTGTGTGGGTGTGTATGTTGTACTTAAATAACACACAATTTATCAAAATTTAAGTGGCATTTTGTGGAGAACAAATAGTCGTTAGGTTTTCTTGGCATGTGGGGGCGGGATTTAGCTCAGTTGTTTGAGTGCTCGCTTCAAGTGCTTGCATTGTCTGATCAAACCACCTCTGTGGATCCATTTAACGGATTGGGTTTTTTTCTTGTTCCAAACAGTGCACCACAACTGATCAAAGGCTTGGGTATGTGCTTTCTGGTCTGTGGGAAAGTGCATATAAAAGATCCCTTGCTGCTAATAAAAAAAGGTAGCAGGATTCCTCTGATGACTACGAGTCAGAATTACCAAATGTTTGACATCCAATAGTCGATGATTAAGTAATCAATGTGCCCTAGTGGTGTCATTAAACAAAATAAACTTTAACTTTTCTTCGCATGTGGTACACACCTCTTGGTAACTTGAACAACCATTCTCAAAATATTTTAATGGCTCTCATATATAAAAGACATACAATAATCCAGAGTGTCCTTTTGCCAGATTTGAAAGTTATTCAACTTGAAAACAACAAAAAAAGCAGCCTCCCACTCCAAGCCTCGAGCCCTTAAGATGATTATTTCATTTTGTGAAATTACAAAACTGAAGATAACGATCTCCTATAAATATGACAGATTTTCAAACAATTCCAATTTCAAATTCTTTATGCATTCATATCCATGTGCCAAAGCAGTAAAGTGGTGACATTAATTATTAATTAACATTGCCAAACAATTACTCACTGCTGGGTACCCCCAACTGTTGGCCGATAACACGGTGGCCAGGTCATCGTGACCTTTCACAGATGATTCTGATGAACTTTGGCAGTTTGGGAATCTTGGCCAATGAAATGATTTTTCTTGATTTTCCAAATTACACTTTCTGCGTGTTGGTCAAACTGAAAGCCACTTAGTTTTCGTAATTATGTTTCCATATTTCACACATCTGACGTGTCGCGTTAATTAGTCTTTCTAATTACTTTAGGGAGAAGTTGTTCGGATTACTGAAGGAATGTTTCAGAACGGCTCCAGAGAGCATTCGTGACCTCTGACATTCCCGCAGAGAATCTTTTCTTTTCTGACCTATTTTTAAAGTGGACATTTTGTAGATATCATTCTACATAATTAGGTTAATAAACATTCAACAATTTTACTGAATTCAGGATTTGTTTGATGTTAAAGGTGTGTGTGCGTAATACTTTTAACATGCTCATATACCATGAAGGTTTCGAGCATGTCTACCCAAGGGTTCGGTCTCTGGGAAGTCAGGGCAGATGTTAAAGGTGTAAATAATTTTTGTGCTTATATCTTCTTAAAGTTTAAGCACATTGTCATCACCTGTTTGGATTACCTTTTTGCCTTGAGGCATTAAAATAAACACAGAATAAGGCACAAAATAGCAACTTTTATTATCCATGTGGTTCAATATAACTGAGTTAATAATAATCATATGAAGCACACGTGTAATAACCAGTGTAATGATGTAATTTTGGGAAGTGACATCATCACATGACATTGCTTCTCCAGTTCTAGCTCAGAATGTGCAGTTGAAATATGACATCATTCCGTCGTCTCCTAGTTGTGGCTGAAACATTTTGAGTTGGGTCTAACAGTAGTAGTATAGATAATAAAGAAATTATTACATTCGCGTGTGAGTCATACTGATTTTACAAAACTTGTGTTAGGATTCTTGTATTACCCTCGCTCTCGCTCTGGCCGTACAAGAATCCTGACACTCGTTTCGTAAAATCAATTTGACACAAGCTCTATTAGTAGTAGTAGTAGCACAAAATAGCAACTTTCAATTCCCATTATTACAATTTTTTCACAAACTGATATCTTGTCATTCATCCTGTTATCCTTTCCAAACCCTGAGTGAGTGCTCCGCAAGGCTCAATGGGTAGGTGTAAACCACTTGCACCGACCAGTGATCTCTTTTTTTGTCGTTCATCCTGCTATCCTTGTACTGATGTTAGAGTATTTTATATTTGAACAACACAACTTATAAAATGTAGGTAGTGTTATTTTCTTTCAAAAGAAGAAAGAAAGAAAGAAATGTTTTATTTAACGACACACTCAACACATTTTATTTACGGTTATATGGCGTCAGACATATGGTTAAGGACCACACAGATTCTAAGAGGAAACCCGCTGTCGCCACTACATGGGCTACTCTTCCGATTAGCAGCAAGGGATCTTTTATTTGCACTTCCCACAGGCAGGATAGCACAAACCATGGCCTTTGTTGAACCAGTTATGGATCACTGGTCGGTGCAAGTGGTTTACACCTACCCATTGAGCTTTGCGGAGCACTCACTCAGGGTTTGGAGTCGGTATCTGGATTAAAAATCCCATGCCTCGACTGGGATCCGAACCCAGTACCTACCAGCTTGTAGACTGATGGCCTGCCACGACGCCACCGAGGCCGGTTTTCAAAAGAAGATTTTGAAAATTAAAGTTTGTTTTGTTTAACGACACCACAAGAGCACATTGATTTATTAATCATCGGCTACTGGATGTCAAACAGTTTGTAATTCTGACATCTAGTCATCAGAGGAGAACCGCTACATTTTTCCATTTGAAGCAAGGGGTATTTTATATGCACCATCCCACAGACAGAAGATTCTGTAGAGAACAAGAGAACAAAGTACTGTTCCTCACTTTTTTGACATGTGGTAACCTTCTGGTAACCAGACCAATCATTCTGAACTTATTATGAAGGAATGAAATGTTTTATTTAACGACGCACTCAACACATTTTATTTATGGTTATATGGCATCACACATATGGTTAAGGACCACACAGATATTGAGAGAGGAAACCCGCTGTCGCCACTTCATGGGCTATTCTTTTCGATTAGCATAAAGGGATCTCTTATATGCACCATCCCACAGACAGGACAGTACATACCACAGCCTTTGTTACACCAGTTGTGGAGCACTGGCTGGAATGAGATATAGCCCAATGGATCCACCGACGGGGATCGATCCCAGACCGACCGCGTATCAAGTGAACACTTTACCACTGGGCTACGTCTCGCCCCGAACTTATTATGTCTGTGTTTAAGACAGGACAGCATATACCATGAACTTCTAACCACTGGGCCGAGTATGTGGATTTAGCTTGAGTGGTAGAACTCTTATCTATGGTGCTATTAATTGCAGGTACGACTTGGGTTTTGTTTTAAAATGCCAACCATTTCCACCATTGGTCCACTGGCTGTGGTATGTATTGTCCTGTCTATGGGATAGTGCATACGAATAGCCTATGTGGTGACAGGTTCTCTGTCTGTGTCTGTCTGTCTGTCTGTCTGTCTGTCTGTCTGTCTGTCTGTCTGTCTGTCTGTCTGTCTGTCTGTCTGTCTGTCTGTCTGTCTGTCTGTCAGTCAGTCAGTCAGTCCGTCCATCCATCCATCTCTCTCTGTGTCTGTCTGTCCGTCCGTCCGTCCATCCATCCATCCATCCATCTCTCTCCGTGTCTGTCTGTCTGTCTGTCCATCCATCCATCCATCCATCCATCCATCCATCCATCCATCCATCCATCCATCCATCCATCCATCCATCCATCCATCCCTCCCTCCCTCTCTCTCTCTGTGTCTGTCTGTCTGTCTCTTTCCATCTCTGTATCTGCCTGTCTCTCTCTCTCTTTAAACCAGGTGTTAGAATAACCACATGTTAAACACCATAAAATAAGTAGAGGTGTCATTAGACAAACATTCCTTTCCTTTCTTTCCTCTAACCACTGAGCCACATTCCGCTCCACTCAGACATATAACAGATGTGTGTGGAAGACATTCATGGATAAAGACAGTGATTTAATCCTCATTTATTGCACCACATAAGCAGATAACAGCCAGCAGTGTTGACCAGGTGTCCACAACAGAGGCACGCAGGTCACCCGAGGTCATCACACCATCACCTGTGGTCAGGACAAGATATGTGTTATGTAGTCTGAATGATCATCACAGGTTGTAGCTCTGTGGTACAGCATTATCTGAGGTGTTATGCAATGTAAGATCTATACCCTTAACCAATTGGTGCATCAAAGACAATACTATACATTTGTGCAAGATACAGTGAAACCAAGTAAAATGTCTGGTTTTAAGAGGTATCTGGTCTAGAGAGGTTCAGTTCTGTACTGATTTTTAAAAAATGGACCATGAAAAATATCCGGTTATGGGGGAAGTCCGGTTTACGGAGGGTCCAGTTTTGAGAGGTGTCACTATATCACCATCACCCCCTCCCTCCTTCCCTCCCCCTCTCTCTCTTCCTCCCTCCCTCTCCCTCCCTTCCTCCATCTCTCTGTCTCCCCTCCAATCTCTGTCTTTTTCCCTAAATCACTCCATCCATCCGTCCATCCATCCATCCATCTTTCTCATATCAAAGTATTAAAATAAGCATAAAATTGTAAAGATTAAATCTCAGTGTTAATAGAGTGATAAAAGCAAACTAATCAATATGCAGTACATACATGTAGAGACTATAAAAAGAGAATTGTACATGCAACTGATTTACCTTGGCTGTCCCATCAACTGCCTACACCCCTGTATCAAAAAGAAAATGTAACCAATGCAATTTGATGGCAATTTGGTAGGAAACGTTTCATTTGCATTCAAATGTTTTGTAAAGTTTTGAGAATTGATTTAGGTTTAAAACTATTGACATAAGTGGACAGTAGGTGACTGCATAAAACAATAATGAATGTGTATTACAAAAATAATGGACTCTTTTTTATCAAGAACCCTCCATATCTCTGATTCCAATAATTGAGTTACCTGCCTGAGACTAAAAAATCTGTCAAGATTAGAGTTATCTTATCACAACTTAGATTGCTGAAGAATACAGCCATTCTGTCAGTGCATTTATCAACTTCAAACTTGTGACAGATTTTGTCTGGAAAAAAATTAAGATTTTAATACAAGTATTTAAATTACTGTTTTTACTACATTCATGTCATCTTGAAGGATTGTGAATTAATATGTATATGATTTATGGCAAAAGTAGAGGTTATGAAATGGATAAAAAGCATAGTTCTAATATACTGATATAAAAAAAATAAAATAATAAAGAACACACTAACAGGAAAGAGTGACTGCAATGAAAATCCTCATCCATAGTGTTAAGAAGTTAACACTGTTACTGAAATTCAATCTCACATTCTAGCAGTCAGTCTCACATTACTGGCAGTCAGTCTCATATTACTAACATTTAGTCTCACATTACTGACATTCAATCTCACATTACTGATGTTTAATAATCTCACATTACTGACATTCAGTCTCACATTCACTCTCACATTACTGACATTCAATCTTACATTACTAACATTCAATCCCACATTACTGACAGTTAATCCCACATTACTGACATTGAGTCCCACATTACTGACATTAAATCCCACATTACTGACATTCAATCCCACATTACTGACATTTAATCCTACATCACTGACATATATTACATATTTCTACTTTATACAGATATTTCAACACTAACGGTGACTGAAATCTCTTTGTTTTCCCTCTGGATACATGTAAATAATTAAAGAAAGTAGAGTGTTGAAAAAGCTTATTATGATTAGCAAATAAAAGTTATTTAAGGAAACACACATGTACACACACTATTGTTAGCACATAAACTATTTATGATGTGTTGGTGAAGGGTTAAAAACTACTAAAATTGTAGCATGTAACGTTTTGCAGCAAATGAAAATGATTGTTAATCCACTGGCATAGGAATGGGGGGGGGGGGGGGGGGGGGGGGGCAAGTGGGCATGTGCCCCCCACTTTTCAGATATTTTGCTATATAATAGTGTAAAAGTGGGTACATATAAAAGATGGCCCCCCACCCCCCCCCCACCCCCTCCTTTTGGCACCTTCCTATGCCACTGGGTTAATCCTATTATAATTAAGATAAAAATTACCTAAGACAAGACAACTAGTTGTAAAAGCATTCCTTGGTTCACAGATAACCCAGAAAGACACCTACAGGGGTTAAACACAAGCTGTAATTAACAAGTAAACTATTCGTGACAAGAGAAGACGTTACAATTAACAGGAAAAAATGTCTACGGACTAACTGGCACATTGTTGAATCATCAGCTATTAGGTGTCAAACATACGGCAATTATATACAGAAAGAAAGAAATGTTTTATTTAACAACACACTCAACATACAGTGAAACCCCTCTAAACCAGACACTCTCGGGACCAAGTAACAGTCCGGTTTTAAGAGGTATCCAGTTTACAGAGGTTCTTTTCTGCAGATATTTAAAAGGGACCACGAAACAACGTCCGGTTTTGAGGGAATTCCGGATTACAGAGGGTCCGGTTTTGAGAGGTTACACTGTATCTTTATTTATGGTTATAAGTCATTGGACCTATGGTTCAGGACCACACAGATAATCAATGAGAAAAACCCTGTGTCACCACTACATGGGCTACTCTTTTTGATTAACAGCAAGGGATCTTTAATATTTATCATCCCACTGACAGGATAGTACATACCATTGCCTTTGCTACACCAGCTGTGGAGCACTGGCTGGACAATTTAAGTAAGCTGTTCCTGGCCCTTATCAAATGTAACTATAACCTTTAAATTATCACATTTTAATGAAGTAAAAAAAAAATTAAATTTTTGTTTAATGACTCCACTAGAGCACACCAATTTATTAAGCATCAGGTATTGTATGTACTTCTGACACACAAGTCTTCTCAGAAAACCTGTTATATTTATTCATTAGGAAGAAGGGATATTTTACATGCACTTTCCCATGGTCAGGACAGCACATACCATGGGCTTTTATCACCCAGTCATGGACAACTTGTTGGGGCAGGAAAACACCCAATCAGAGAAGGGGCAGAAGATAGCCAAGTGGTAAAGCATTCGGTGGACCCATTTGGCTATTTCTCGTTCCAGCCAGTGCTCCACAACTGGTCAAACAAAGGTCGTGGTATGTACTACTCTGTCTGTGAGATGGTGCATATAAAAGATCCCTTGCTATTAATAGAAAATAGTAGCCCATGAAGTGGTGACAGAGGGTTTCGTCTCTCAATATCTGCGTGGTCCATAACCATATGTCTAACGTCATATAATCATAGGGTTTACTGTTGTGATTCAATCCTAGAACCCAAGCACCTCAGGGAGATTCCTGCCCCTGTGTTCATGATGTAATATACATATATGTACTTGTCTAACTGTCATCACTCAAAGCTATCATATTGATTCATTGGAGATAACTGCTTTGTAGTGCACAGATATTTCATTCTTTCTTTTCCGCTGCAAACCAGCAAAAGAATACTACCATTTGGCTAAAACATGTTCTCTTCAAAACAAACATGACAAAAAGTGTTTTACATTTTTTTTTTAGTACATAACAAGTCAGGGGCCTAATTCACAAAGGTCTGTTAGGCTCTGCTAGACAGCAACGCATCCTCTTTGCAAGACTTTTAGCATTGCACTGCGAGATCACAAAGTTGCGAGAGTTTAGTGAATTAGGCCCTTGGTCGGCTCATTTAACATACTTTAACTTAAGAAAACACAACTCAGAAGACCCAAGTCAACAAGCTTTTGAAAGTGAATTCTAACCACTTGGCTAAAACCTGCTCTCTTTTGAAATAGACATGACAAAAAGTTTTTTATTTTTTATTTTCTAGCACATCACAAGTCTGGACACCTTGTTTAAAACACTGTACGTTAAGAAACCACAACTCGGCAGTTAAAGTCAACAAGCATTTAAAAGAAAATTCTAACCACTTGGCTAAACCCTG
This sequence comes from Gigantopelta aegis, assembly GCF_016097555.1. Classification (NCBI taxonomy): domain Eukaryota; kingdom Metazoa; phylum Mollusca; class Gastropoda; order Neomphalida; family Peltospiridae; genus Gigantopelta; species Gigantopelta aegis. The sequence continues at coordinate 39,027,019 of NC_054710.1, read as the reverse complement.
CTCTCTTTTGAAACAGACATGACATAAAAAACATTTTTTTCAAATTTTCTTGCACATTACAAGCCCAGATATCTCGTTTAACACATCGTAAGTTAAGAAAACACTTGCATTGAAAGAAAATTCTAACCACTTCTCTATAAACCTGCTCTTGAGATCTTTCATGACATAGAAGTGTTTTAACTTTTTCTAGCACATCACAAGTGGGCACATCACAAGCGGGCACATCACACTGTAAGTTAAGAAAAACACACGACACAGGAGTCCAAGTCAAGGGCTAAACAAGCATTTGTCGGTTTGTCCGCCAAATGTCAAGTTGATATAAATTCCGCTAGTCGCGGATTAACCACGCACCTGACAATCACCTGTCACCCGGAGTGGTAATCTGGCCGCTGTGGTCGCACACCGTTTACACGAGTAGAGATCTCGAAACGACACCACACCTTATCTTAAATACCAGCGGAAAGATGTGCTTGAAGAAAAACCTGACATCTCATATCATATACAGTGGAACTCCTCTAAACCAGACACCTAGGGACAAAGTAAAAAGTGTGGTTGTAAGAGGTATCCAGTTTAGAGAGGTTTTCTTGTGTACAGATGTTTAAAAAGGGACCATGAAAAATGTATGGTTTTAAGGGAGTTCCGGTTTACAGAGGGTCTGGTTTTGAGGGAGTTCCGGTTTAGAGAGGGTCTGGTTTTGAGGGAGTTCCGGTTTACAGAGGGTCTGGTTTTGAGGGAGTTCCGGTTTACAGAGGGTCTGGTTTTGAGGGAGTTCCGGTTTACAGAGGGTCTGGTTTTGAGGGAGTTCCGGTTTACAGAGGGTCCAGTTATGGGAGGTTTCACTGTATATATAATATAGCTGATATTGAACATGTGTGTAATACTGAATATTTCTATATATGTGTATTTGTTTTATAGGGGGCGGAACGTAGCTCAGTGGTACAGCGTCGCTTACTGTGTGGTCGGTCTGGGATCAATCCCCATCGGAGGGCCCATTGGGCTATTTCTCATTCCAGCCAGTGCACCATGACTGGTATATCAAAGTACATGGTATGTGCTATCCTATCTGTTGGATGGTCCATATAAAAGATCTCTTGCTGCTAATCGAAAAGAGTAGCCCATGAAGTGGCGACAGCGGGTTTTCTCTCTCAATATCTGTGTGGTCCTTAACCACATGTCAGATGCCATATAACCATAAATAAAATGCGATGAGTGCATCGTTAAACAAAACATTTTCTTCCTTCCTTTTTATGATAGTTTTAAATCTTCACACAGTAGATATTGAATAAAGTATGTAATATTGAAGTATTCTTTTTATGATAGTTTTAAATCTTTACACAGTAGATATTGAATAAAGTATGTAATATTGAAGTATTCTTTTTATGATAGTTTTAAATCTTTACACAGTAGATATTGAATAAAGTATGTAATATTGAAGTATTCTTTGATAGTTTTAAATCTTTACACAGTAGATATTGAATAAAGTATGTAATACTGAAGTATTCTTTTTATGATAGTTTTAAATCTTCACACAGTAGATATTGAATAAAGTATGTAATATTGAAGTATTCTTTTTATGATAGTTTTAAATCTTTACACAGTAGATATTGAATAAAGTATGTAATATTGAAGTATTCTTTTTATGATAGTTTTAAATCTTTACACAGTAGATATTGAATAAAGTATGTAATATTGAAGTATTCTTTTTATGATAGTTTTAAATCTTCACACAGTAGATATTGAATAAAGTATGTAATATTGAAGTATTCTTTTTATGATAGTTTTAAATCTTCACACAGTAGATATTGAATAAAGTATGTAATATTGAAGTATTCTTTTTATGATAGTTTTAAATCTTCACACAGTAGATATTGAATAAAGTATGTAATATTGAAGTATTCTTTTTATGATAGTTTTAAATCTTCACACAGTAGATATTGAATAAAGTATGTAATATTGAAGTATTCTTTTTATGATAGTTTTAAATCTTCACACAGTAGATATTGAATAAAGTATGTAATATTGAAGTATTCTTTTTATGATAGTTTTAAATCTTTACACAGTAGATATTGAATAAAGTATGTAATATTGAAGTATTCTTTTTATGATAGTTTTAAATCTTTACACAGTAGATATTGAATAAAGTATGTAATATTGAAGTATTCTTTTTATGATAGTTTTAAATCTTTACACAGTAGATATTGAATAAAGTATGTAATATTGAAGTATTCTTTTTATGATAGTTTTAAATCTTTACACAGTAGATATTGAATAAAGTATGTAATATTGAAGTATTCTGAAGTATTCTTTTTATGTAATAGAAGTATTTTTTTATGATAGTTTTAAATCTTTACACAGTAGATATTGAATAAAGTATGTAATATTGAAGTATTCTTTTTATGATAGTTTTAAATCTTTACACAGTAGATATTGAATAAAGTATGTAATATTGAAGTATTCTTTTTATGATAGTTTTAAATCTTTACACAGTAGATATTGAATAAAGTATGTAATATTGAAGTATTCTTTTTATGATAGTTTTAAATCTTTACACAGTAGATATTGAATAAAGTATGTAATATTGAAGTATTCTTTTTATGATAGTTTTAAATCTTCACACAGTAGATATTGAATAAAGTATGTAATATTGAAGTATTCTTTTTATGATAGTTTTAAATCTTTACACAGTAGATATTGAATAAAGTATGTAATATTGAAGTATTCTTTTTATGATAGTTTTAAATCTTTACACAGTAGATATTGAATAAAGTATGTAATATTGAAGTATTCTTTTTATGATAGTTTTAAATCTTTACACAGTAGATATTGAATAAAGTATGTAATATTGAAGTATTCTTTTTATTAGTTTTAAATCTTTAGATATTGATAAAGTATGTAATACTGAAGTATTCTTTTTATGATAGTTTTAAATCTTTACACAGTTTTAAATCTTTACACAGTAGATATTGAATAAAGTATGTAATATTGAAGTATTCTTTTTATGATAGTTTTAAATCTTTACACAGTAGATATTGAATAAAGTATGTAATATTGAAGTATTCTTTTTATGATAGTTTTAAATCTTCACACAGTAGATATTGAATAAAGTATGTAATATTGAAGTATTCTTTTTATGATAGTTTTAAATCTTTACACAGTAGATATTGAATAAAGTATGTAATACTGAAGTATTCTTTTTATGATAGTTTTAAATCTTTACACAGTAGATATTGAATAAAGTATGTAATATTGAAGTATTCTTTTTATGATAGTTTTAAATCTTCACACAGTAGATATTGAATAAAGTATGTAATATTGAAGTATTCTTTTAGTTTTATCTTTACACAGTAGATAGAATTATGTAAATGAAGTATTCTTTTTATGATAGTTTTAAATCTTCACACAGTAGATATTGAATAAAGTATGTAATATTGAAGTATTCTTTTTATGATAGTTTTAAATCTTTACACAGTAGATATTGAATAAAGTATGTAATATTGAAGTATTCTTTTTATGATAGTTTTAAATCTTCACACAGTAGATATTGAATAAAGTATGTAATATTGAAGTATTCTTTTTATGATAGTTTTAAATCTTTACAGTAGATATTGATATTGAATAAAGTATTCTTTTTATGATAGTTTTAAATCTTCACACAGTAGATATTGAATAAAGTATGTAATATTGAAGTATTCTTTTTATGATAGTTTTAAATCTTTACACAGTAGATATTGAATAAAGTATGTAATATTGAAGTATTCTTTTTATGATAGTTTTAAATCTTCACACAGTAGATATTGAATAAAGTATGTAATATTGAAGTATTCTTTTTATGATAGTTTTAAATCTTTACACAGTAGATATTGAATAAAGTATGTAATATTGAAGTATTCTTTTTATGATAGTTTTAAATCTTCACACAGTAGATATTGAATAAAGTATGTAATATTGAAGTATTCTTTTTATGATAGTTTTAAATCTTCACACAGTAGATATTGAATAAAGTATGTAATATTGAAGTATTCTTTTTATGATAGTTTTAAATCTTCACACAGTAGATATTGAATAAAGTATGTAATATTGAAGTATTCTTTTTATGATAGTTTTAAATCTTTACACAGTAGATATTGAATAAAGTATGTAATATTGAAGTATTCTTTTTATGATAGTTTTAAATCTTCACACAGTAGATATTGAATAAAGTATGTAATATTGAAGTATTCTTTTTATGATAGTTTTAAATCTTCACACAGTAGATATTGAATAAAGTATGTAATATTGAAGTATTCTTTTTATGATAGTTTTAAATCTTTACACAGTAGATATTGAATAAAGTATGTAATATTGAAGTATTCTTTTTATGATAGTTTTAAATCTTTACACAGTAGATATTGAATAAAGTATGTAATATTGAAGTATTCTTTTTATGATAGTTTTAAATCTTTACACAGTAGATATTGAATAAAGTATGTAATATTGAAGTATTCTTTTTATGATAGTTTTAAATCTTCACACAGTAGATATTGAATAAAGTATGTAATATTGAAGTATTCTTTTTATGATAGTTTTAAATCTTCACACAGTAGATATTGAATAAAGTATGTAATATTGAAGTATTCTTTTTATGATAGTTTTAAATCTTCACACAGTAGATATTGAATAAAGTATGTAATATTGAAGTATTCTTTTTATGATAGTTTTAAATCTTCACACAGTAGATATTGAATAAAGTATGTAATACTGAAGTATTCTTTTTATGATAGTTTTAAATCTTTACACAGTAGATATTGAATAAAGTATGTAATATTGAAGTATTCTTTTTATGATAGTTTTAAATCTTCACACAGTAGATATTGAATAAAGTATGTAATATTGAAGTATTCTTTTTATGATAGTTTTAAATCTTCACACAGTAGATATTGAATAAAGTATGTAATATTGAAGTATTCTTTTTATGATAGTTTTAAATCTTCACACAGTAGATATTGAATAAAGTATGTAATATTGAAGTATTCTTTTTATGATAGTTTTAAATCTTTACACAGTAGATATTGAATAAAGTATGTAATATTGAAGTATTCTTTTTATGATAGTTTTAAATCTTCACACAGTAGATATTGAATAAAGTATGTAATATTGAAGTATTCTTTTTATGATAGTTTTAAATCTTCACACAGTAGATATTGAATAAAGTATGTAATATTGAAGTATTCTTTTTATGATAGTTTTAAATCTTCACACAGTAGATATTGAATAAAGTATGTAATATTGAAGTATTCTTTTTATGATAGTTTTAAATCTTTACACAGTAGATATTGAATAAAGTATGTAATATTGAAGTATTCTTTTTATGATAGTTTTAAATCTTCACACAGTAGATATTGAATAAAGTATGTAATATTGAAGTATTCTTTTTATGATAGTTTTAAATCTTTACACAGTAGATATTGAATAAAGTATGTAATATTGAAGTATTCTTTTTATGATAGTTTTAAATCTTCACACAGTAGATATTGAATAAAGTATGTAATATTG
>NC_054710.1:38985456-39021287 GCF_016097555.1 Gigantopelta aegis | reverse complement strand
TATGTAATACTGAAGTATTCTTTTTATGATAGTTTTAAATCTTCACACAGTAGATATTGAATAAAGTATGTAATATTGAAGTATTCTTTTTATGATAGTTTTAAATCTTTACACAGTAGATATTGAATAAAGTATGTATTACTGAAGTATTCTTTTTATGATAGTTTTAAATCTTCACACAGTAGATATTGAATAAAGTATGTAATATTGAAGTATTCTTTTTATGATAGTTTTAAATCTTTACACAGTAGATATTGAATAAAGTATGTAATACTGAAGTATTCTTTTTATGATAGTTTTAAATCTTTATACAGTAGATATTGAATAAAGTATGTAATACTGAAGTATTCTTTTTATGATAGTTTTAAATCTTTACACAGTAGATATTGAATAAAGTATGTAATACTGAAGTATCCTTTTTATGATAGTTTTAAATCTTCACACAGTAGATATTGAATAAAGTATGTAATACTGAAGTATTCTTTTTATGATAGTTTTAAATCTTTACACAGTAGATATTGAATAAAGTATGTATTACTGAAGTATTCTTTTTATGATAGTTTTAAATCTTCACACAGTAGATATTGAATAAAGTATGTAATACTCAAGTATCCTTTTTATGATAGTTTTAAATCTTTACACAGTAGATATTGAATAAAGTATGTAATACTGAAGTATTCTTTTTATGATAGTTTTAAATCTTTACACAGTAGATATTGAATAAAGTATGTAATACTGAAGTATTCTTTGATAGTTTTAAATCTTTACACAGTAGATATTGAATAAAGTATGTAATATTGAAGTATTCTTTTTATGATAGTTTTAAATCTTCACACAGTAGATATTGAATAAAGTATGTAATACTGAAGTATTCTTTTTATGATAGTTTTAAATCTTTACACAGTAGATATTGAATAAAGTATGTAATATTGAAGTATCCTTTTTATGATAGTTTTAAATTTTTACACAGTAGATATTGAATAAAGTATGTAATATTGAAGTATTCTTTTTATGTGCATTTTTATGATCATCTCATGTCTTCATAATGTTTGTAATGAATAAAATGTGTAACAATGACAATTTCTTTCTGTGTGTAACAGTATTTTTATGATAATCTTTTATCTTCATATACAGTAAAACCTGTCTAAATCAGACACTGAAAAAAACAGTCATAGTCTCTAATTTTCTAATGTTTAAAACACCCCTCTAAACAGATCCTGTCTAAATCGTATAAATATTAGGTCCCTCGCATGATCCAGTTAAAAGATGTTTTACTGTATTAAATATTGAATATATTTATATATGATAATAATAGTATTTCTTTATTGTTATCAAATCTTATATTATCATAAAGTTGATAAATTTAATAAAGTGTGAAATACTGAAGATTTTTTAGAAAATTTGTTTTTAATTTTCATTATTATTCTTACTTATCTAGTACTAGCACAACAACTATGCTATACAACATGAATTACACTTTAATAAAATGTTTCACATGACACAAAAACAGAAAAAACGAAAAGTTTTGCAGAGCTGGTAAAAAGTATGACCACAATGGAGGACTGCAGAATTGAGATTGATGGTCTGCCCATGTGCGGATATGGAAATAGGTTGGACTATACCAATTCAAATCCCATAGGTGACCATGTTAACGTTTGTGTTTAAAAACACTATATGCAATATATCAACCAAACTGTGACCCATAAATATCAGTACTACAACCCCTACCTCAAAGTATTAACTGCAGAAAATGGTACCTTTCATGGCTCATTTTCGGTATAACCAGATGTTTCTGCAACACCCCTAGTTTCACACAAAATTTTAGTACTTTTTTTTACAGGTACCCCATACATGTTCCAAGCACAAGGCTACTTGACACGGTGGTACTACATCAAATAAAATTGCATACATTTTTAGCCCAGATGAAACTAATTTTTTTTACAACCAACACACTCACATTTATAACCAATCACAGGACTTGTGGTGTTAACTTCTCTATCAAAAGTTCGGTACACCTCGAACTTCGACCCAGCCGGAAATTAATTGGTATAGTGCAACCTATACATCCAGTAAGGGAAGATATTTCTGCAGTGGAGGAGATGACTCAGGTTGTATAGCATATTTTTGGTGCTAGTACAGTAAGTTGAATAAGACTGTTAATATGTGTATTGTTATGATAATATTGTATCTTCATACAGTAAAATTAATATTGAACAGTGTTTTAATACTTTAAGATTTCTTTTGTATTCAGACCCAACGTCACACAACCAACAGCCACTGATTAAACAATGTGCTGGGGTGTCATTACACAGAATTATTATTGTAGGAAACTATGAGAGGAAATTGGTGGTTATTTTAGGTGTCGGTTATGAGTTAAATATGAATGGTCTCACACCACAGTGTTTATTGATGTTCTGTTTAATCAGTTTATATCAAGTTCAGCTATTTCCCAAATATTATTTTAAATTATGTCATTACTAATTTGGTCATGAATACAGCCTCATGGGATTTCCGAAATAACAAATAGTGTTATCTATATTGCTGATGCTTATTTTTAAACACCGATTTATAAAATTCAGCATTGTATATGGAGTAAAAGTTGGAGCACAATGATTTATTAATCATTGGCTATTGGATGTCAAACATTTGGTAATTCTGACTCACAGTCATCAGTGAATGAATGAATGAATGAATGAATGAATGAATGTTTAACGACACCCCAGCACGAAAAATACATCCGCTATTGGGTGTCAAACTATGGTAATGCAAATAAAGTGATGATCAACATCAATATAAAAATTCAAGACTTAAACAAAAACAGTGTAAAGAACTGTGCAAAAACACAAATATCACAGAATTTTACGGATACTGAATTTTACTCAAAACTTCAATTTTGTGCTGTATTGGCCATTCTCAAAAAGAATGTTACACCCCTGCACCACGGTGAGGTTACAGCACACACAGGGGTGTAGTCATCAGAGAAAACCCGCTACATTTTTCCTAATGCAGCAACAGTTTGTTAAAGTTTGTTTTGTTTAACGACACCACTAGAGCACATTGATTTATTGATCATCGGCTATTGGATGTCAAACATTTCGGAATTCTGACATGTAGTCATCTACATTTTTCCTAATCCAGCAAGGGATCTTTTATGTGCACTTTCCCACAGACAGTAAAGCACATACCATGGCCTTTGTCCAGTTGTGGTGCACTGGTTGGAACGAGATAAAAACCCAGTCAGTTGAATGGATCCACCGAGGTGGTTCTATCCTGCGACACAAGCACCTCAAGCGAGCACTCAACCCACTGAGCTAAATGCCTCCCCATTCAAAACATCAAATGGGTTAAAATAGGCTTTTAAAAAAAACTAATAGTATTATCTAATGCACCCAATGCCTCTTTGATTTGTAGCAAAAAATAGATTATAAAAAAATAAAATTGCAGCCATCTTGTTTTACAAAGCCTCATGGGATGGATTATACCGGTGCCGGGTCATATGTCACTGGTGTTTGTTTTAATTATGGCCCGCCTGGCACAACAAGATTACACTGAGAATGACCTCTGGGATTGGCCATGATTCCTGGCTATTTATCACAGCCGATTCCCAGCACTTCTGACAGTTAATTTCAATCGCTGAACTTGTTACATTCGGACCTTGGCCTAAGAGCACACAAGATACAGGCCCACACAGATTAGTCCAAAATTCCTTAAGTGACAAATTGATTTCCTTTTCCTTTCTGGAAAGATTAAACTTTTGTAACCGTCACTCCCGGTGGTGTATCCGCGAAATGGCCAATTTTTAACGTGATGGCAAGTTGTGACAGTTAGAGAAAATCATAATTGCCTATTTAGATTACTTGGGAAACTAGATAATAATGTTATTACAGTTATGAAATTTAAAAATTTTGTTAACAGATTCATATAAATGTAATTTTTATATGACTGAAAATGAATTATTTAAAGAGACATACCCTAGTTTGAACCCGTGAAAATTAACACTAACTTTAGATAATCTACAAACCTTTACCACATTTGGATTGAGTGAAACATGAGTCTCTGACTTTGAAATGATGAAATACTCTCTAAAAATAAACTAAAACTCAACTCCGTAACTGTTACTTCTCAGACGCACGTGCATTTAAAAAATATGAGAAATGCATTTTGTGATATTAAAAACACCAGGATGATCAAAAACTCTTTGAATGTACGAAAATGGATAATCTAAACAATAAAATCTAAGTAAAGTATGATTTTAGTTGTCAAAAATGGCTTTAATAGTAAAAAATATGCCTTAAAGTTTAAAAACTAGGGAATGTCCCTTTAATATGTATAAAATGAAATGATTCTGTTGAAATTATATGATATATTGTCATTTGTTTTTGGTCTGTAAAGATGCAATGTTTAAAAAAAGAATTTATATCCATATTAATTTATATATTCAAAATGCATCTTAATATCTGAGCAGAGATATGCTGAATGGTTAATACCTGTTCCATGATAATCAGGGGTGCAGAAAGTATAGTTTACTCGCCAAATGAAAGTTTTTGAAACTTCTGATGGATGAGTTACAAAGTGAAAAGTGACAGCGGTGGGAATTGGTGAACTGTTAAAAAAAGGGAAATCTAAGAGGGATCCCGGAAATTCTATAAATCCTAGGTTAAAATCTGTGCCATTTGACACACATTTTGGAGGAAAGGACGATTAAAATGCAAGGAAACACAATGTTCCATGACAGGAAAACAGCTGATCCGAGAATTCCCACCCCTGTAAGTGACCTTTTTCTGACTAAGCAATTAAAAAAAATTCCACATATTTTGCTGGTATTATAGTCCAGCAGACTAGTTTGATATTTTGTTTTAATTCTGCACCCCTGATAATATTATTATCCATATTTTCTTTCCTTTAATTTTCAATATATTATTATTACTGTTGAAAACTACATTTTTAACTTCAACAAAACATCCTTGAACTCCCACCCAATCTGCAGATTTATTATATCCGTGGATTATATAACCCACATTTTATACAACTCTTCACAATGTCAGAACTCTGATCAGCCCAATTACGTCTTTCCACGGCCTGTGTCAACACCAATAAACGCTTTCTACGTTTCAGTGGAACAAAAGTATTGGATTTATTTTGGAATTAACCAATAGAGAACGAAGCTATTGACTTAATGCACACCGACCGGCCAGTCCCTAGGGGTCACTTGTGGCACTCTGGCCCCATTATGCCAAATGAGGCACAACGATGAAGGGGCTCTCGGAAAACTCAAAATAAATTACCTTCATTTATTGCTGCCCCCTTTGGGCAACGTGTTTAGTAAGCGCTGACTCAGTGCCTTCTGAAATGGTCAAAATGTACTGCAGCATTAATTTGATAAAGTTCTTCAATTACAATAGACCGATATTGGCCTAATCTAGATCGATTGGGTACCAAGAATATTGTCCACTTAGCAGTTAAAGAACAACCAATATTACACAATGTATAATACAAGAAATATTACACCCAAAACCATGATTCTGTAATGAATAACAACCAATATTACACAGTGTATAATACAAGAAATATTACACCTAAAACTATGATTCTGTATTGAATACAGTGCATGTAGACAACAAATATTACACAGTGTATAATACAAGAAATATAACACCCAAAACCATGATTCTGTATTAAATACAGTGCGTGTAGAACAACCAATATTACACAATGTATAATACAAGAAATATAACACCCAAAACCATGATTCTGTATTGAATACAGCGTGTGTAGAACAATCAATATTACACAATGTATAATACAAGAAATATTACACCTGAAACCATGATTCTCTATTGAATACAGCACGTGTAGAACAACCAATATTACACAATGTATAATACAAGAAATATTACACCTGAAACCATGATTCTGTATTAAACACAGCACGTGTAGAACAACCAATATTACACAATGTATAATACAAGACATATTACACCTGAAACCATGATTCTGTATTGAATACAGTGCGTGTAGAACAACCAATATTACACAATGTATAATATAATACAAGAAATATAACGCCCAAAACCATGATTCTGTATTCAATAATAAATACATGACTGGCTAAATTGGTGTACTGGCAAGTTTTAATGGCTCATTGAGAAGATACCAACTTCTCTTTCATGATCTACTAACAATTGAACAGACAGCCCAAACAGCTAATGTGTGTACCAAGGAAATAAGCATGAACATTAGTTAAAGGTAAAATGGATGGATGAATGGATGGATGGATGGATGGATGGATGGATGGATGGATGGGTGTTTGGATGGATGGATGAATGGATGGATGGATGGATGGATGGGTGTTTGGACGGACGGACGGACGGACGGACGGACGGACGGACGGACGGATGGATGGATGAGTTTCTGGTAGGTGGATAAGTGGATGATGTATGGATTGACAGAGGGATGGATGGATAGATGGATGGATGGATGGATGGATGGATGGATGGATGGATGAATGAATGAATGAATGAATGAATGAATGAACGAATGAACAAACAAAATCAACGAAATGAAATAACTGAATTATACATGACACATACTAATCTGTTACCAATCAGTTATGCTACCAATACAGCATTTAAGTATAACCAGTTTATTCCACTACATAGATAACACTGGGACGAGAACACATGAACACCATGATTCCATATCAAACTAATCGGTCTCAAAAGCACAATAAACGTTGTGAACACTGCATGGACATTACATGTATAGCCACTTGGTCTACTGTGCATCAATATAGCTTGCTCTTTATGATCAGAACCAAGGGATTCTTGATATATACACATTTTACCACAAAAGGATAAATAAAAAAAAGAGTATGGGCCAAATTTACGAAGCCATTTTTTCTTAAAGGGACATACCCTAGTTTTTAAACACTAAGGCATATTTTTTACTATTAGAGCCGTTTTTTCGTAACTAAAATAATACTGGTGTTTTTAATATCACAAAATGCATTTCTCATATTTTTAAAAACGCAAATGCGTCTGAGAAGTAACAGTTATGGAGTCGGGTTTTAGTCTATTTTTAGAGGGTATTTCACCTTTAAAAGTCACAATCTCTTGTTTCACTCAATTGTAACTTTATCCAAATGTATTACAGGTTTGTAGATTAACTAAACTTTGTGTTAATTTTCACGGGTTTAAACTAGGATCTGTCCTTTTAAACACAGATGTTTATAAGCATTGAAAATGTACATAGTTACACACGTGTAAAACATAAATAGGTGTTTAAGCATTGTAAATGTACACAGTTACACACGTGTAAAACATAAATAGGTGTTTAAGCATTGAAAATGTACATAGTTACACACGTGTAAAACATAAATAGGTGCTTAAGCATTGTAAATGTACATAGTTACACACGTGTAAAACAGTTACACACGTGTAAAACTAAATAGGTGCTTAAGCATTAGGTGCTTAAGCATTGTAAATGTACACAGTTACACACGTGTAAAACATAAACAGGTGTTTAAGCATTGTAAATGTACACAGTTACACGCGTGTAAAACATAAATAGGTGTTTAAGCATTGTAAATGTACACAGTTACACGTGTGTAAAACATAAACAGGTGTTTAAGCATTGTAAATGTACACAGTTACACGCGTGTAAAACATAAATAGGTGTTTAAGCATTGTAAATGTACACAGTTACACGCGTGTAAAACATAAACAGGTGTTTAAGCATTGTAAATGTACACAGTTACACGTGTGTAAAACATAAACAGGTGTTTAAGCATTGTAAATGTACACAGTTACACGCGTGTAAAACATAAACAGGCTTTGTAAATTCAGTCCTATTTGTTTTAATGACACCTCTGCACCTTTACTTTAAACTATTGTTATTTGGTGTCTAACATATAGAGGATACTCCCCGAGTGTCTTGTGATATCATAATTTATCAGTACGGTTGATAAAAGTATGAAAGCCGAGGCTTGCCGAGGATTTTATACTTTTATCAACGAGTGCTGATAAATTATGATATCACAAGACACAAGGGGGGTATTCTTTTTATCATCCATTATCATTCTTTTCATTTGCGACAGTTGTAAACAATGTCAGTAATGTGGGTTGAATGTCAGCGGTAGACTCGTTAACTAGCAGAACGGCAGTGGCGTGACGTCACTACTGGTAGGTTTAGCGCTGAAACAAACGCAGTGATGTAACAAAACATTGTCTTGTGATTAAAATTTGACCAATCAAGATAATAGGAAACGATATCTCCTAGGAAAATATCGCAGGAGATATCACAAATAATAGTGCCAGCAATATCTTCCACAAAAGCCTTTAATGGATGATAAATTAAGTGTTATTCAGAGATGAAATTAGGTAACAAAAACAAAACAAAATCAAGAAATTTTAATACTGGTCACTGGCCTTGGTGGTGTCATGGTTAAGCCATCAGACATAAGGCTGGTAAGTACAGGGTTCGCAGCCCGGTACCGGCTTCCAGTATGAGCAAGTTTTAATAACTCAATGAGTAGGTGTAAGACCACTACACCCTCTTCTCTCTCACTAACCACTAACCCACTGTCCTGGACTGACAGTCCTGATAGCTGAGGTGTGTGCCCAGGACAGCATACTTAAACCTCAATTGGATATAAGCATGAAATTAAGTTGAAATAAATAAATAATACTGATGGTCAGGTATTGAATGGAAAAAAAGAAATGGTTTATTTAACGACGCACTCAACATATTTTATTTACGGTTATATGACGTCAGACATATGGTTAAGGACCACACAGATGGGCTACTCTTTCCGATTAGCAGCAAGGGATCTTTTATTTGCACTTCCCACAGGCAGGATAGCACAAACCATGGCCTTTGTTGAACCAGTTATGGATCACTGGTCGGTGCAAGTGGTGTACACCTACCCACTGAGCCTTGCGGAGCACTCACTCAGGGTTTGGAGTCGATATCTGGATTAAAAATCCCATGCCTCGACTGGGATCCAAACCCAGTACCTACCAGTCTGTTGACTGATGGCCTAACCACGAGCTACCGAGGCCGGTCTATTCAGAATGGATGCAAGGCATCAACCAAAACCACATGGAAACATTAATCATCAACTACTGGATGTCAAACATTTGGTAATTTTGACATACAGTCTTAGAAAGGAAACCTGCCATATTTTTCCATTAGTTGCAAGGGATCTTTTACAAGTACCATCCTATAGACAGAATAGCACATACCACGGCCTTTGATATACAAGTCATGATGTACTGGCTGGAAAGAGAACAATGTACAGATCTATACTTAAAAATCTGGCAAACTTTCATCTCTGGTTATTACAACACTTGGTGAAGAGAGATAGAGGAGAAACCCGCTGCTGCCATTAAGTCTAGTCCTTCCACAACTAAAATCAAACATGGTTCTGAAATGTTCTATTAATCCATCATTTATTCCACATGGGGGGAGGGGGGGTGTGGGGGGTGTGGTGGGGGGGGGCAGTTTTAACCTGTTAAACAAAAGATGGAAATCACTGACATACTGGTAGAGGTTAGGATGAAGCAAAGAGGTAAAGCACTCGCTTTATGCACGGTCAGTCTGGGATCGATCCCCGTCGGTGGTCCATTGGGGGTATTTCTCATTCCATACAGTGCACGTCATCTAGTATATCAAAAGGTTGTGGTATGTGCTATCCTGTCTATGGGATGGTGCATATAAAAGATCTCTTGCTACAAATGGAAAATATAGCAGGTTTCCTCTCTAAGACTATATGTCTGAATTACCAAATGTTTGATATTCAATAGCCGATGATTAATAAAACAATGTGTTCTAATGGTGTCATTAAACAAAATTTTTTTTTAACTTTTCATAACTCAAATCAAATATGGTTCTGAAATATTTCATTAATCCATCATTTATTCCACATCTTCATGACACAACACTTAATAATGTCAACAAGTTGAAAAGGTCAAACCATTCCATAATGAAATAATATTGAAAACGTCCAAACTATTCCATAACCGGATATTATTGTTTGTCATCACTATTCACCACAAAGTGACACCCGACAATTAAAATTTCCATCACAAAGCCAGCTAATTTATGGCCGCCAACAAATTATTTTAACCCTTTATTTTCCTCCGCAAGTTCCGGAACAAATGACCGTCTGGTGGTAGACCAGAGACAGAAGGATAAAGAGAAGAATTAAAAATTACATGCTGGCTTGTTTTGCTGCCAGCAGCTATGACTTTTGACAATACAGTGCTGCTATCACAAAGACTGTGTTTATTAATAATGACCTCCAATTGTTTTGAGTACCAGTGGTCAAGGGGTCATTTCATTAACAAACAACAAGGCATATGGAGGAAGTAATAATTATAGAATATTATATTCGTTTTTCATTTCGTATCGAGTTTATGTTCCCAAGTGAATTCAATGTCACGTCATGAGTTTTAATCAAAAATAGTTTTCAAAGAAAAACACAAAACAAGTTTTTATTTTGTATCAAGTTTAGGTCCCAAGTGAAATTGTAACATTTGAAAATCATTTAATTTAAAACGAAAATGAATTCATTAGAGATATAAACTTGACACGAAATGTCAGCGAGTTTAATAAGGACCTCTGAGAATTAAAATTACTATGTATGCCATTTATGGGTTACATAAAAACTAATTAAAGGTAACTCATTTCTTTTTTCTGCAACCTGTCATGACCATGTTAGTGATGTCCTATAGTAAATGTACAAACAAAAGATGGGCAATGCAAAACAAAACTTGTGCGAGTAGTGCACAAATGAAATAATCATTCTGAGTTTAATATCCTAATTATTACCTAGCGATTAGTTTTTAAACAAATAACACAGTAAAATTATTACAAGGAATGGAAAGAAAGAAAGAAATGCTTTATTTAACAACGCACTCAACATTTTATTTACAGTTATATGGTGTCAGACATATGGTTAAGGACTTCACAGATATTGAAAGAAGAAACCCGCTGTCGCCACTTCATGGGCTACTCTTTTCGATTAGCAGCAAGGGATCTTTTATATGCACCATCCCACAAATAGGACAGTATATACCACAGCCTTAGTTACACCAGTTGTGGAGCACTGGCTGGAACGAGAAATAGCCCAATGGGTCCACCGATGGGGATCGATCCTAGACCAACCATACATCAAGCAAGTGCTTTACCACTGGGTTACGTCCCGCCCGTCTTCTGCACAAGAGAATCACAAGATAGTAAAACAGTTCATCTGGCCAACTGACCATGTCGGCTACCGAAAATCACATTTAAAGGATGGTCTAAAATGTGACTTTTATTATAGGTGTGTTTTTCACCCAAATAAAAAAACCTCGATATAAATCTTGGAAAAAAAAGAAGAGAAAAAGACTAAAAATATATTCAAAAGAACGGTATTATAAAGCAATAAACTATTGGATCACAGATGCACAATAAATTATGAAGACCTCTACAAACTGCTAACAAAACCATTATGAATTCAAAAAATTAGGCTGGAAAAAAAAAATGGTAAAAAAATGAAATAAAAAAGCAAATAGGTTAATTAAAGCATTTGCCATCCGTGAGTCCAGATGCACCATTATCGACGATGTCCTGTGTAAACATGGCTCGTCCTGGCACCAATTGAGCTAATGCAGTTGATCTGGCTTCGTATCACACACCGAACGTGATTGATATGAAATTTATTCAACAGGACCATGTTAATCCACGGCCGGACAAAGGTGTGATCACCTCAATACAGCATGGCCGCCTCGCAACAACACTCAACATGATGCCGTCAGGCCCGGTCAATCACAGATTGTTGTACTAATGGTGCATGACTCACACAAACATTTACAGCAACTCTACAAGACCTTTTAGTTTGGAAGAAATGCGAGTGTATGGAAGTCACTTTTTAAAAATATAAAATATGGGTTTTAAGGTTGGAGTAGAATAAGGTAGTTTAGTATTGTAGAGATGAAAGTGGGATGCGAAAACATTCAATATGAAAATTTCAATAGTAGTGGTTAGGTTCTAAGATTGGTCATACGGTTAGGGAAGGAAGGAAATGTTTTATTTAATGACACACTCAACACATTTTATTTATGGTTATAAGGCATCAGACATATGGTTAAGGACCACACAGATATTGAGAGAGGCAACCCGCTGTTGCCACTTCATGGGCTACTCTTTTCAATTAGCAGCCAGGGATCCCACAGACAGGATAGTACATACCACAGCCTTTGTTACACCAGTTGTGGAGCACGGGCTGGAACGAGAAATGGCCCAATGGGCCCACCGACGGGGATCGATCCCACACCGACCATGCATCGAGTGAACGCTGTACCACTGGGTTACTTCCCGCCCCTCAAACTAACAACAGGGCTTGAACTTAATACTTTGGCTTCTTTGACTGGCCCGAGGGTTCCATTCAGATTGTACGCACGGTATCAGCCAAAACCATATCATAAGTTTGGAAAGCAGAATACGAATTTTGTTTTAGACAAAGTGAAAACCTGGAAACACTGTACAAAGAATTATTAAAATCCAGGAAACATTTATACCTGGTATTGGAGTGGGCATATATGGGTTAAGTAGAGGTTGGGGGGGGGGGGGGGTTTTGACATCCAATAGCCGATGATTAATAAATCAATGTGCTCTAGTGGTACCTTGAAATAAAACAAACTTTAATTTTAACTTTAATAGACAGATGAGATAATCATACATACATCTCTCTTAAAAAAAAAAAATGGCCTGCAATTTTTTGTGTGGTTTTGCCATGTGAATTTTTATTTCTACTAGATTAAAAATGGTCTGCTTTTAACTGTCATTTCGAGTCCTGATAACCCATGCACAAGGTCTGCACCAGCACTGACGATGTGTCAGCCTAATATTACAGGTCTGACGGCCAACAGCTGATAATTAACTGGAGTGCTGGGATGTCATCAACAAGCACTGCCGTCACTTCCTGACATGCTGGCCTACTTCAATAAACCTGCTCTTTTCACATCTCTTTGTCACCTAACAGCCACGATGGGCGACTCCCTAGCTATCAGGGCCATCACTTCCTGACATGCCGGCCTACTTCAATAAACCTGCTCTTTTCACATCTCTTTGTCACCTAACAGCCACGATGGGTGACTCCCTAGCTATCAGGGCCGTCACTTCCTGACATGCCGGCCTACTTCAATAAACCTGCTCTTTTCACACCTCTTTGTCACCTAACAGCCACGATGGGTGACTCCCTAGCTATCAAGGCCGTCACTTCCTGACATGCCGGCCTACTTCAATACACCTGCTCTTTTCACATATCTTTGTCACCTAACAACCACGATGGGTGACTCCCTAGCTATCAAGGCCGTCACTTCCTGACATGCCGGCCTACTTCAATAAACCTGCTCTTTTCACAACTCTTGTCACCTAACAACCACGATGGGTGACTCCCTAGCTATCAAGGCCGTCACTTCCTGGCATGCAGGCCTACTTCAATAAACCTGCTCTTTTCACATCTCTTGTCACCTAACAGCCGGCTTTTTCCAGACACGATGGGTGACTCCCTAGCTCTCAGGGCCATCACTTCCTAACATGCCGGCCTACTTTAATGAACCTGTTCTTTTCAGATCCAGTCACATTTTCCAGCCCACGACTGGCGACTACCTAGCTATCAGGGCTGTCTGTCTGTCTGTCCAGGACATGCTGGCTTACTTCAATGAACCTATTCTTTTCAGATCCAATCACCTTTTCCAGCCACGATTGGCAACTACCTAGCTATCAGGGCTGTCCGTCTGTCTGTCTGTCTGTCTGTCCATCCATCTGACCGTCCGCCTAAATGTTTAACATTCAATAACTGATGATTAATAAATCAATGTGATCTAGTGGTGTCGTTAAACAAAACAAACTTTAACTTTCAATGAACATGGGGCCTATAATTCAATAAACTCTTGCAACTTTGCGATCTCGCAGTTCAATGCTAAAAGACTTGCAGAGAGGATGCTTTGTTGTCTAACAGAGCCTAAGAGACCTTTGTGAATTAGGCCCCTGCCCTTTTCAGATCCTGTCCCCAAACAGCTGGCTTTTTCAGCCACGTTATACAAGAATTGGTGACTCCATAGCCTCACGCAGTCACCATCGACCAGCAGCTTACACCACACTCCATCTATTCCAGTTAAATCTCATCTGCACGGTCAATCAGTCGCTATACTCAGAGTCCACTGACTTCAACCCGCTGAGTCATTAGCCTGTTCCATTCCGACGCACGGTCATTGAGTTGGTCACTCAGTTGGTCAATTCATCGGACACTGTGCAGAATTAGCACGCGACGTATCAGCATGACCAGCCATGTCAAGGCTAAAGAGTTGGGGTTTTTTTTTTTAAATTGATTATATTGGGGATGTAAAGGGCAATTTTGTTTTTTATGCTCTGAAACAAAGAAAGAAATGTTTTATTTAACAACGCACTTAACAGTCAGCAGCAAAAAAGAAAAAGAAATGTTTTATTTAACGACGCACTCAACACATTTTATTTACGATTATATGGTGTCAGACATATGGTTAAGGACCACACAGACATTGAGAGAGGAAACCCACTGTCGCCACTTTATGGGCTACTCTTTTCGATTAGCAGCAAGGGATCTTTTATATGCATCATCCCACAGAGAGGATAGTACATACCACGGCCTTTGTTACACCAGCTGTGGAGCACTGGCTAGAACGAGAAATAGCTCAAATGGGTCCACCGACGAGGATCGATCCTAGACCGACCGCGCATCTGGCGGGGGCGCTTTACCACTAGGCTACATCCTGCCCTGATTATATTGGAGATGTAAAAGGCAATTTTGTTTTTAATGCTCTGAAACAAAGACAATAACTTTTATTTTAATCATGTATGCATCAAAGAAAGGAAGAAAGAAATGTTTCATTTAATGATGAACTTAAATTTTAATTGCAGCTATATGGCATAGTTCACACCACGCATCGGTTATTGGATGTTAAGGATCACACGCATAATAAAGGGGAAAAATTAGCTACTCTTGCTAATTAGCAGCTAGGGATCTTTTATATGCAGCATCCCACAGATATGGTGGGCCCATTGGGCTATTTCTTGTTCCAGCCAGTGAACCACGACTGGTATAACAAATGCCATGGTATGTACTACCCTGTCTGTGGGTAGTGAATATAAAAGATCCCTTGCTGCTAATCGAAATGAGTAGTCCATGAAGTGGCGACAGCGGGTTTCTTCTCTCAATGTATGAGTGGTCCTTAACCATATGTCTGACACCATATAACCGTAAATAAAATGTGTTGAGTGCATCATTAAATAAAACATTTCCTTCCCACAGATATGATAGTATATATCACAGCCCATTACACCAGTTGTGGCACACTGGCTGAAATGAAAAATTGCCCAATGGGCTCACTGACAGGGATCGATCTTAGATCGACTGCGCATCAAGCAAATGCTTTAGACCCTGTATGCATCAGAGAAGTAACTGTGATAGACCCACCTCGGTCCTCACAAAAACATTTTATCCCTCGGGTTGGAATTGCCTTATCTATACCTCACAAGGGTGACAGATTCTATTAGTCATCATCCAGAATCTGTCACATGGCTTTGGTAGTAAGCAATCTTTTTTAGATCCTCAAAATCCACAAAATAAAATGTTTTGATGACATGGGAGAAGCAATTAGCGGGAGTCAATTTTAGTTGAACTTTTTGCTTACAGACACTACTAAAGCTCATTGATTACTGAATCATCAACTGTTGGATGTGAAACATTTTTAAGTCTGACATGTAGCTTCAGAGGAAATCCATAATATTTTTTCCATTACTATAGCAAGGTATCTTTTATATGCACTTTCTCAAACAGGACAACACATACCACAGCCTTTGATATACCATTTGTGGGGCACTGGTTGTGGCTGGGTGTAATAATAATTTTATTTTATGTCTGGTGGATGCAACAAATAAATCAAATTAAATTTTTGTGAGTGATGAATATATCAAAAATTACACGTGCACCCCTACAATCAATTCTGGCTCCATGATTATAAACCGTAAAGTCTAGACTTTAATAAAGTCCAGACTTTAATAAAGTCCAGACTTTAACGTCATGGCAATGCTATTCAAACAGCATTACGTTAAAGTCTGGACTTCATTAAAGTCTAGACTTTAAGTTTTATAAGCACGGGCTCTGTTCCAGCCCTTAACTCAAAATAAGAGCTGATTACTGCAGCATGCTGGGATAGCCGCAGTGTTTTGGTCGGCAGACGAGACATCGCAGAGATTACTGGTGAGGTGAATTATACTGTCGTATTGCAGGGTGAATAAAAAGGTTATTAGGGCTGAGTAAATTGGTTCACGGCCGTGTATTAGTCGACTGATTGTTGTTATTGGCGGATACCTTTCCGATGGGTCATACAGGATGGACTCTGTGATAGCCGGTTTGTGATGTCTCCATCATGTATTCATGCGATGTGTCATGGTTCTGAATGGTAATGTGGGGAATCCGAAGTGTTGCTATAGAATTATAACAATACTGATAGAGAACAAAGAAAAGATAAAAAGAGGAATATTTGCTTAATGACACCATTTCACATACATATACGTATTTAAAATGTTTTGAGTGTCATGAAATAAAACATTCCTTTCTTCCATTGCACATTCATGGAAACAGTCACACTATACGTATTTAAAATGTTTTGAGTGTCATGAAATAAAACATTCCTTTCTTCCATTGCACATTCATGGAAACAGTCACACTATACGTATTTAAAATGTGTTGAGTGTCATGAAATAAAACATTCCTTTCTTCCATTGCACATTCATGGAAACAGTCACACTATACGTATTTAAAATGTTTTGAGTGTCATGAAATAAAACATTCCTTTCTTCCATTGCACGTTCGTGGAAATAATCACACTGCCAATGCCATTTTTGACTGTCTTGTGCATTGAGCCTATTTTGATGACAATAATGATTTTGTCATTCAGATTAAATATTAAAAAGGATCTTTTTTATTTATTTTAAAAAATTTTTTAGGGGACACGGGTGGAGGGAGGGAGGGTATCTGATTCTACAACCCAACACATTATAGGGCTCTCTATCACTAAGTTGCATCCTGACCTCGCTGTGAAAACAAATTGAGGGAGTGATTAATTGCTTATCAAACTTAGATTATGGAGATCCATTAAAGATATTACCATATTGATACCATATAAATTCACTTGCTAACGTGAGCTAAAAATCACTCTCCTTGAACTAGTTTCAGGAGTGTGATCGGGAGCGAGAGTGATAGCTCCCGTTAAACACTGAGGACTGTAGGTAGCACTAAACCAAATAACTTCCAGCTGGGTCATAGATCCGAGGTGCACCCAACTTTTGATAGAGAAGTGAACACCACTAGTCCTGTGATTGGCGATAAATGTGAGTGTGTTGGTTGTAAAAATATATAGTTTCATCTGGGCAAAAAATGTATGCAAATTTATGTCATTGTGTCAAATAGCCTGTGCTTGAAACATGTATTGGGTACCTGTAAAAAAAAAAAGTACTCGGCTTTTGTACTAGGCTAGTCACAGACGCTACCCGTTATCTCAACAATGAGCAGCTTGAGCCCCAATTTTTCTGATTCACTATAAGAGTGAGGGTGGTAGTATTTATATCCATGACGTTTATGTCAATTGATACGCTGTAGGTAGGACTTTTAGCCACATATGTTACTATTGTCGTCTATGGGATTTGATTTGGTAGTATACAGCCTTGTAGATCCCTTCTTTTACACACTTTAACTTGCATACATACTTCTTTATCTCAACCAGTTACACCCAGCAACCAGAAATCCATGGTTTGAAATCAGTTAAACACGAAGACATGCTGATTCTAACCCTTTGTAAAACATGGGAGTCAGGATTATGAAGTCCATAATACAAGACATATCTCTGTCTTTATCTGACTGTCACATGAGCCAAGCTCAGCAGAGATAAACGGGTGTCTGTCTGTCTGAATTGTTCCTGTGTAAGCGAGTTGCTGTGCATTATTTAGAATCTGGAATTCCCTCTACACACAGAGATAGATATACGGTGGGTGACATGTGTTATCGAATCTAAATTATTACCTGAACAACGAGCATTCGTTGAAAACATCTGAGAAAACACAACACATGAAAATATTAATTTAAATAAGGCCATCACTTAGTTCTTTCTTACTGGCCTCGGTGGGGCAGTGGTTAAGCCAGTGAACTTAATGCTGATACAAACTGCGTGAGTTTTCAGTACATAACCGGCTCCCACCCAGAGTGAATTTTAACAACTTAATGGGTAAGGTGTAAGACCACTACAGTTTGTTTTTATTTAACGACGTCACTAGAGCACATTGATTTTTGTATCTTATCATCGGCTATTGGACGTCAAACATATGGTCATTCTGACACTGTTTTTTTAGAGGAAACCTGCTGTCGCCACATAGGCTACTCTTTTTACGACAGGTAGCAAGGGATCTTTTATTTGCACTTCCCACAGGCAGGATAGCACAAACCATGGCCTTTGTTGAACCAGTTATAGATCACTGGTCGGTGCAAGTGGTTTACACCTACCCATTGAGCCTTGCAGAGCACTCACTCAGGGTTTGGAGTCGGTATCTGGATTAAAAATCCCATGCCTCGACTAGGATCTGAACCCAGTACCTACCAGCCTGTAGACCGATGGCCTGCCACGACGCCACCGAGGCCGGTCAAACACCACTATAGAGCATTCTCTCTCACTAACCACTAAAAACCTAAACAACAAGCTTTTATTCATGATAATTATTTGACATAGTGACATCAACAACTGTTAGTTAATAGTTTTCTTTCTTACAATATTTACAATTTATTGTCAATCAGCCAGTGCACCACGACCGTGGTATGTGCTATCCTTTTTGTGGAATGGTGCATATAAAAGATCCCTTGTTACTAATGAAAAAATGTAGTGGGTTTCCTCTCTATGACTGTCAAAATGGCTGTATGTTTGACATCCAATAGCCGAGGATTAATAAATCAATGTGCTCTAATGGTGTCATTAAAAAAAAAAAAAACTTTATTTATTGTCAAAAAGTTTGCTTTAACACCATGTACCTTATGTGTGTCGTCTGTTTGGTACTAAACTGTTTTTGATTTTTGATTTTGTGATTATATAAATAAGGCCATTATTTAATGAGTCTTTTCAGGATTTCTAAATTTTAATTAGGAATATATTTTGGAAGCTTTGTGTTGCATAATCGGTTACACCAAGTCATGTATTTTTAAGATTAGCCCTTTACGCATAGCGCAAACCTCTGTTATTGCCAATATAATTATAAAGACAAAAAAAACTAAACAGGATATATTTTTAATCAGTGTTTTCAAGAAGAATAGCACAAATAATGCACATTGAATATTCTGCATACAATATATTAATCTAAGATTAAGATTAAAAGAAAATGTTTATTCATTTTTGATAGAAAACAACAACAAAAAAAGCCTTTTTTGTATGGTTGGTACTAAAATTAACTAACTTACTGATGAATTTGCTGCATTAAGTAGGATTTTTTTATGTAACCATTTTTTTAAATATTTTTTAAAAATCTTATTTATCAAAACACTACTAACATGATAGGTGGAGTTACTGAATTTTGTTTTAATATCAACTTATACTTTTCATATAAATTTTTAAAAATCAACATATATCCACGATTTTCTAATTTGAACAATAATCAACATGCACAACCATGTTAAATTATTTGTAAAATAATAAACCTGTTTAATTACAGTTAAAGTTTGTTCTCTTTAACGACACCACTAGAGCGCACTGATTTATTAATCATCAGCTATTAGGTGTTAAAACATTTGGTAATTTTGACAAATAGTCTTAAAGAAACCCACTACATTTTTCCATTAGTAGCAAGTGATATTTTATATGCAATATCCCACAGACAGGATAGCACATACCACAGGTTTGATATACCAGTCGTGGTGCACTGGCTGGAACGAGAAATAAACCAATGGGCCCACCGACAGGGCTGTTTAATTAATTCAAATACAAGTATATCCTGACACATGCCCCATATTTCCTGCCGTTCACCCGTTCCACAGACCGAATCCATTTAATATGTATTTAATGAGATCTGCTTGGATCTGCCTGATCAAACACCAACGTTACGCACACTGGCCCTGTTTTCGTTATATAGACCCGTCATCTTAGATCTGTCAGAGTTGAGAAGTTATGGGCCGTATTAAAAGATGTGTTGATGTTATGAATATCAACACTGCAGCACATGAAAGATCCCCAAAATGAAACCATCAAAGAGTGATCAGGTTTTGAACTGGTAGAGTCACCCTTTGTGAATTGCATCAAGTACAGGTTCAACATGGAGCCAACAAGACCGATTGCCACCAGAATACACATCAAAGATTGCGGACTTATCATCCCACACATGTATGCAACAGGGACGATATGAGGAATATTGAGACGACTTATAACAGAAATTGGGGCAAAATATGTCTCGTGTGTTCACCTACCTTAAAAAGGTTTTTTTTTTGGTTTGTTTAACGACACCACTATAGCACACTGATTTATTTATCATCGGATATTGGTAATTTTGAATGTGGCTGAAAAAAGCCATTCGTTACGTGCCAGGATCTAAAAAGAGAAGGTTCATTGAAAGTTTTTTTTTTTTTTTTTTTAATGACACCACTAGAGCTATTGGATGTCAAACATTTGTCATTTTGACATAGTCTTTAGAGAGGAAACCCACTACATTTTTTCCCATTAGTAGCAAGGGATGTTTTATATGCACCATCACATACAGGATAGCACATACCACAGCCTTTGATATACCAGTCGTGGTGTACCGGCTGAACGAGAAAAAGCCCAGTGTGTCCACTGATAAGGAATATTGAGATTTCTTACAACAGAATTGGTGGCAAAATGTTTGGTGTGTTAACCTACCTTTTCGGATGTGTATGCGGGGGGGGGGAGGGAGTTGAAACCCCTTTCTGCTCAAGCAAAAACATTTTTGTCAATATATTTTCTGGAGGAGCAGTCTTCGAACCCCTCCTAAACTTTGCTTGCCAGTCTAGACTCTCCCTTGCATAACTTTCTGCACACATGCCTGCTGTTACACATCTAATTAAACAATTATCAATATGGAGTATTACTTTAATATAATCTTTCTAGAAAGTTACTGTCCAAGTTCTAACATGTAAATCTGTATAAGATTTATACAATATAACAAAGTTAACTTCTAGGTTGTAATATGTATAGAGCTATACAAGATATATATATATATATATTAACTAACTTGTAATATGTTAATATGTTAAGATATATATAATACTCTTTTTACAAAGTTAACTTCCAAGTTGTAATCCATAAATCTGTACAAGATACATCCAAAGTAACTTCGACATTTAATTTGTACAAAGTTAATTTGTAAGTTGTAATCTGTATAGAGCTGTACAAGATTTATATACTACCCTTTCTACAAATTAACTTTAAGCTATAATTTATAAATCTGTACAATCTACTAAGTAAAATTTAAGTTGTAATCCGTAGAGCTCTACAAGATATACATAATAACATTTCTTGTAAGTTGTAATCCGTAGAGCTCTACAAGATATACATAATAACATTTCTTGTAAGTTGTAATCCGTAGAGCGCTACAAGATATACATAATAACATTTCTTGTAAGTTGTAATCCGTAGAGCTCTACAAGATATACATAATAACATTTCTTGTAAGTTGTAATCCGTAGAGCTCTACAAGATATACATAATAACATTTCTTGTAAGTTGTAATCCGTAGAGCTCTACAAGATATACATAATAACATTTCTTGTAAGTTGTAATCCGTAGAGCTCTACAAGATATACATAATAACATTTCTTGTAAGTTGTAATCCGTAGAGCTCTACAAGATATACATAATAACATTTCTTGTAAGTTGTAATCCGTAGAGCTCTACAAGATATACATAATAACATTTCTTGTAAGTTGTAATCCGTAGAGCTCTACAAGATATACATAATAATCTTTCTTGTAAGTTGTAATCCGTAGAGCTCTACAAGATATACATAATAATCTTTCTTGTAAGTTGTAATCCGTAGAGCTCTACAAGATATACATAATAACATTTCT
Source organism: Gigantopelta aegis (assembly GCF_016097555.1). Lineage (NCBI taxonomy): Eukaryota > Metazoa > Mollusca > Gastropoda > Neomphalida > Peltospiridae > Gigantopelta > Gigantopelta aegis. Next base: position 38,999,146 of record NC_054710.1, on the reverse strand, counting down.
TGTAAGTTGTAATCCGTAGAGCTCTACAAGATATACATAATAACATTTCTTGTAAGTTGTAATCCGTAGAGCTCTACAAGATATACATAATAACATTTCTTGTAAGTTGTAATCCGTAGAGCTGTACAAGATATACATAATAACATTTCTTGTAAGTTGTAATCCGTAGAGCTCTACAAGATATACATAATAACATTTCTTGTAAGTTGCAATCCGTAGAGCTGTACAAGATATACATAATAATCTTTCTTGTAAGTTGTAATCCGTAGAGCTCTACAAGATATACATAATAACATTTCTTGCAAGTTGTAATCCGTAGAGCTCTACAAGATATACATAATAACATTTCTTGTAAGTTGTAATCCGTAGAGCTCTACAAGATATACATAATAACATTTCTTGTAAGTTGTAATCCGTAGAGCTGTACAAGATATACATAATAACATTTCTTGTAAGTTGTAATCCGTAGAGCTCTACAAGATATACATAATAACATTTCTTGTAAGTTGTAATCCGTAGAGCTCTACAAGATATACATAATAACATTTCTTGTAAGTTGTAATCCGTAGAGCTCTACAAGATATACATAATAACATTTCTTGTAAGTTGTAATCCGTAGAGCTGTACAAGATATACATAATAACATTTCTTGTAAGTTGCAATCCGTAGAGCTCCACAAGAACACTTGAGATTTCCCCTCAAGTGGTGTTTATTTAGACTGTCAAAGAAACATGGTGTAGCAATTTGTTTGTTCATACCTCTCCATAACCCGACACGGAACATGACAGTAACATTCGCTCAGCAGTGTAAAGGAAAACAAGACAAGGTGTGTAGGAAGTAGTACCATCTGTCTACAGCTCCTCATGGCCCACAGGTAACATAATTAAACACCAGTGTCTGCTTACTGGACTCAGGGAGCATTTAGCTCAGTCGGTCGAGTGCTCACTTGAGTTTCTTAGGTCGAAGGATCGAACCACCTTGGTGGATCTATTCAACTGATTAGGGTTTTTCTCATTCCAACCAGTGCACCACAACTGGTCAAAGGCCGTGTTATGTGCTTTCCTGTCTGTAGGAAAGTGCAAATAAAAGATCCCTTGTTGCATTATGAAAAATGTAGTGGCTTTCTTCTGATGACTATGTGTCAGAATTACCAAATGTTTGACATCCAATTAACAGCCAATGATTAATTAATCAATGTGCTCTAGTGGTGTCGTTAAACAAAACAAACTTCTTCTTTTTTTTCTTACTGGACTCAGTCGGTACATTGATCTCACCTCACTACTAGCCCGACCAGAAATAACACACAGTGATGCTCCTCACACAGGGAACATTTTATTCAGTACTCTTTAGTATGACACCATGATTAACTACGCTAGTTTCAAAGATTGTCATACAGTAGTAGTTGTTAATACACTTGTAACTGTTGCCACTCAGAAATGGTTTTAAAGTTCCTTGCTCAACTTAATAAAGTTTGTTTTGTTTAACGACACCACATTGATTAATTAAATCATTGGTTATTGGATGTCAAACATTTGATAATTCTGACTTATAGTCATCAGAGGAAACCAGCTACATGTTTCCTAACGCAGCAAGGGATCTTTTATATGCACTTTCTCATGGACAGGAAAGTGCATACAATAGCCTTTGTCCAATTGTAGTGCACTGCTTGGAACGAGAAAAAAACCAATCAGCTGAATAGATCCACCAAGGTGGTTCGATCCTGCAACGCTAACTCCTGCCCCTGCTCTACTTAATAAATACAGTACATGCATAAAAAAAAGTTTTTATCTGTGTTCAATGTTTGTTGTATTTTTTAAATTAAATAAAAACAAATAATGGAGACAACCTGCTGCTGACTTGGGGCGGGATTTAGCCCAGTGGTAAAACGCTTGTTCGATGGGCAGTCGGCCTGGGATCGATCCCTGTCGGTAGGCCCATTGGGCTATTTCTTGTTCCAGCCAGTGCTCCACAACTGGTGTAACAAAGGCCGTGGCATGTACTATCCTGTCTATGGGATGGTACATATAAAAGATCCCTTGCTGCTGATTGGAAAGAGTAGCCCATGAAGTGGCAACAGCGGGTTTCCTCTCTCAATATCTGTGTGGTCCTTAACCATATGTCCAACGCCATATAACCGTAAATAAAATGTGTTGAGCACGTCATTAAATAAAACATTTCTTTTTCTTTTTTGCTGCCGACTGTGGAGTTCATGGAGGCGGTAAAACTGAAGAAGCATGAAGAAATGGAATGCAGAAGAAGAAGTAGTATTTAGTACTACACTTAATGTTTGGGCTTTTCTAACTGACAAAAAATTGCCAATACCCCACCACTAAAGTTCATCAGCTACTGAAAGACTGTCCTGCATGTGATATTATTCCATATAGTGTTCCACATAGTACACTCAAGTTTACACACAAATGTAGGCAATCAAGATAAAAGCATACAGAGAAGAATCAGCGTATTTCATCACTCAGTTTGGAAAAACATGGCCGCCCTTTTAGCTCATCTTGCAAGTCGAGTTGAAGACCATTAACCCTTTAACCTGTGGAACATTTTCCTAAAAGCATACACTGATAACTTTACCCATTGATATATTATGTCACATCTCGTTTTCAACATCTCCGCTAATGGAAATCGTTTCCAGTTGACCGATTAACACGCTTTTCAGATTTACTTTTTTCACAGGATCAGACCCCAGAGTTCGTGTTAGGGCAGTTTCATTTAGTTTTACAGGTTTCAAATATCAGTCATTCATTTAATTATTTAAGTGTGTGTGTGTGGGGGGGGGGGGGGGGGGGGGGGGGGTGGTGGAGTGGGATCTAGTGCAGTATGTAGAGTCTTTGCCTGAGGTGACTGGGTCTTTAGATCAAATTCCCTCAGTTAAACATTTATTTTGTTTAATGATACCACTAGAGCACATTGATTTATTAATCATCGGCCATTGGTTGTCAAACATTTAAATCTGAGCAGGCTCACTTATCGTACAAGTTTCATAATGGAAGGTGTGGGGGGGTGGGGTGGGGGTGGGGGGGTGGGGGTTCTAATGGAAAAAGGCCTCAGTTCAATCAGTTTTTATAGAAGGAACCCACTGATTATTTTTGGGTGTTTATTTTTTGCATATTTGGGAATGGAGACCATTCAGTTTTCAGGCAAACAACTACAAGTACATAGCAATGAATAAATGCTGATTATTACAGATTAAATTACAAAATGAACAACTATTAACATCTGCAACAACTGCTCAAATCTTCTGAAAGCCAAACATTAGGGCTCGGGGGAATTGAAATTTGAGGTTCAGTATTGGTATCAGTATCAGTATATTTGGGCGATTTACCTCGGTATTCGTACAGTATTTGGTACTGACATGATACCAATACCAATACCGATACTGATATTGAATATTTAAATGCATACCTGAGTTCAGGCTCACCCGCTAATTTCATTTAAATAAAATTAAATTCCATACACAAGGCTCTCGTCTGATTTATACCCAACCCATTTTGCGTTTGTCAGATATAGTGTTAGTGCTTTACTAAATGGCGGGAAACATTTTTCAATACCGAACTTTCGGTATTTTAAAATTTGCTCGGTATGGTAAATCGGTATTGACATGATACCGATACCGAAAGGTATATACAGTATACCACCCATCTCTACCAAACACTTGATCGTATGTACATTTATTCTTAAATGTTTTAACAAAGAAGATTGCAAATGAAGAGGCCACCAACCATGTAAAACATACCAGCCCGTAAGCTATCACATTTATTCAACGGCTGAGCTACCTGATTGAGTATCTACCAGCGGATTAATGTTTATAACCAATAAAGCTCATTTTCCTACACATCCCACTTGACACTGGCTACAATCACAACAAGGGATGAAACGCCAAACCCATAACGATGACACGGTATAGAACTTTACACCAATAAACACAAACAAGTTCGGTAACTCTACACCAAATACGGAAAACAAGTTCCGTAACTCTACCCCAATGGGGACATCAAGTTAGGTAACTGCACACCAATAAAGACATGAAGTTAGGTAACTCTAGGCTGTGACTGAATGCTGAACAATTGGAGAGGATTAGCAATTTTATCGTACAATACATCACGTTAATACTGCTAATTCAAACATCAAGTACATAATACATTCATAAAGATAGGGTGGCCCGCGATAAAGATATAGCCTTGTTCTTCTCTGTAGTTGGAAATAGTTAGTCTTATTTATTGTGGGTCTGTAAGTATAAATAAGCCATGACTGTCACCTGTTAATACATCAACAGCCAATTATTGTCCTGCAAACTGCAGACAAAGTTAAAAGGTTATAGTCCACGGCCACGTTCCGAAACCCTGCACCCTGCTACAATGTTTTGGAGACAAATATTTTTGTATAGATCATAATATATCTTCCGAATATATGCTTTTTTGCATGACAAAAGTTGGTGGAATAAGACAAATATTTATAATAATTTGAATAAAGGTACCATTGTGCACTTTCTATGAGAACACTACATTATTAAAAAAAAGAATTTGTTTAAATTCATGAATGTAACAGCATTGGTGGCATGGCGGTGAAGTCATCAGACTTCCAGCTGATAGGTACTTGGTTCAAATCCCGGTACTGAGTTTTACAGCTCAGTATGGAGATATATGGTTACTAGACTAACTCGTCTCTCAATGACCAATAACAGCTAACCACTAATCCCTGTCATGCACTGGTGTATCAAAGGCAATGGCATGTGCTGTCCTGTCTGTGGCAAGTTCATATAAAAGCTTCGTAAGTGATGTCACCAGGTTTCTCCATCTCTCTCTGTATCTGTCTGTCTGTCTGTCTTCCTCTCTCTCTCTCCCCCCTCTCTCTTTCTCTCTCCCCCTCTCTCCTTCCCTCTCTCCTTCTTTCTTTCTCTCCCTCTCCCCTCTCTCTCTCCCCCTCTCTCTCTCCTTCTCTCTCTCTCTGTCTCTCTCCCTCTCCACCTCTCTCCTTCTTCCTCTCTCCTTCTCTCTCTCTCTCTCTCTCTCTCTCTCTCTCTCTCTCTCTCTCTCTCTCTCTCTCTCTCTCTCTCTCTCTCTCTCTCTCTCTCTCTCTCTCTCTCTCTCTCTCTCTCTCTCTCTCTCTCTCAACCAAATGTTAAAATAACCGTATAAATATTATACACTAAATAGCCACAGTTTTAAAATGTGCTGAGGTGTCACTAAACATATTCACTAACCACTGACAACTATCCAGCTATCCTGGACATAACATCCAGATAGCTGAGGTGTGTGTCAAGGAAAGCATGCTTGAACTTTAATTGCCTTCCAAACATGGACATCAATTAAAAATGACACCCAAAAAAAAATGCCAATTTGACTACATGCAGACAGTGAACAAAAATAATCCATCACTCCCCAATTTATTCCAACAAAATAGCCTGTACCAACATTTCACCTTCACCAATCTACATACCTCACAAGACACCCAGTAAAAGCTACCAGGCTTTGTCGATGCATCAATAAATATTTAATGTTGTTCTATTGTTTTGTCATTAATCAAATCAGATGGTGGCGGAGGGGATTACTATAGAGCCAGTGTGTCGCGGGCTGGTCGCAGGTTTAAGTCACGGGTCTGTACAGATATGGGTGATACTGTCAATACTCTGGTGGTCTCAACATGGAGAGGGTGTGGCGTTGTCAGATGACGCATCACAACGCAGTGATGGCAGCAACATCTCGGCCGGTGTCGGGTTATTCTCGATATGTCTGAGTGAAGACATACATGACAAACTGATCGTTTTCGATAATCCTCCGTTTCCGATATAGATTGTTCAGTGTCAACAGAGTTGGTGGAAATTACTGGATGGTTTTTTTTTTATGTTGTTATAGGTTATGTTCATCATAGATGCATGTCTTTATAAGTTTATCAACCTGTTCATTCATTCATTTGTCTATCCATTCATCCATTTATCTTTATGTCCATCTATCTGTCCATCCATCTATTCATCCATTTGTCAATTTATCAATTATCCATCCCACCATTCATCTATTTTTCCATCCATCCATCCATCCATCCATTTGTCCATCCATCAATTTGTCCATTAGAACATCCATTCATTTGTTTGTCTATTAGAACATCCAGCCATTTTTCTATCCAACCATTCATTTGTCCATTAGAACATCCATCCATTCATCCATTTGTCCATTAGAACATCCATCCATTCATCCATTTGTCCATTAGAACATCCATCCATTCATCCATTTGTCCATTAGAACATCCATCCATTCATCCATTTGTCCCATTGGAACATCCATCCATGTCCAATAGAACATCCATCCATTTGTCCATTAGAACATCCATCCATCCATTTGTCCATTAGAACATCCATCCATCCATTTGTCCATTAGAACATCCATCCATTTGTCCATTAGAACATCCATCTATCCATCCACTGGTAGGCTGTGATATCTTCTGCAATTCTTATGACATGCATATTTTAGTAGCTGTGGGGATCCTCCCTCAGTTTCTTGACCAAGTGTCATCAAAATAACTGTATGTTACATAGGAAAAATATGGAACACTCATAGCTTTAACGATATGCTGAGGTTTCACTAAACATTTCTTTCCTTTCCTTGCGACAATGACAAGAGTTGTTTAGAAAGTACTATCCCACTTACCTGCAGGTAAAACAAAGACAATGTCTGTAGGTATGGTACAACCAGCTTGTACCACCACTCAGGTTGTAATGCTCAATTGTGAACACTGTAAGTCACAACGTTACTGTCACACTCAAGATGACATCTGGAAAAAAGAGAGAAAAAGGTATAACTAATCATATTTAATAAACAGAAAATGTAAATGAAAAATAAAAGATAAGTAAAGAAAGTAAATGAAAAGAGAGAACTGAGGGAGAAAGAGAGAGAGAGAGAGAGAGAGAGAGAGAGAGAGAGAGAGAGAGAGAGAGAGAGAGAGAGAGAGAGAGAGAGAGAGAGAGAGAGAGAGAGAGAGAGTTAGAGAGAGTTTAGAGAGAGAAAGAGAGAGAGAGAGAGAGAGAGAGAGAGAGAGAGAGAGAGAGAGAGAGAGAGAGAGAGTGAGAGAGACAGACAGACAGAGAGAGAGAGAGAGAGAGACAGAGACAGAGAGAGAGAGACAGAGTGAGAGAGACAGAGAGAGAGAGAGAAAAGGAGAGAGAAAAAGAGAGGAGAGAGAAAAGAGAGAGAGATGGGGAAGAAAGAATGAGAGAGAAATAAAATGGAAGAGAGAAAGAATATGAAAGAAAGAAAATCAAAAAGAAAGAAAAAAAAAGAAAACAAAAGAAAGAAAGAAAAACTTAAATGGAAAAAGAATTAAAATAGAAGGAATGAAGATATAAGAAAGATACTCGAAAAATCAAATGAATATAACACACAAAAAAGAAAATACTTCATGTTTGTGGCCAATTTGTATGTACTTACTATCAAAGTACTGAAAATTATCTAATAGTGTCAACCCTTTTAAACAGCCACAGATGAGAGTACTAAACAGGTGGTCCCTTAAAACAAGATGAAGTAAGAAATACTATTATAAAATACTAAGCTATATACAATATCATATTCAATTTTTTGTTTACTAAATGGTAATTACCAGTGTATGAAGGCTAACAGATGCCAATGATGTCCACCTTTTGTTGAACACTATGCAGGTTAAAACAACAGGATAGCACATACCGCGGAATTTAATATATCAGTTGTGATGCACTGGCTGGGACAAGAAATAGCCCAGTAGACCTACCCCAACCAGTATATAAAAGCTAACAGATGCCAATGATTTCAATCTTTTGTTGAACACTAAGCAAAGAAACAAAGAAATGTTTTATTTAATGATGCACTCAACACATTTTATTTTACGGTTATATGGCATCAGACATGGAATGGTTAAGGACCACACAGACATAGAGAGAGGAAACCCGCTGTCGCCACTTCATGGACTACTCTTTTCGATTAGCAGCAAGGGATCTTTTATATGCACCATCCCACAGACAGGGTAGTACATACCATGGCCTAAGCAGGTTAAAACAGACTAGACAGCACATACTATGACATTTGATATACCAAACGTGGTGCACTGTCTAGAATTAGAAAAACCCTGATGGGCCACTGACGGGGATCGATCCCAGACCGACCACGCATCATGCGAAGGCTTTATCACTGGGCTTCCTCCCACTCCCTACCAGTATGTATAGGCCAACAGATGCCAATGATTTCCATCTTTTGTTTAACTATGCAGGCTAAAACCGCTTTCCCATCCCATAAATAAACAAGATAATTTTGATTAATTGGTTTTCACATCATTTGTCAGACCAGTTCCAAATAGAGATCTTGATCTACATTATCAAAATATTGTTTCTTCTTCCTCTGTACAATGTTTGTGGTAATGTTTCCTGAACAGAATGGCTGGTTATATCAACATTTCTATGGTTACCAGCAAGGGTAGTCATTAAAGCATAATAACATATTCTTTAAAATGTGTATGTCCGTCTAATATACAACCAACACAAACCCACCCAACTACCCAAACTAAAACCCACACAACTAACCAACCATCCATCCATCCACCCACCCACCCACCCACCCCTCGATCCATCCAATCAATCTATCCATCCAACCATCCATTCATCCAACCAATCAACCAACTCACCAACCAAACATCCGCCCATCGAAACACTGATCCATCTATTCATTGATCCATCCATCCAACCATCCATTCATCCAAACCAATTAACCAACCATTTAACCATCCATCCAACCAACCATCCAATCTACCAACTCACCAACTAACCAACCAAACATCCATCCAAACATTCCACCACTGATCCATTTATCTGCCCCGGATTAGCCCCTGGCCTCCAGAGGCCGAACCCTGGGGCGGACATGCTCGAAACCTACGTGGTACATCGGATTGATACATCTATTCATTAATCTGTTCATCCATCCATCTGTTCATCCATCCATCCATCCATCCATCTGTTCCTCCATCCATCCATCCGTTCATCCAACCATCCATCCGTTCATCCATCCATCCATCCATCAGTTCATCCAACCATCCATCCGTTCATCCATCCATCCATTTGTTCATTCATCCATCCATCCATCTGTTCATTCATCCATCTGTTAATTTATCCATCCATCCATCCATCTATCTTCCGATTGAAAACAAATTTTAAAGTAATTATTTGTGTTCAGTTATTAAAAACAAATTACAGGTCTTTGCACAAGTCTCACTTTTTATCCCTGCTTTCTATATTGATTTTTCAAAATCCTTTTTCAAATAAAAAAATTAATTAAATTTTCAACTGAAATCATGATATGAATATTGTGAATACTTTCAAGAAAATAAAATTTGCACCAGGAACTTGTACCAACTTGAACTTCGGAATTATAACTTTTATGATACCGAGATTATTAATGTGGCTAGGATGTTGTGAGTTCTTTTTTTTGGGGGGGGGGGGGCTTATTTTTTTCTTTTCTCTTTTTTGGGGGTAGGGGGTGGGGGATGGGATGGTGTTTTCAGTGGTGTTTGGTTGTTATTGTTGTTGGGTTTTTGGTGGGGGGGGTGTTTGGGGGGTGTGGCAGAGGGAGTTTGAATTGGGTTTGGGGGGGGGGGTTGTCTCCCAAAATAGATACACAGCCACTAAAACTTTTATTGAATGATTGGAGTGTGATGTAGCCTAATGGTAAAGTGCTTGCTTGATGCACGGTCAGGTTTGGGATCGATCCCCATTGGTGGACCCATTGGGCTACCGTATATCTTCGCCTATAAGTCAAATTTTTTTCACCCAAAAATTATTTTACAACTTGGGGGGTCGACTTATAAGAGGGTAAAAAAATTTCAACAAAAAATATTACTGTTTTGGGGATTATTTTACAAGTTTTATTGTTGAAGTATGCCATGTATTTATACTCAAATATGTTAATTTGACACATTTATTTTTTATACCCTATTTTTTTTGGCATTAGAACGGTTTTGGTTATGCGAAAAGGCATACGATCTCACTCACATGCCAAGACAACAGTCCACTTAGTTAAATTAACAGTCATCACTAATAGTAAAAATGTAAACAATACAAACTACCTGTTGCCTGAGTTTATTTTGAAATCTGGTCACTGGCATTAATGGTTGTTCAAACAATGTTTTGGCGGTGATTAACTTCATGAATATTACTGAGCTTTCCCTTAAAATAGACTGATCTCTGCAGTTCACTATCTAGAGCAATAGGGACACACATCATTTGGTACAAAAACCAGTGTACTTTCCAGAGTTATCCTCCTTACATGTATTAATATGGCGGCAAAACGTGATACTTTCAGTTTTATCGTAGTGATCTGTTGTCAGTGTTTATAAATAAAGTCGTTGTCTGTGCACAAAACCATCTGTACAGTACTATACAGTAACAGTCAAACAGCTTTCACTCTCTACTAAGGGAATATTTCGTTTTGATGCTATGTAATAATGATAGTTTGATTGGAATAGTCTGATTATATTGCGATGTACAAAACGTGAAAACCGAAGTTTGTAAAATAATTTTCTTTTGTTCAAATATTATTGTTCTCATGTGCTGAAAATAAGAAATATTTCAATATTTATAAGTAGTTTTTCATGGGTCGACTTATAAACGGGTCAATAAAAAAATACGTTTTCAGGGCTTGAAATTAGGGACTCGACTTATAGCCGAGATCAACTTACAGGCGAAGATATACGGTATTTCTTATTCCAGCCAGTGCTCCACGACTGGTATATCACAGGCTGTGGTGTTTACTGTTCTGTCTGTGGATAAGTGCATACAAAAGATCCCTTGCTGCTAACGGAAAAATGCAGGTGGTTTCCTGGGTCATTAAACAAAACAGTCTTTTATGTTTATGTTTCAAAATAACTGTATGTTAGATGCAAAACAACAGCAAATTAGACTATGTTCAGTGTCATTAAAAACATTTTAAGAGTAGCACTAGAAATATTCAAAAGTACTTTCATAAAGTGAAGCTGAAATTACAACTAATTAATTATGTCTATTTAAATTACAATTTCACAATACCAGAAGTGTGGTATTTTCTGGCCTCAAAGTCAATGAAAGTTTGTTTTGTTTAACAACAACACTAGAGCACATTGATTTATTAATTATCATCTACTGGAAGTCAAACATTTGGTAATTTTTACATATAGTCTTTGAGAGGATATCCACTACATTTGTTCATTAGCAGAAGGGAATCTTTTATATGCACCATCCCACAGACAGGTCAGCACATACCATGGCCTTTGATCAACCAGTCATGGTGCACTGGCTGGAACGAGAAATAGCCTAATGGGTCCACTAACAGAGATAGATCCCAGACTGACCACGCATCAATTGTTAAGTTAATTAATGAAAAATACAAATACAAAAATATCAAGGACCTGTCAATTTCTGTCAGGTGACTAAAAACATATTTACTTTACAAAAATCTTCACCAATTTGGCGACAGCACATTTTATTTGCCGATTCTCCGAAATTCCTTTTGTTCTACGACATAAAAAGCATCGCCAAAGAAGTGTGAAGATACTGGAGTGTTCGCATCCTGCCACAATAAGTGCCAAAGAGTTGATGAGGAAAATATTGGCGGGATTGCATAGTTGTGATCAGGCATATGGGTAATATGATCTCGAGTAAACATTGTTTAAGACTTGACCAATGTTGATTCAATCGGACTACGGTGGTAAGGCGTAATTGCATGTCGTCCATTTGTCGCCAATTTAAACTCACATGACATCTGTTCAAAGAATGGACCTGGTGGGAGGTGTGTGTGAACAAGCACGTGTAATGCATATGTTAATTATGTCTTTTAACCCTTTGTGGGCCAGGAATCAAGTTGGGTTTTTTTAGACAATTATGGAGAGGTAAGAACATCTGCCCTAAAGGTTCAGTTAAGGTCACGAGGTGGAATTGGTGGTCACTAAATAGTGGTCACTAAATGGTGGTCACTAAATGGTGGTTACTAAGGGGTGGTTACTAAGGGGTGGTTACTAAGGGGTGGTATCTAAGGGGTGGTCACTAAATGGTGGTTACTAAGGGGTGGTTACTAAGGGGTGGTTACTAAGGGGTGGTTACTAAAGGATGATTACTAAGGGGTGGTCACTAAATGGTGGTTACTAAGGGGTGGTTACTAAGGGGTGGTTACAAGGACAGGGTTAAGGGGGTGAATAGCCCCTTTATTCAGACATTGTAAATCATCCTTTTGATATATTTGATATAAACTCCCTCCATTGAGGCATCATGAAACCAATAGTGTTTCCTTTCGGTTCACCATATTCTACTTCTAGTACAGAAAGTTGATTTGTTTAACAACACCACTGGAGCACACTGATTAATTAATCATCGGATTGGATGTCAAACATTTGGTCATTCTCACACATTACATAGTCATCAGAGGAAACCTGCTACATTTTTCCTAATGCAGCAAGGGATTTTTTAATATGCACCATCCCACAGACAGGATTGTACATACCACGGCCTTTGATATATCAGTCATGGTGCACTGGCTGGAACGAGAAATAGCCCAATGGGCCCACCAATGGCGATCGATCCCAAACTGATTCTAGTACAGATACAGGCAAGTAGGAACCTTGGTACACAGTACAACAAAAACTTCTCTTTTTTTTGTCCTCAAGTGCAGGGGGAATAGACATAGACACACACACACACACACACACACACTTGGACAAAAAAAAAGGATAAGTTTGTTTTGTCATAGTCTGCATAAATAATTAAAATCTAGCTTGTGCCCTCCCCCCCCCACCCCCACACACACTATGCATTGTGCACCCCTGAAAAGAGAATGTGTCTCCACATAAACCATACTATTAATATGCATGTTTTTTCAATATCCTAATCTGTTTTGGTAAATACACCAAACTGACTAACCTTTTGCAGAACAGCAATGATGTAATAATGGCCTTTTTTTTTTAACCTATACTTGCAAAGATAAACCCCATAGTGCTTAATTCATCAGAAATCAAACCACTAACTGAGACTCATACTAATTAACCCTTTGTCAGCTGGAAGACATGTCAACTGTTACAAGATCTAAATTAGCGTTGAACGTCAGTCGAGTTCTTATTTATAATCTATTAAACTTATTTTAATAATTTCTCTCATAAAATAAATTAATTAATTTTGTTAAAACAATAAAAAATATATATATAGTGTGTGGGTGGATGCGTTCATCAGATAAAGCCAGTAAAAACGACAGAAACAAAGCATAAAACATGATTAGCTAAAAGCAATGGTCATCAATGTTGCGATCAAGTTTCACTGCTACTAATTACTAATATGATTAAGTCTCTGCTGACATAACCAGCTCATTAGGCGTAATGGAATTAAAAAGTTAAAATCAGATAAGATCGTTGTGTGTAATAACTCCAAACAGGATTAGGCCTACGTGAATCAGCACTTTTAATTAATATGGCTAGAAAAAAAATAAAAAAATAAAAATAAAGCGGCCATGTTTATTTTGAGACTGGTTTTTAAGCTTTATTCCTCTGATGAATTGGGTCACTTCAGTTAGTTTGTAATATAGCATTTCTGTGTTGCTATTTTTAATTAAGAAAAAGGAACGAAATGTTTTATTTAATGACAAACTCAACACATTTTATTTACGGTTATATGGTGTCTGACATACGGTTGAGGACCACACAGATATTGAGA
>NC_054710.1:38740456-38980456 GCF_016097555.1 Gigantopelta aegis | reverse complement strand
CAACATAAAAAAGGTTAGTGATCAAATAAACTGTATTAAGGCTTTATGGGGTTAGCGTACCTAACGTTTTATATTACAATATGGGTGGCTCATTGCAGAATCAGAAATTTGTTTAGCACAGAAAAAAAAGGTTAGAGATCAAAACTTTTGATCGTGTATTAGGATATTACTGGGTTAGTGTACCTAACGGCTTGTATTACAACATCCTTTGTGTGGGCGGTTCATTGAAGAAATATCTGCGGGATTTCCTGTCCATTATTATGAGATTTTTTTTCTAGGATTACAATATGAGGTGTTTTTTTAATACAGACCTGGAAGACATCATATTAACGTTAGAATATGTGATAAGGTTTTGTAGGAAGTCAGTGTGCATGTGTGTGTGTGTGTGTGTTCCCAACTCGTGAAGTTTCTCCAGTGGATTTTATATGGAAGAAAGGAAGAAAAATGTTTTATTTAACAACACACTCAACACATTTTTTTTTATTTACAGTTATATGGCATCAAACATCTGGTTAAGGACCATACAGATATTGAGAGAGGAAACCTGCTGTTGTCACTTTATGGGCTACTCGTTTCGATTAGCAGCAAGGGATCTTTTATATGCACCATCCCACAAACAGGATAGTACATACCACGGACTTTGTTACTCCCAATGGCTGGAACGAGAAATAGCTCAATGGGCCACCGACAGGAATGGATCCTAGATCAATCGCGTCAGGCGAGGACCCATTGGGTTTTATATGGCTGCTTCTCTGAAGAAATATAAGATTTCTATAGGAATCAAATAAACACAAGTCTACGTATTAGCACTTTTCTGGATTCAGTGATGTAGCTTTAACTGTTATGTAAGAGACTGGCTTCGGTGGCATCGTGGCAGGCCATCGGTCTACAAGCTGGTAGGTACTAGGGTTCGGATCCCAGTCGAGGCATGGGATTTTTAATCCAGATACCGACTCCAAATCCTGAGTGAGTGCTCCGCAAGGCTCAATGGGTAGGTGTAAACCATTTGCACCGACCAGTGATCCATAACTGGTTCAACAAAGGCCATGGTTTGTGCTATCCTGCCTGTGGGAAGCGCAAATAAAAGGTCCCTTGCTGCTAATCAGAAGCGTAGCCCATGTAGTGGCGACAGCGGGTTTCCTCTCCAAATCTGTATGGTCCTTAACCATATGTCTGACACCATATAACCGTAAATAAAATGTGTTGAGTGCGTCATTAAATAAAACATTTCTTTCTTTCTTTGTTATGTAAGAAGGTTATAGCTCAATGATAAAATGCTAACCTCAGGCGCAATGGGTCGTAGGATCTACTTCTGTCGATGGACTTTTTCAGGTCCCAATCAGTGTCTCCCATGACTGGTGCTTTAAAACTTGGGGTATGATAAAATGTATATAAGACTCTTTGATGCTTGCTTGCTCACACACTCACACACTATCTCAGTCTCCATCTGTCTCTGTCTGTCCATCCATCTGTCCTACCATCCCTCCCTCCAAACCCTCTGTCCATCCCCCACTCTCTCTCTCTCTGTTCCTTCCCCTCTCCCTCGTTCCCCCCTCTCTCCCTCTTTCTCTCCTCTCCTCTCCCTCTCCTCGTTCCCTTTCCCCTCTCTCCCTCTCCCCCCACCCTTCTCTCTCTCTCCTCTCCCTCTCTCTCTCTCTCTCTCTCTCTCCCTCTCTCTCTCTCTCTCTCTCTCTCTCTCTCTGTCTCTCTCTCTCTCTCTCAAGTGGATATGTTAACCTTTAGACTACTGGATTAATTTTTAACAAAAACCACATTGAGTGGGTACAAGTTTATAATTTTTACTCACATATATTCACTTAAATGTTTCATAAATACATGAAATAAAGTTCATATATGAATCGGTAAGTATTATTTTCGTGTCTTTTTTTGTAATTTTTATTATTTTAGATCGGCTAATGGTGATTAAAATTAGGCAAAAAATCGAAAAAGGTGCGTTTACTTACGGGCATTTGTGGCCAGCTGTCCAGTATTTATGTCCATTATTCCCGATAACAGTGGTTTTCTGACCAGAATTTTTTTTTAAACCCGAACTACGATTCATATTGCAATATTTGGTAATTTTCGTTGTTGGTAAAACGATCAAATTTATTATCAAATTAGCTGTCGATCCCTGAAAATTACTGCGACGTGCCGCCATTGTTGTCAAGCGAAAATACTTGCCGAAAACCACTTTTTGAACTCAAAATTTCAAGGTATTTTCAATTGAAAAAATCTAAACAAAACCCACCATTTTGAAACAAAATCTTTTTTCTTTAATTATATTTCCGTTTTCGGTGAGTGTCGTGTGCAAAACGGCGGGAAATATGAATTGGGGAATGCACTGTATACAGTGTACAGTATATTGACTGACGTGACGTCGGGCGAGATATCTCACCTGCAGTAGTCAGAAGGTTAAGACACCGTAACACATAACACAAAATTAGTTGTTTTTATACCCTCCAAGTAACATTTGTATGGCTAAGACCACTCTTCCATCTAAAATAACGTCCTGCTAATGAACACAAACATTTTCACTTCTGATGTTTTCCCTATCATAATGACATAATTTGACTAATATTATCATTGGATTTTCTGTTTGTAGAAACTAGATTAAAATTCTAAAAAAAAAATCAAATTTTCATTATTATTCATACTTACCTAGTACTAGCACAACAACAATGCTATACGACCATGAGTAATAACCTCCACTGCAGAATTATCTCCCCTTGCCGGATGTATAACCTACACCCACGCATGGGCAGACCATATATCCTCGTTATCAATTTAAAGATAAAACTGGCTGCATTTTACTACATGAATATAAAAATAAGCCGCTGTTTTGAACACATGACCAAACTCCAGACAATCATGCTCTCCTCCCTTCTCTCCTTCTCATGTTCTCATTTCATCATTTCCCCTCTAAAAGTACAATGTCAGTGTTGAACGGGCCCTTAGCTAAAGTGTCGTTAAACAAACAACTCTTTCTTTTCCTAAAAGCCTTTGATTAACCAATGGTCTGTGCTATTATTACGCTTTGTTTTCTTTACCAGTCTCACGCTTAGGGATTAGCTTATATCAACAACAAAAAATATTACAAGCCTAGTGTAAAGTTTAATAAGTACAGACGTAACAGTTAAAAGGTGCATATGGATGTAAAGAGGCATAGCTATATTTTATTCAATAATCTTAATTCACATTTGAACAAAACAAGAAAAATATTTTCAAAAGACTGTGTATGTGAACAAAGAATAATATTTCTTTTTTCAAAAATTGTGCACTGGTGCTCGACAAATTATCCACTGATGCATACAGCATTAAGCGTGGCATACATTAGGTGTCAACTTTGTAACAGTCGAGTACTACTTTCTCAACAACTGATGTGAATAAATGCTTTGAGACAGAAATGATCCATCTTTGGAAAGTCTGAAACAAAAAGTCTGAAAAGAAAGTCTTTTTCTGTGAACCAACACACTGTGAACGTTCGTTTTGGTAGTCATGCCATGAATGCATGAATTCACAAACTAAAAGTTGGGTGTCCACAGTTACCAAAGAATCTAGTCGGCTTAAAAGAAAAATTCATACCATTATTTGCAAAATGCTACTTTCCAAAAGCATAGACAGACAAAGGTATCTATGAGGCTGAACATTTTATTAGAACTTTTTTTTTCTTCTATTTTTGGACCAACATGTAATTGTGGTACAATAAAGTCAAAGTGAAACAATTTGCAATACACTGTTTTCAAAAACCACAAACAAACAAAGGAACTATGAACTAATCATGAGGTGGAAAATTGGAAATATATATATTTGTTTGTTTTTAGATCAACTTCATGTGCAAATGTTGAACTATAATTTGACAGCACAACTTGCAATATACTATTTTCCAAAAGCATAAACAGAAAAAGTTATCTATGAACTAATCATGAGGTGGACATTAAAAAAAGATAGAAGCTTTTAGACCAACCTCATGAAATTTTTTTTTGCAGAATAATGTCATGGAAAACACATTCACAAAATACTATTTTCCAAAAGTACAGACGAACAAAGGTATCTATGAACCGATCATGAGGTGGGTGTATATATATATATATATATATATATATATATATATATATTAGTTACCATACATGTATTAAACTACCTTCATGTACAAATGTTGCACAATAATGTCTTGGCGAGACTGTAAAACACGATTATACGATTATACAGCATTGTGAACACAAGATAATTATGGCTGTTGCATTCTTGGTGCATCATAAAAGACTACACACCCCATAAAATATTGACAATATATACGCGTCTAATTCCTTCCTAGGCAATAAACTCGGCTGATAAAGGCAAACATGATATTACGCACCTTGTAGAAGAGTACATTAATAACTCACATGTGTCAAAACAAAGAAGTTTTAGTACTAATAATGTAGATCTCTTTAAAGGCACTGTCCTCAGTTTTCAACCATTGCAAAATGTATTTTCTGACTAACAGTGTTTTTGGAAAATAAAATTACATATTCAATACATTTTCTTCTTTAGAATACCTGGGCAGGAAGTAGCCCAGTGGTACAGCGCTTGCTCGATGCGCAGTCAGTCTGAGATCGATCCCTGTCGGTGGGCCCATTGGGCTATTTCTCGTTCCAACCAGTGCACCACGACTGGTATATCAAAGGCCGTGGCACCCTATGATCCAATGTTACATAGCCTAGTTGTAGCAAGAGATCCTTTTATATGCACGGGGGTGGAACGTAGTCCAGTGGTAAAGCCCTCGCTCAATGTGCAATCGGTCTGGGAGCCCATTGGCTCGTTCCAACTAGTGCACCATGACTGGTATATCAAAGGCCGTGGTATGTACTACCCTGTCTATGGGATGGTGCATATAAAAGATCCCTTGCTGCTAATCGAAAAGAGTAGCCCATGAAGTGATGACAGTGGGTTTCCTCTGTCATTATCCGTGTGGTCCTTAACCATATGTTTGATGCCATATAATCGTAAATAAAATGTGTTGAGTCTGTCATTAAATAAAACATTTTTTTCTTTCTTTCTTTAGTAAACCAGTGTCTGTGTATTCAATGTGTTTAAAGTCATATGCTAATGTTTATACAAGTCACTTTTCGTTTTAATGCGTAATTGTTTTTAAAATTTAAATTATTGGAGGATAAAAATCTGATTTCAGCTACTACAAACATTAAGATGGAAACCTTGTTTATACAGTTTTTCTTGTTCCAATCAGTGCACCACAACTGGACAAAGGTTGTGGTATGTGTTTCCCTGTCTGTGGGAAAGTGCATATAAAAGATCCCTTGCTACATTAGGAAAAATGTAGCTGGTTTCCTCTGATGACTATGAGTCAGAATTACCAAAATTTTTGACATGCAATTTAGCTGATGATTAATTTAATCAATGTGCTCTAGTGGTATCGTTAAATAAAACAAACTTCCTCTCTTTTTTTTTGTTTATGCAGACACTGACATACAAAACAAGAAAATATTTTTTAAATACTGTAAATCATGAAATTAATGCGAGCAAGTAATTAATGCAAAAAATGTGGCAAACATATTGACGCAATAATAACTTTACACATTTTGTTTTGTCTCATTCCCAATACAAAAAATGTGCAGGATTTTACTATAATACTTCTAAATAAAATAAAACTTTTATAATATAAAGATGAAACAAAATACAAAAATACTTTTTGTTAAACGTCTTTTTGTGAATACTTCAAGAATCTTTCTTTCGTTTCGATGTTGCCATTTTATTTTCACTTTCCTGGAATATCATAGCAGTTATATAATACAGTGATGTTCCAAATGTTTTGTTTCTAAAAAGCTCATTTTGCGATCTATTTTTCAAATTTTCTTACACTTGAACATTTGTAAAATGATAATCAACAAATTTTATTACTAAATATATTCCTTTAAAAATGAAACAGTAGAAAATTATATAACCGTAACCAACAATCTGTGCGTATTTCTTCAAACCATTTGGCTCAACTCTATACATGGCATTTAATTTAGACTGGTCGCAAGTTGTCACTGTTGCAATATATCGCATTTGTTAACGTCTATTCCTGTGCTGCGCATCAAGTGTATAAAATCAGTCTAAAACATTTGTTAGAATAATACGTCTGTGTTCGCATGAAATATTGTGCCCTGTAATAGAAGCAATCACCACTAAAGTGCGAGGCATACCCGTAACAATAAGGTGTAGTTATACTAATTACACTACTTTAAGTAATTAGGACTTCTTGGTCGACCCACCATGCGATTAGCTTCAGATTATGTAGTAGCTGTGAAAACAACTACTGACTTCTTTTAACATGAAAGATGAAGCCCAAACAATATAATAACAACACAACTGTGGTTTTTATGTGATGTGTGGACTTTTTGCCCGACGCATTAATAAAAATATGCACTTTTATTCACTCATGTACGGACGCAATAATATCATGACGTATTAATTACATGATTTACAGTAATCATTTTAGTCCCTAAAATTTGTCTGAATGTTGTAAACACATTACAATGGCAGAAAGGTCGGGATATAGAGGCTTTAATAAAACAAAGCAATGTTTTAGCAAATGTAAGAAACAATGTATTAATAACTCATGTGTCAGAACAAAGGAATTGTTTGTGCTTTTGTAGTTAAGTAATGTACATTTCTTCCACAAAACATAGTATAAAAAAACAATATATTAATTCTTTATCTCCCTGTGGAGTCTACAGCACAGAAAAGTTATTCAAAACAATAATAACTTTCATGGGTCAAAACAAAATATTTATCAATGCCTTTATGGTTAAATAATGGATATTTTAATTCTTATAACAAGTAATGTTTATAGCAAAAGAAAAACAATGAAGTAATATATCTTGTTTGCACCTATGTGTCAAACAAAAGAAGAAGCTTACGGTACATCATTTGATTGAAATGTAGTTTTTAAATACTGGATTTTTAATCAAATTTAAAGGGACATACCCTAGTTTTTAAACACTAAGGCATATTTTTTACTATTAGAGCCGTTTTTGATAGCTGAAATCATACTTTACTTAGATTTTATGGCTTAGATTATCAATTTCCATACATTCGAAGTGTTTTTGGTCATCCTGATGTTTTTAATATCACGAAATGCATTTCTCATATTTTTAAAAACACACGTGTGTTTGAAAATTAACAGTTATGGAGTCGAGTTTTAGTAATTTTTAGAGGGTATTTCACCATTTCAGTCACAGACTCATGTTTCGCTCAATTGTAACTTTATCCAAATGTGTTACAGGTTTGTAAATTAAATAAACTTAGTGTTAATTTTCACGAGATGAAACTAGGTCCTGTCCCTTTAATAAAACAATATACAAATATACCCTATTTTCTTATATCAGAACAAAAGAACAAAATGCCGTTATTTTAATATTTTAATCAACATTTTTGCAAAGCATTTGAATGCATGTAATAACCATTATAATTAATAACTGGATTAAGGTTAAAAAACATTTAGAAAATATGTCTTTTGAAGAAAATATTCACACATATTTGTTTAATTCTCTATTACGTATGGTGAAAAACAAACTTACATGGGTTTTAATAATACAAATTTAAAAAGTTACATCCTCCCTAGAAAAATCACATATCACCCTACATAAAAAGCCTGCATACCCCTCCAATATCTCATGAACAAATTTAAAGTTGTTTTCTTTTACGACACCACTAGAGCACATTATTTTATTAATCATCGGCTATAGATGTCAAACATTTGGTAATTTTGACACGTAGTCTTAAAGAGGAAACCTACTACATTTTCCCATTAGCAGCAAGGGATCTTTTATATGCACCATTCCACAGACAGGATAGCACATACCACAGCCTTTGATATACCAGTCATGGTGCACTGACTGGAATGAGAAATAGCCCAATAGGTCACCGATGGGAATCGATCCTATACCAACCGTGCATTAGTTGAGCGCTTTGCCATTGGGCTACATCCCACCCCCATGTCCTTTGTTATACCAGTTGTGGAGCACTGGCTGGAATGAGAAATAGCCCAATGGGCCACCGATGGGGTTCGATCCTATACTGACTGCGCATCAGGCGAGTGCTTTACCACTGGGCTACGTCCCGCCCCCTCTCCTTCCATAAAGAGCCTGTGCAACTCCAATATCCCATGAACAACACTTGAAGATAAAAATCTAAAAGACAAAAACCCTCAATGATAGTTATCTTTATGTTCATTAATTCAACAAGACACCTCTGTTCTAGTACTCCTATGTTTATTTGTTCATAACTGTGGTATCTAACGATCCCCCTGACTGCTATGGGTAAGCAAGGTAATCGTGGGGGACGTTGTGCCCTATCTTGAAATGGTGCTAATTTCTCAAACAGATTTTCAGTCCCTCTCTCTGTATCTTGGTAACTCTCACCATGTCCTTAATTCACCCCGCTGAGGGTGCATTAAACCAATTCACATCCCACAGATGACAATGTCAATGTAAATTCTAAAGTCTTGCATAACAATTGACACAGTATTATACCACTTTACCTGTAAAATTAATCACTGAACTTAGAATCTTCCAGACTTGTTTTACAGCCACCTCATATATATTTACATCCAAAAGAAACTTTACAAGGTTTGAAATTGTATTACAGAAAACCAACAAGCGGTACGGTGGGATATGAAAGTATCATGTAGTTCAACATGTAAATGTTACAATGCACTTCTTAATACGAATGAATGAATGAATGTTTAACGACACATCAGCACAAAAATACATATCGGCTAAATTGATTCTTTTTGATTAGCAACAATATTAATAAAATTATTCAAATTTTATGTATTTAAACTTTCTTTTGGATGTCAGTATATTTCAATAAGCTTTCTGAGACTATTGCTAAAACAATACATGTGATGTAATATCTCCTATTTTTAAAGTTTATAACTTTGTCATATATAGTCAAATCACCATGAAAACCAAACTCAAACACAAATTTATTCATTAGCTTATTCATTCATTCATTCATTCATTCATTCATTCATTCATTCATTCATTCATTCATTCATTCACTAATTCACTAATGATTCAAACTAGTGCATTTCATATACGTTGACAATTCTCAAAACCAGACCCTCTGTAAACAGGAATACAAACCCAGACGTTTTTCACGGTCCCTTTATAAAAATCAATACAGAACTAACCTCTCTAAACCGGACATCTCTTAAAACTGGACATTTTACTCAGTCCCAAAGGTATCCAGTTTTAGGTCAGTTCCACTGTACCATTAAAATCATTTAATTTTCCATTTTTAAAACTATTACCCAGCGCATGAACTTTAAAATTTCCACGAACCTGGCACTTCACCAGCAACCCCTTCTCTCAAGACATATGTCTGTCTGGACTCAATCAAGTGTGACTGGCAGTGACAAATGACTGAACACTTGCACAGGTAGGTGTATTGGTTCGGAAACCACTATGGCTAGAGTGAGGAGAGAGAGCGAGGTGTATTTCAGCACAATTACTTCCAGCCCAGTAAATGGAATTAGCTGTCGGATCCGACACCTCCGTGACAGATACTCGACAGACTACTCTGTCACTATCTTATACCTTACAGCAGCATGCAGGTCAAAAGTGTAAAATGCATTGATCTGGCCTGTGTTACTAGGTGATTTACTTTTCTTCTTATTCCTATTTTTATTTTTATTTTGTTTACAAGGGATAGGATTTAGTTCAGTTGGTAGAGTGCTCGCCTGAGGTGCCTTGATCACAGGATTGAACCACCTAAGTGGACCCATTCCCTGATTGGGTTTCCCCTTCCCCTTCCCCTGTCACAACTAGTTCTCCATGATGGTATATCAAAGATTGTGGTATGTGCTGTCCTGTCTGTGCAAAATTATATATAAAAGATCCTTTGCTGCAAATGAAAAAATGTGGCGCGTATCCTCTAACATGATATGTTACTAAACGTTTGACATCCAACATCCGATAAATAAATCAATGTGCTCTAATGGATGGAAGGAAAGAAATGTTTTATTTAACGACGCACTCAACACATTTTATTTACGGTTATGTGGTGTCGGACATATGGTTAAGGACCACACAGATATTGAGAGAGGAAAGCCGCTGTTGCCACTTCATGGGCTACTCTTTTCGATTAGCAGTAAGGGATCTTTTACATGCACCATTCACAGACAGGATAGCACATACCACAGCCTTTGTTACACCAGCTGTGGAGCACTGGCTGGAACGAGAAATAGCCCAATAGGTCCACTGACGGGGATCGATCCTAGATCAACTGCACATTGAGCGAACACTTTACCACTGGGCTATGTCCCACCCCCAATTATTTAAAGAACAGATTTGTTTTTAGAGGTATATCATAGAAAATCTATAATTTTGGAGAGGAGGTATATCATCAAAAATTAATATAGGGCACTTACAACATTACAAGTATACTAGCCGCCATTAATAACGCAATTTCCTTTTGTCAAAATAATATACGTTCCGGTTGGACTTCGTTGGCGCTATTCGTCAATGTACATGGTACAGTGGTACACATTATTTCAGCAGCATGTAAAGGTCGACTTCCGGCCTGTTCCCAACATAAGGGGAACAACGCTAAAAACGCATTATCCGGTAAATCGCGCACACGCAACCACTTGGCGAAATAACACTTTGCATGTGCATTTCCTGATACCCGGGCACATTCAGAACACGCGGGTGGCAATGAGTATCTCACTCCTACACGATGCCTCGGTTGAACAACGCCAATCAGAATCAAGCCATTAGCTTGTTGAATGCCGGAAACTCGCAATTGCGGGTAGCACAACGGTTCCACGTGCACCCGTCAACCATTAATCGGCTCCTCAAACGGTATCAGACGACAGGGACCGTCAATGACCGCCGTCGTTCGGGCACACCACGCGTAACGACCAATAGACAGGACCGGAACATACGGTTGCGGCACCTGCGCAATCGGTTTTTGACAGCCGCAAGCACTGCCAGGACTGAAGTGGGAACCAGGGGACGACTCATCAGCGCCCAAACTGTCCGGAGATGTCTTGCCGCAGCACGACTGCATTGCCACCGACCCTACCGTGGCCTTATCCTCCTGCACAGACATCGTCAAGCAAGACTCTTATGGGCCAGGAATGGTGGGCATTTGCGACCCAGGAGATGGCGAGATGTCATCTTCTCGGATGAATCGAGATTTAACGTGAGTGTCACGGACAGACGTCGTTGCATTTACCGCCGTTGTGGAGAATGTGTCGCGCAGGCCTGTGTTCTGGAGAGGGACCGCTACGGGGGCAGCGGAGTCATGGTTTGGGCCGCCATCAATGCTGACTTCCGGTCCGAACTCGTGGTGGTACAGGGAAACCTTAATGCGCAACACTACGTCGACAACATCCTGCGGCCGGTCCTCCTCCCATTGATGAGACGGCATGGCGGAAACAGGCTCGTCTTCCAGCAAGACAACTCTCGGCTGCACACTGCCAGGCGTACACAGGCGTTTCTTCGTGCCCACCATGTCACTGTGTTGGACTGGCCAGCAGTTTCCCCGGACATGAACCCAATAGAGCACATGTGGGACGAGCTGGGACGTCGTGTTCAAAACCAACCGAATCCACCACAGAACTTCGCTGAGCTGCAGCAGGCATTGCAGCATCACTGGGCAGCCATCCCACGACGTGTGGTGAGGCGCCTGTGCATGTCCATGCCTAGGAGGCTGCAGGCGTGCATCGCAGCACATGGAGGTCACACGAAATACTGACCCCCATGACGTCTCACTGGTGGTATCAGTTTCATTTTTGTGGGATCTCGCATAATAAAATAAACCATGATCATTTCCGAAATTGCGTTTTTATTGCCGCCTAGTATATGTCAACATGTATATAAAGGCAATCTTACTTCATAAATACTCAGAAGAAAAAGATAATATTATATCTCCCATATTAAAGGAATACTGTCACAGATTTAAGGACCTTATTTCTCTAAAATTGGATAATAAATAAAAATTACAGCAATTGTTGGAAATTGCTATCGTTAATTGAACGATGATGGAGTGAAATCCATGTCATCTCTCTCGGCAATTTTAGTTTTTGAATTATGGACCATTGCCATAATTCAATTATTTTTTACAAAATGTCATTAATAAAAGGAGTATGGTGGTTATGAAGATGGATGAATAAAGTACATTTAGGGACAAATCAAATTATATTTGTTCAGGTAATACTTTGTTAGACCATTAAATAGGTCAGTGGTCTGTGACAATATGCCTTTAAAAACAAATAATTAAATTTCTGTTACATTCATTACAACATAACGTCATCCCATTGGTCCAGACGTAGTAATGGGAGTTTGTTCATTTTTCGATGAACGTAAAAATTACGTCATCAGGTAACGTCATATCTGATGATGTCATTTTATATGGGCAAGTTGTCATATTGAGCCTTAAAGTACGACATTTTAGTGTTATTATTAGCAAGTACGATTCAAATTTAATTGTAAGTATTGTCTGTTATTTCTTTTATGTTCATCTGGGTATGAACAAAAAAAATCATCTGCAAACTTATGTGATAATGGCTTCGCCAATTCACACAGTTTTCGGATGATTTTTTTAAATTCATACCCCGATGAACATAAAAGAAATAACAGACAATCCTTAAATAAATTCATTATATATTAATATATTAAATACTAGATGTTGAAAGCACTTTGAATTTGAAGATTGTATTTAGAACTTTGTCGATGAGGTGCACACTCCCAGCACCTCCTCATGGACCCGTGGCAATGGCCCCTCCCTTTTCTTACCAATTTCCCTCTCAGAATACATATTTTCTCTTAAAAGCAATGGTGTTAAATTACATAATATTTTAAGAACCAAAAATGTTCAGATACCAATGCCTCTGGATACCCAACCCCCAAGATACCTTGCATCCCTCCACTGTTTGGCATTCCATTAATTTTTTACCCCTTTCCTTTAAAATCAGTGGATCCACCATTGAAATGTCTGGCAGACGTGGGAAAAGTCAAAATACTATCTACCTTAAATGCACTTATTTTCTGTGGTGTGTGACTGACTAATGTTTTTGTGAAGGAAAAATGCTTTAGGAATGTTTTTCTTGTTTTTTAACCCAAATGTTGCTTTCTAAGAATGAGAAAAATGCAGTTAACAATGAACACAGTGAAACCTGATGAAACAGACACCTCTATTAAACAGCCACCTCTATTAAACAGCCACCTGTCATTACAGGGTATCTTAGTTATTCCAAAAACAACTAATACTGTACATTTTCAGTAGTAGCGTATGTGGCATAGCAAGTTTCCTCTCCATTTTTCTCTTTTCTCTCTCTCTCTCTCTCTCTCTCTCTCTCTCTCTCTCTCTCTCTCTCTCTCTCTCTCTCTCTCTCTCTCTCTCTCTCTCTCTCTCTCTCTCTCTCTCTCTCTCTCTCTGTCTGTGTCTGTCTGTCTCTGTCTGTCTCTATCTGTGTCTGTCTCTCTCATATATATATATATATATATATATATATATATATATATATATATATATATATATATATATATATATATATATATGTAAATATGTAAAAAAGAAAGAAAAACAAGATGGTTAAAGTGTGTTGTTTAACTGGTTAACTACACCACTAGACCACTGGGCTATATCCCGCCCATGTAAATATGTAGCTAGATAAAGTTACTACGCCAATAGCAATATCTGGTGTCAGTCCCACAGACAGTGGTGCTGAAAACAAAGCATTCATGAGAGCAAGGAGAAGTGGAATCGATGGCACAACTTGGAGTGATCAGACAGACTGTTCATCATTCACCTGAATTCCACCTCACTGGGACACTAAATACTTATTGGACATGACAGGGTGTGCAGAAAGTATTCCTAATGCCACCAGGTCACCTCCAGGTCACCATCACAGCCAATCTGCCTCACCCCGATGAGTGGTATGGAAAGCAGTAGCAGCCAAGACAATCACTTTCTGGACTCTCCCAGACTAAAGAGTTCTAAAGGATAATAAATGCTACTTGCCAAAAGAATTGGCATGGTGATGTTAGTTGATGAAATTGTTCTCTCTCTGGCAGGTCTTAAATGGTGGCAGAAGAATGGAGAAGTGTTTTGTGAAAATGTGTTACACTGGATACTTTATTGCTGTAAACTGGAGGTGGCTGTTTTTAGCCCGACTTTGAAAGTATATTAATGTTTCCAAGGCCATCCTTAAAAGCTTTTGGGTTTGTTTTTTGTTTTTTTCTGTGACTCAACTAACCATTTTAATTGTAGAAAAGTAGGTGTCTAATTCACACAAAGCATTTTTACAAGTTCACCTAAACAACAAAAATTCAAAAACATGGGAATTAAGATACACAAATTGCTGGATCTCACCGACACTTAATGAGATCATTTCAGTAATAGTATATCAGTGAAACTGAATTTTATCACATCATATCATGTAAACAATCAATTTTAATTTCAGTACTTCATTTTATTATATAACATTTAGCAAAATATCTCAAAATATCAGTGAAATAAAAGTGTTATCAGTCACTCAGTGATGATAACACATTTTAGAGTTAAAATTTCACTATTTCACTCTAAAATGTGTTATTGTCACTAGAAAGTGTTATTTTCACTGTAAGAAAGCCAGAACTATTTTGCTCCTGGTATTTTCAAAATAAAGGTAAATTGCCAAAAATTATATAATAAATAGAAAATGATTTTTTGTCAAATATGATTTATATCTCGAGTGAAGTTTGCAATACTATCACTCGTCGCACAAGCACGACTCGTGAGATATGATTGCCAACTTCTCATATATTTGACAAAAAACATGAAAATTTAATATCCTTTATGTATCAATCCAACACTTTTCATTTTATTCAACACTATGACCACCAAAGAAAAGTTTATGGTTAGTATAAAATATCAGAATTTAGACAACACAGATGTTATTTGCAAGCAAGTTGTCAAGCATAATATGTGATACATACACCAGAGCCCAACTTATAAAACTGTACAGATTAAGCAGTAAATTTAAAACTGTTTTTGATTCACTCAAGTGCCGCAATGCTGTGACTGAACATTATTTCACCTGATATTTATGTTCAGGTGTGCGTTACCACAGATATTCCACACTCTTGCTACATGGTACAGCCATAACAAACACATTCTTCTTGCCACAAGTAAAGCAAGACAGACCTCTCTCGTTTGGATGGAATCTCAACAATGGAACGTGCATCTTTGCAAATTCCGCAGCAAATTTCTGTGGTGTCGAGGCATTCTACTAACTAATTTCATTGTACAGGTTCTTAGGACAAGCACCGAGGCCCTGATGGGTACAAGGCACAGATGGGGTGGATGTATATATATTTTAATATTTATATTAGTACAGAGCAGGCTTCTGAGAATTGTTTCGTTTGCACATTGTTCACACAAATCTAATTTCGCACAACCTATTTTCCATTCACACATTAAACTTAGGACATTCTTTACATGGACATAAAAAGTTATGCCAAAAGAAATGGTTTACCTGAATTTAATTTTGCATAGGTCTCACTACACAGATGTTATCTGCCATTGAAACCCATGTTAAATTGCCCAACTTCAAATGAAGATTGCCAATAGACCGGGTTCTTATTGGCACTAACAACATACACCATTGTGAACTTACATTATATAAGCATTTATTTTCACTCCAAGATTGGAAACATTTACGTCTCAGTTTTTTGCTATACGACGATTCACTCTGGCTGTCTCTTGCGCTATACATCCATGTCCCAAAAGGTCAATGCACAATATTACAAAATAACATGGGCAAAATACAGCCAGAAGGCTTACCATTAAACATACATATTGTTTTAATTCTTCACCATTTCCTAGAAGTGAATATGTGAACCATAACTTGTGTCACAATTAGGAACTATAGTGGACCATGATCAATGAACTCTCACCTGGAAGTGATCTGTGTAGTGAGACCATAACCCATAAATGGTTTACGCAAATATTCAATTCTCAGAGGCCTGCACTGGGTGATCTTTTGTAGTTAGATACGAAATTACAGATCTAATGTAGATGCATGCATATATATATATATATTGGGTTTTGTTGTTTTTTTTGTTTTTTTTAAATGACTACATTAGTACATGTACATTGTGTGATCTTTAGTAGTTAAGATATGAACTGACAGATCTTTAGCTGCTAACAGAAAAATGTTGCCTGTTTTCTCTAAGACTATAGGTCCGATTTAGAGCACAGCTGAATTTCTAGTCCAATGGGAGCTTCATATTTGGTCACGTGAAGTACATTTATATCCCGATAAAGTACTTCAGACATTCACTTTATAAGCGGTATTGCTGCACGTGCAGTCATAACGATTTTGGCTCTGCTCTAAGACAGTTAGAGGACGAGTAACAATACGTTATCGGTGTATAAAGGTAGTGTCGCACGAGAAAACGCTCGGCTAATGCCTCGCCTTTGTCTCGTGCGAAACTACCTTTATACGCCGATAAAGTATTGTTACTCGTCCTCTAACTATTACTTATAAAATATTTTGACATCCAATGGCCGATGATTAATAAATCAATATGCTCTAATGAAGGAAGGAAGGATCGATAAGAAAGAAAGAAAGAAAGGAATGTTTTATTTTACGATGCACTCAACACATTTCATTTACGGTTATATGGTGTCAGACATATGGTTAAGGACCACACAGATATTGAGAGAGGAAACCCGCTGTTGCCACCTCATGAGCTACTCCTTTCGATTAGTAGCAAGGGATCTTTTATATATGCACCATCCCACAGACAGGATAGTACATACCACAGCCTTTGTTACACTAGTTGTGGAGCACTGGCTGGAATGAGAAATAACTCAATGGGCCCACCGAAGGGAATCGATCCTAGATTGATCTCGCATCAGGCGAGCACTGTACCACTGAGCTACGTCTTGCCCCCATGCTCTAGTGGTGTCGTTAAACAAAACAAACTCCAACATTAACTGAAGCCTACGTCAGAATGATCCAAAGTTTCATCTCCAACAGCCGATGATTAATTAATCAATATGCTCTAGTGGTGTCATTAAACAAAACAAACTCCAACATTAACTGAAGCCTACGTCAGAATGATCCAAAGTTTCATCTCCAACAGCCGATGATTAATTAATCAATATGCTCTAGTGGTGTCGTTAAACAAAACAAACTCCAACATTAACTGAAGCCTACGTCAGAATGATCCAAAGTTTCATCTCCAACAGCCGATGATTAATTAATCAATATGCTCTAGTGGTGTCGTTAAACAAAACAAACTCCAACATTAACTGAAGCCTACGTCAGAATGATCCAAAGTTTCATCTCCAACAGCCGATGATTAATTAATCAATATGCTCTAGTGGTGTCGTTAAACAAAACAAACTCCAACATTAACTGAAGCCTACGTCAGAATGATCCAAAGTTTCATCTCCAACAGCCGATGATTAATTAATCAATATGCTCTAGTGGTGTTGTTAAACAAAACAAACTCCAACATTAACTGAAGCCTATGTCAGAATGATCCAAAGTTTCATCTCCAACAGCCGATGATTAATAAATCAATGTGCTCTAGTGATGTCGTTAAACAAAACAAACTTCAACTTTAAATGAAGCCTACGTCAGAATGATCCAGTTTCACCTCCAACAGCCGATGATTAATTAATCAATGTGCTCAATAGTGTTTAACTTTGTGATACACACCCATACACGTTCAACCTTTTGTGATTTGAATAAACAGCAACAAACCACCTCACTACCGCCAGAGATGACAAGATAAAGTGACATTTAAAACACAGATCGTTTTACAGGAAACTATTGTGTTGGGTATCAGGTGAAATTTCACCATTGATCATCAGGCTGTATCAATAATCCATTTAAGCAAGCTTTGGGGAACTTGAATCACTTTGATATTGTATGTCAGATACTAATGTATTTTTCAATAGTGAACCTGTTAAATAATAAATAGCAATATTAAGAGACAAAATCCCCTTTCCTTGTCCCATTCTTTGACATGGTGACGGGGGGTTTGTGTTGTCTGTCTGTCTGTGTCTCTATGGTAGAGCTGGGGCAGGACGTAGCTCAGTGGTACAGCGCTCGCCTGATGCACAATCGATCTAGGATCTAGGATCGATCCCCATCGGTAGGCCCATTGGGCTATTTGTCATTCCAGCCAGTGCTCAACAACTAGTGTAACAAAGGCCGTGGTATGTACTATCCTGTCTGTGGGATGGTGCATATAAAAGATCCCTTGCTGCTAATTGAAAAGAGTAGCCCATGAAGTGGCAACAGAGGATTTCCTCTCTTAATATCTGTGTGGTCCTTAACATATGTCTGATGCCATATAACCGTAAATAAAATGTGTTGAGTGTGTCGTTAAATAAAACATTTCTGATAGAGCTATGTCAGCAGGAGATTCTGTTTCTGTTATGGACACTTAAGTTGGATTACTCGATGAGTGTATAGTCTAGACTGATATAGATCAAGAGTAAGGAATATCTAACAGTTGGGGGTGGGATGTGGCCCAACGGTAAAGTGCTCGCCTCATGTGTGGTCACCCTAGGATCGATTCCCATTAGTGGACTCAATGGGCAATTTCTCATTCCAGCCAGTGCTCCACAAATGGTTTAACAGAGGTTGTGATATGTGCTATCCTGTATGTGGGATGGTGCATATAAAAGATCTCTTGCTGCCAACTGAAAATAATAGACCATTGCATGGTGGCAGCAGGTTTCCTCTCTCAATATGTGTGTGGTCCTCAACGTTATGTCCAATGCCATAAAACTAAGTAAACTGTGTTGAGTGTGTATTTAAATAAAGCATTTCTTCCTGATGTTAGGTGAATAAAGGAAATAGATGGATGGGGAGAGGAGAGGGAAGGGGAAAAGAGGGAGGAGAGAGAGGGAGGAAGAGAAAAGATAGACAGAGAGGTTGCAGGAGGGAGGGAGAGGGGAGAGAGTAAGAAGATGCGAGAGAGAGGAGAGAGAGAGAGAGAGAGAGAGAGAGAGAGAGGGAGAGAGAGGGGGAGGGAGAGGAGAGGGAGAGGGAGGGGATGGGGAGGGGAGGAGAAGAGGGGAGGGAGTTGGAGAGGGAGGGGGAGAGGAGGGAGAGGGAGTAGGAGAGGGAGAGGGAGAGGGAGAGAGAGAGAGAGAGAGAGAGAGAGAGAGAGAGAGAGAGAGAGAGAGAGAGAGAGGGACAGAGAGAGGGACAGAGAGAGGGACAGACAGAAAGAGATAGAGAAGGGGAGTGAGGGAGAGAGAGAGAAGGGGGAAGAGAGAGAAAGAGGGACAGAGAGTGATACATGTAGAGATAGAGAGAGGCAGACAGACAGACAGAAGAAAGAGAAACCCACCGCTATAACATATGCTCCTCCTAGCAATAAATCAGCAAGAGATATTTTATATGCACAGGATAGCATATACCATGACCATGGAATACGAAAAAACTTAAGGGCAAATCATCCTACGACCTATCGCACATCAGGCGAGGGCTCTGCCAGAGTTACATTCCACCTCTTACCCTTCTTTAAGGACAAAAGATTTTTTTTTTTTTTTTTAAACATATGCCCTCTCATACTTCTTTTGACCTGACCTGACCCGAGCCTGAGCCAGTTATCCCGAGAGAGAAAGGTCGCTTAATAATTAATTGTTTATCTCGTATTGATCAGCCGTCAATTCAAATGTGCTGCTGCACAATTACTAATGGCTGAACAAAACATTTGCACACAACTCCTTTGTTGCACATCCAGTGGAGCAGGCAGTGCGTGAAATACTAGATCTGTGCGCGAAACACTAAACCTGTGCGTGAAATGTCACTGTGATGCACAGTAATCAGGCAAATATAAATAAAGGCATGTTTTAAATACATTTATATCTAAGTATTGTCACCCAGCTATCAAATGTGAGTTCAAATTTCTGGAAGTACTTATCTCAGATCTGTTTGGTTAATAATTAGTGCAGTGTATACATAGTATATTCTGGGGGGTGTACGTAGACCAGTGGTAAAGTGTTCGCTTGATGCGCGGTCGGTTTGGGATCGATCCCCGTTGGTGGGCCCATTAAGCTATTTCTTGCTCCAGCCAGTGCACCACAACTGTTATATCAAAGGCTGTGGTATGTGTTATCCTGTCTGTGGGATGGTGCATATAAAAGATCCCTTGCTGCTAATCGAAGAGTAGCCCATGAAGTGGCGACAGCGGGTTTCCTCTCTCAATATCTGTGTGGTCCTTAACCATATGTCTGACACCATATAACCGTAATTAAAATGTGTTGAGTGCGTCATTAAATAAAAACATTTCCTTTAGTCTAGTGGTAAAGTGTTTGCTTGATGCACGGTCCGTCTGGGATCAATCCCCGTCGGTGGGCCCATTGGGCTATTTCTCGCTCCAGCCAGTGCACCACAACTGGTATATTAAAGGCCGTGGTATGTGTTATCCTGTCTGTGGGATGGTGCATATAAAAGATCCCTTGCTGCTAATCGAAAAGAGTAGCCCATGAAGTGGCAACAGTGGGTATCCTCTCTCAATATAACCGTAAATGAAATGTGTTGAGTGCGTCGTTAAATAAAACATTTCTTTTCTTCCTTCTGTGTGTTCTAGAATTCCCTCAAAATTTGTCATTTTTCATGGAACCTTTTTATGTAAAAAAAAGAAACAAACAAATTTAACAACGCACTTAACACATTTTATTTATGGTTATATGGCGTCAGACATATGGTTAAGGACCACACAGATTTTGAGAGGAAATCCGCTGTCACCACTACATGGATCACTGGTTGGTGCAAGTGGTTTACACCTACCGATTGAGCCTTGCAGAGCACTCACTCAGGGTTCGGAGTCGGTATCTGGATTAAAAATCCCATGCCTCGACTGGGATCCGAACCCAGTCCTTACCAGCCTGTAGACCGATGGCCTAACCACTACGCCACTAAGATGTAAGAGTACAGAACAGAACCTCTCTAAACTGGACATCCCTTAAAACCCAACTTTTTACTTGGTTCTAAATGTGTCCGGTTTAGAGGGGTTTCACTGTATACACAAGGTCATGTATATGAAGACTTTCTAGGACCACTCTTATTTTGATTCCATTGATTTGCTTTGTAATACATTGTCAACATGCAGTTAACTAACTCAATCAGTTAAAGGGCCATTCCTGAGTTTGCTGCACATTTTAAGATGTTATCGACTGACAGAAACTTTTCAATGATTGTAATTACATATCAAATATATTTTTCTGCATAAAATATTAGTGGCTGTATCTTAAATGTGTTTCTGATTGTTCTTATATTTGTACTAGGTTAAATGTCATCTTATTTCCTAAAATATAGTTTTTTCGTACGTACAAAATTATTTGAAGACAAAATCCAGTTTGGGCTTCTTACAAATATTAAGACAACCATTAACACATTGAATATGCAGCCACTTATATTCTAAACAAGAAAATATATTTATTATGTAAGTTTAATTGTAGAAATATTTTATTAGTCGAAAAGATCTTACAATGCAGCAAAGTCAGGAATGTCCCTTTAATACTACAAGCATTTTGATTTATACATATTTTTGTGCTTATATCCAATTAAGGTTCAAGCACGCTGTCCTGGGCACACACCTCATCCATTTGGGCTGTCTGTCCAGGCCAATGGCTTAGTTGTTAATTGTTGTTGGTTAGTCAGAGAGAATAGGGGGTAGTGGTCTTACACCTACTCATTGAGTCGTTAAAACTCGCTCTGGGTGGGAGCTGGTACCAGGATGCGAACCCAGTACCTACCAGCCTTAAGTATGATGGCTTAACCACGACACCACTGAGGCCGGTTGTACCAATCCACCGCAGCTGTCACTATATAGTGGCAATAGTCTTCTTCTTAAAGCCACACGATGTCCTAACAATTGCATTGTATTCATCACCATCACATTCTTTACGATTGCCGTGTCAGCTAACGTTTTAAACTGTTTGTTCTTCCTAAACACGGCCCATTCATCTGCAAATTACTCGCTTCCTGCGACTATTTAACAACTCTTTAGCTGTACCAAGCACTTCACAACTCTCAAATGCTGCAGTGATCGGTGTTAAACTGATGTGGTGTGATCGACTCAAGTCTTAGGGACTATAAACTTCCCACTTAATGTGGGGCAATGTCAACAAACATTTCTTTCAAATCTCTCAGCTGTAAACTTCCTCCATCTCTCTCTGCAGCACCAGAGGCAAAATCCAATTGGATCCATCTTGCTGGTTTTCTGCAGCTTTTGATACATGCTAATATTAAATGTGTTGCCTATCAGTACCTTATGAATGGTAAATCAAAGATCATTGTATGTGCTGTGCTGTTCTGTGCTGGTGGTCCCATTGGAATATTTCTTATTCCAGCCAGTGCTCCACAACTGGTGTAACAAAGGCCGTGGTATGTACTATCCTGTCTTTTGGATGGTGCATATAAAAGATCCTTTGCTGCTAATTTAAAAGAGTAGTCCATGAAGTTGCGACAGCGGGTTTCCTCTCTGTATCTGTTTGGTCCTTAACAATATGTCTGACGCCATATAACCGTAAATAAAATGTGTTGAGTGCGTCGTTAAATAAAACATTTCTTTCTTTCTTTCTTTCATTTACACTACAAAGGAATATTTCGTGACAACAGTTACAGCTTTTAAAGTCTATATAACCTATTATCACAACTGCATTATATTATTTTTAAATTTACGTCCCAACAACATGAAAATGTTCATGGATTATTACAATTTATAACCAATTACCACATATTTAGTATATTTAGCTCATGACCTCATATTTATTACTTTCAATCTCACGACCTACCTGTAACTACAAGAAAATGTTTACAATTTTTACAATTTATAGCCAATTATCGCGTTTATATTCATTGTTATCAAACCTAATAACTTAGCACTCGGCGCAGGCCAAACTAGATGAGTTAATAAATAAACTGCTACTTGTGTGTGCATCTGTCGCACTGCATGAAGTGATTATCCTACTCCCCTTTATGTGATGTGAAAGAAAGAAAGAAAGAAATGTTTTATTTAACGATGCACTCAACACATTTTTTATTTACGGTTATATGGTGTCAGACATATGGTTAAGGACCACACAGATTTTGAGAGGAAACCCGCTGTCGCCACTTCATGGGCTACTCTTTAGCAGCAAGGGATCTTTTATTTGCGCTTCCCACAGGCAGGATAGCACAAACCATGGCCTTTGTTGAACCAGTTATGGATCACTGGTTGGTGCAAGTGGTTTACACCTACCCATTGAGCCTTGCAGAGCACTCACTCAGGGTTTGGAGTCAGTATCTGGATTAAAAATCCAATGACTCGACTGGGATCCGAACCCAGTACCTACCAGCCTGTAGACTGATGGCCTAACCACGACACCACTGAGGCCGGTCTTATGTGATGTGAATTAAGTGGATAAAAACACACACAAAAATGGTACAGCATGCACATGTTTATTACTGAATCATTAAGTAACTTAGGCCAAACATAAAAACAATTGTTTATGGGGTTTTTTAAACCCCATTTCAATCTTTCCTTTTCTGCTTTGAATTCCATTTAAAAAAAAAAAAAAATATTATTGTGGCACCACCTCCTAGACACGCCAACAGCAATAAAATAAATGGAATTTGTTTCTCTAAAACTCAAATATTAGAAAAAGATTTCTGAAAATGTATTAAATGTGAATAGTACAAGGAAGGAAGTGTTTTATTTAACGACGCACTCAACACATTTTATTTACGGTTACATGGCGTCAGACATATGGTTAAGGACCACACAGATATCAAAGGAGGAAACCTGCTGTCGCCACTTCATGGGCTACTCTTTTCGATTAGCAGCAAGGGATCTTTTATATGCACCATCCCATAGACAGGATAGCACATACTATGGCCTTTGATGTACCAGTCGTGGTGCACTGGCTGGAGCGAGAAATAGCCCAGTGGGCCCACTGACAGGGATCGATCCCAAATTGACTGTGCATCAAGCGAGCGCTTTACCACTGGGCTACGTCTCATCCCGTGAATAGTACAAATAGCTGGCAGCAGGTCTGGTCCCTTTTTTTGGCTATCTAGCTTCACATCCCAGTCCTTGACTCTCAAACCACAACAGGTGGATAATACATACCTCGACCTTTGATGTATTAGCGCTCACAATCATGGTTCAAGCACGCTGTCCTGGGCACACACCTCGCTTATCTCAGCTGTCTGTCTAGAGCTGAGATTAGTGATTAGTTGTTAATGGTTAGTTTGAGAGAAATCGATGTAGTTGCCAAAACCCCTCCCGAGTGAGTCATTAAAATTTATTCTGGGTGGGAGCTGGGACCATAATCCAGTACCTATAATGTTTGTTTAACACCACCACTAGAGCACATTGATTTATTAATCATCGGCTATTGGATGTCAAACATGTGGTAAATCTGACATATAGTCTTTGACGAAATCTGCTATATTTTTCTATTTGTAGCAAGGGATCGTTTATATGCACCATCCCACAGACAGGATAGCACATACATAACACAGTCATGGTGCACTGGCTAGAATGAGAAATAGCCCAATGGGCCCACTGACAGGGATCGATTGTAGACCGACTGCGCATCAAGCAAGTACTGTACCACTGGGCTATATCCCATCCATATCTATAATGTTACGTCTGATGGCTTATAACTATTGCACCGCCGAGGCCAGTTCTGATGGCTTATAACCATTGCACCGTCGATGGCTTATAACCATTGCACCGTCGAGGCCAGTTCTGATGGCTTATAACCATTGCACCGCCGAGGCCAGTTCTGATGGCTTATAACCATTACACCGCCGAGGCCAGTTCTGATGGCTTATAACCATTACACCGCCGAGGCCAGAACTGATGGCTTATAACCATTACACCGCCGAAGCCAGTTCTGATGGCTTATAACCATTACACCGCCGAGGCCAGAACTGATGGCTCATAACCATTACACCGCCGAGGCCAGTTCTGATGGCTTATAACCATTACACCGCCGAGGCCAGTTCTGATGGCTCATAACCATTACACCGTCGAGGCCAGTTCTGATGGCTCATAACCATTACACCGCCGAGGCCAGTTCTGTGTTGTAAGAAACCAATTTTCTGAAACGGCCTGGGAAAAGGACTACTTTCTAATCAACTATTTATAGGCAATTATGAGCAGGCTTTCTTTGAACCCGGTGACTTATTGGCAAAGTTTGCGTGGATGGTGAAGTATAATAACGTGATTACCTCGATTGTATCGGATCTTTCAACAGCTATTTTGAACCCTTGAGGTTTTTTCTCTCTCACAATATCGTTAAGTGGCTAAAACAGAAGTCGCATAATGAAACAACCAAATGCACGACAATCATTATGTAGGCCTGTAAACAAAATAACAACTGTGTGAAATTTATATCACTTTACACCTGACATGTTGGGAAAAAAAAAAAATACAGTTTTTGTTGTACAAAGCAACTACAAATTGCCACGGATGTATATAGTTTAAAAGCATGGCAATCGTTAGCCTATGTAGACCTATAAACAAACCAACAACTGTGAAATTTATATCACTTAACACTAAAAATAAATAGTTTCTGTAGTCTCAGGGGTAGAAACCAACTTGTTTCCTCGTATAAAGCAAGTACAAATTGCCAAGAATGAGTATAGTTTAAAACCACGGTAATCATTATGTAGACCTATAAACAAACTAACAACTGTGAGAAATTTATATCACTTAACACTTGACATAATAGGAAAAAACACATACATGTGTACAGAAGTCCCATGGGTAGAAACCAAGACTCTTTTCCTCATACAAAGCAACTTCAAATTGCCACGGATGTATATAATTTAAAAGCACGGCAATCGTTATGCAGACCTATAAACAAACTAACAACTGTGTGAAATGTATGTCACTTAACACTGTCACATGGTAACAACTCATTAAATACAGTTACGGTATTCCCAGGTGTAGAACCCAACACTGGCCTTCTCATCAAAATCAGCTGGGGATGAGTATCATTTATATCACAGTGGTCTACCAGGCCAGTTAGACATGTTCCAAAGTGACAATTATGCAGTCATATTATGCATAATTTTCTGAAGATCCA
Organism: Gigantopelta aegis; assembly: GCF_016097555.1. Classification (NCBI taxonomy): domain Eukaryota; kingdom Metazoa; phylum Mollusca; class Gastropoda; order Neomphalida; family Peltospiridae; genus Gigantopelta; species Gigantopelta aegis. The sequence continues at coordinate 38,954,362 of NC_054710.1, read as the reverse complement.
GCAACTGTAGAGGCTAATAATATAATACTTTATTTTGCCTTTTGGTTGGAGGGTGGGTGGAATTTAGTTCGGTCGGTTGAGTGCTCGCTTGAGGTGCTTGCATCGCAGGATCTAACCATCTCGGTGGACCCATTCAACTGATAGGGTTTTTTCCTCATTCCAACCAGTGCACCACAAGTGGACAAAGGTCGTGACATGTGCTTTCCTGTCTATGGGAAAATGCATATAAAAGATCCCTTGCTGCATTAGGAAAACTGTAGCAGGTTTCCTCCGATGACTACAAGTCAAAATAATCATGTTTGACATCTAATAGCCGATGATTAATTAATCAATGTGCTCCAGTGGTGTCGTTAAACAAAACAAACTTCTTCTTCTTCAGTTGGAAGGGCCAATTCTCCACCAAGCCCACTAAATTGCTTCCAACACATTTATGCTACAGTTTGTCTTTCTGAATTAGCCATTTACTTACTTATGTCCATCGTCCCTTCTAGGGCATAGTCCATTAACCCCTCCGTGTGCTGTAACCTCACCGTGGTGCAGGGGTGTAACATTCTCTTTGAGAATGGCCAATACAGCACAAAATTGAAATTTTGAGTAAAAGTCAGTATCTATCTGTGATATATGTGTTTTTGCACAGTCCTTTGCACTGTTTTTAGTTAAATCTTGAATTCTTACATTGATGTTGATCATCACCTTATTTGTTTGCATTACCATAGTTTGACACCCAACAGCCGATGTATTTTTCGTGCTGGGGTGTCGGTAAATATCCATTCATTCAATAGTCCATTGACTACAGTTTTCCAGAGTTGTCTGTCCTGGCCTCTGGTTTTAAGCTGCCTCCAGGTGTCCACTTGCAGGTCCTTTTGCCATGTCTTCTTTGGGCGGCCTCTTTCTCTTCTGCCTTGTGGGTTCCATGTCGGAGCCTGCCTGGTGATATTTGATGCTGGTTTTCAGAGCATATGACCAATTGAATTGGCCGTAAATATTGCATAATTTTCAGTCACATGGATCTCAAACAATGGGGCTAGGGGCCTAATGTTTTCTGTTTTTTACATAGACTAGTAACTTTTCTAGTTTTCTTTTATGATTTATTTAATACATAAAACTTTCCCAACTATACGTTTATACATGCAACAAGAAAAAAGTTTGTTTTGTTTAACAACACCACTAGAGCACATTGATTTATTAATCATCGGCTATTGGATGTCTGAACCATTGTTACCTACTGTCCCATATGCATCGCCTCAAAATTTCACCATCCATGGAATGTCCTTGTGGTACAGGAACACAAGATCCAGAGCACATACTACAAGAGTGTCCTACATACACCACCGAAAGAATACACCAACACTGATGTACTTTAGAGACAAGCTATGGGGAACCAAATGTAAACTGATCAACACCACACAGTTCATCAGGGACATACAAATCCTGATCTAAATTAAGAGCCGTAACCATCAGTGTTTGAACGCAGAAGAAGAAGGGTGTCAAACAATTGGTATACATGCAACATGCATTCTGTGAGTCCCCTACCAATCCCAACAAATGTTCATATCTCTGAAGTTAAAAGAGCCCATAACTCTGTGAAAAAGGTGTAATTTCACATGAAAGTCATATAACGATATGTCAGCTCAATATCTTAAGACACTGCAAAACCAAAGTCCAGTAAATTATATGAGGACAAAGAAGAAGAAGTGTTTTATTTAACGACGCACTCAACACATTTTATTTACGGTTATATGGCATCAGACATATGGTTAAGGACCACACAGATTTTTTTAGAGGAAACCCGCTGTCGCCACATAGGCTACTCTTTTATGACAGGCAGCAAAGGATCTTTTATTTGTGCTTCTCACAGGCAGGATAGCACAAACCATAGCCTTTGTTGAACCAGTTATGGATCACTGGTCGGTGCAAGTGGTTTACACCTACCCATTGAGCCTTGCAGAGCACTCGCTCGGGGTTTGGAGTCGGTATCTGGATTAAAAATTCCATGCCTCGACTGGGATCCGAACCCAGTACCTACCAGCCTGTAGACCGATGGCCTGCCACGACGCCGGTTTATATGAGGACAGACAGGCAAATGAATGGATGGATGGATGGATGGATGGATGGATAGATGGATGGATGGACTGAAAGACAGCCAGATGAACAGACAGACAAAATCTATAGTCCCCTCCGGTTGGGACCTGTAGGGGACTAATTAAAACCAATAAGTATACATTGATGGGATTTGAACCTAGTGTACTGGATTCAAATGACATTTGACAGTCCATGCTATTAATGACAGATTGGTAGTGCAAGTGTATAATTAACTATCTCAGAAGTAACTCAACAGACCTGTAAGCATTTTTAGCTCGTTATAATAACCTTTAAAAATGGTCACACTACATCATTAAACACTAGTTTATTTTGGTGTTCCAAATGCCTCAACATCACATTTTATATGTCATTCAAAAGTTCACATTCTCCTGGAAGACCATGCCTCAAACACTACCTCACTACCATTTTCTAGAAGAACATGCCCTCAAACTCCACCTAAATATATCTGGGGCCCGTTCCACGAAGTGATCTTAGCCCTAAGATCATCGTATGTGCATAACAGCATTATGCCCTTAAGGTGATCTTAGCGCTATGATCGCTTCGTGGAACGGGGCCCTGGCCTTGTTTTCCAAATCCCTTCGCATTGTAAATACCTGTGGGCTTGCCCAGTAGGTAAATGAACCTGTGATGCTAGTATTTCCAAGACTCCGAAAACAAGCAATTAAATTTCCTGCAGGAAAGCCTTCCAAGCACTTGGTAAATCAATATAGACAACGGAAGAGGATTTTTTACATTTTATATGACATGGTTTTTCAATAAAGCAAAGTGGCTAACAAACACACTGCGTAAACGTCGCTGATTATTCACCACCGATCTAGAACAACAAATCCCCCCAAAAAAACCCCACATAATGATGATTGGGGGGGGGGGGGGGGGGGGGGGGGGGGGGTGCTATTTACTAAAAATAGATATTTTAAAAAGTTCAGGTTTTGTTACTGGTTTGTCGGAGGTGGGAAACATAAAAAAATGTAATTTAATTTATTTATTTTTTATGAAGACAGTTACTATTAACACTGTAACAAACTTGTCAAAACATCTTTTGGACTCATCTTATGCAGATACGAAGTTGTCACGTAGATATAGTACATTGTACTTTTATTTTAATGTTTTAAAAACAGATTATTAAAACAAAGTTCAGGTTTTAGTATTGGTTTGTTGGGGGAGGAAAACATAAAAATTTAATTTTAAAATATTTGTATTGAAGCCAGTTATTACAACTACACTATCATAACCATGAGAAAACATCTTTTGGATTCATCTTGTACAGATATGAGCTCGTCATTCAGGTCTATGGGATGGTGCATATAAAAGATACCTTGCTGATAATCGAAATGAGTACCCATAAAGTGGCGACAGCGGGTTTCCTCTCTCAATATCTGTGTGATCCTTAACCATATGTCCAATGCCATATAACCGTAAATAAAATGTGTTGAGTGCATCGTTAAATAAAACATTCCCTTCCTTCCTTGTCATTCAGATGTAGTACTCAGATTTTTAAAGTTTGTTTTGGTTAACGACACCACTTGGTTTATTAATCATTGGCTACTGGATGTCAAACATTTGGTAATTTTGACATATAATCTCAGAGAGGAAGCCTGTTACATTGTTCCATTAGTAGCAAAGGATTTTTTTATGCACCATCACACAGACAGGATAACACATACCACGGCCTTTGATATACCAGTCGTGATGCACTGGCTGAAACATTTGGTAATTCTGACATGTAGTTTTCAGAGGAAACCTGCTACTATTCTCCATTAGGGGACGGGATGTAGCCCAGTGGTAAAGCGCTCGCTCGATGCGCGGTCGGTCTGGGATTGATCCCCATTGGTGGGCCCATTGGGCTATTTTTTACTCCAGCCAGTGCACCACGACAGTATGTCAAAGGCCATGGTATGTGTTATCCTGTCTGTGGGATGGTGCATATAAAAGATCCCTTGTTGCTAGTTGAAAAGAGAATTTTTTTTTTTTTTTGGGGGGGGGGTAATATTATACAGCAATACATATTTAAATCCATACAAGAAATAAAAAAACAAAAGATATATGGTTAAAAACCACACAGGTAATAAAAAAACAAAAGATATATGGTTAAAAACCACACAGGTAATAAAAAAACAAAAATATAAAAAAAACTCAAAAGATATATGGTTAAAAACCACACAGGTAATAAAAAAACTAAAGATATATGGTTAAAAACCACACAGGTAATAAAAAAACTAAAGATATATGGTTAAAAACCACACAGGTAATAAAAAAACCAAAAGATATATGGTTAAAAACCACACAGGTAATAAAAAAACAAAAGATATATGGTTAAAAACCACACAGGTAATAAAAAAAACAAAAATTATATGGTTAAAAACCACACAGGTAATATATGGTTAAAAAAACAGGTAATAAAAAAACAAAAGATATATGGTTAAAAACCACACAGGTAATAAAAAAACTAAAGATATATGGTTAAAAACCACACAGGTAATAAAAAAACTAAAGATATATGGTTAAAAACCACACAGGTAATAAAAAAACTAAAGATATATGGTTAAAAACCACACAGGTAATAAAAAAACTAAAGATATATGGTTAAAAACCACACAGGTAATAAAAAAACAAAAGATATATGGTTAAAAACCACACAGGTAATAAAAAAACTAAAGATATATGGTTAAAACCCACACAGGTAATAAAAAAACAAAAGATGGTTAAAAATATGGTAATAAAAAAACCCACACAGGTAATAAAAAAACAAAAGATATATGGTTAAAACCCACACAGGTAATAAAAAAACTAAAGATATATGGTTAAAACCCACACAGGTAATAAAAAAACTAAAGATATATGGTTAAAACCCACACAGGTAATAAAAAAACAAAAGATATATGGTTAAAACCCACACAGGTAATAAAAAAAACAAGCTGCTGCCACTTCATGGACGACTCATTTCAATTAGCAGCAAGGGATCTTTTTTATGCACCATCCCACAGACAGGATAGCACATACCACAGCCATGGCAGCAGATACCACAGCCATTGATGTATACCAGTTGTGGTGTACTGGCTAGAATAAGAACTAACCCAATGGCCAACTGATGGGGATCTAAAGTTGAAGTTAAAGTTTGTTTTGTTTAACGACACCACTAGAGTACATTGATTTATTAATCATCAGCTAACGGATATCAAACATTTGGTAATTCTAACGTAGTTTTAGAGAGGAATCCCCTACATTTTTTCCATTAGCAGCATCATACAGATAGGACAGTACATACCACATTCTTTGATATACCAGTCATGGCGAACTGAATGAGAAATAATCACATATGGGCCCATGAACGGGGATCTATCCTAGACCAACCACACCTCAGGCGAGCACTTAACTACTGGGCCACAACCCATCCCCAGGTGACATATGACTAAATGGGCTACAAGTTTCAGGTCAGGTCAGGTCAGGTCAGGTCAGAGAGTTTTACGTGCACATTCAGAGCAAGCTGTTGTAGCGCACGCCTGTCCTCGGCACAGGTGTTGGCCTTAGCCGGTTCCTCCATCCAGGACAGGAAAGGGGTGGGGAGGGTGAAGGGGGAAGGTTTCAATTAACAGCAAGGTATCTTTTATATGCAGCATCCCACAGACAGTTGGGGAGCTCTGGTTGGAACACAAACTAGCCCAATGGGTCTACTGACGGGGATCGATCCTAGACCTTATCGCGTTCTGTGACCTAACAACACTGCACCAACAAGACGGGTTACCGCCATCATGCATGATCAGCATTCTGCTAGAAGCGATGCAACTGGTTAACTGATTATTGCAGTAAATAATTAACAGGTGCACTGGTGCACACCCGCCCTGCTTGCCGATTATTAACAAAAGATTTCATTACTGTGAAAGTACGCCCTGCAGCCAGTAACAGATTACTGTGAAAATATGCCCTGCAGCCAGTAACACATTACTGTGAAAGTATGCCCTGCTGCCAGTAACACATTACTGTCAAAATATGCCCTGCAGCCAGTAACACATTACTGTGAAAGTATGCCCTGCAGACAGTAACACATTACTGTCAAAATATGCCCTGCAGCCAGTAACACATTACTGTGAAAGTATGCCCTGCAGACAGTAACACATTACTGTGAAAATCACATATCACATACCACAGTGGCGTCGTGGTTAGGCCATCGGTCTACAGGCTGGTAGGTAATGGGTTCAGATTCCAGTCGAGGCATGGGATTTTTAATCCAGATATCGACTCCAAACCCTGAGTGAGTGCTCCGCAAGGCTCAATGGGTAGGTGTAAACCACTTGCACCGACCAGTGATCCATAACTGGTTCAACAAAGGCCATGGTTTGTGCTATCCTGCCTGTGGGAAGCGCAAATAAAAGATCCCTTGCTGCTAATCGGAAAGAGTAGCTCATGTAGTGGCGACAGCGGGTTTCCTCTCAAAATCTGCGTGGTCCTTAACCATATGTCTGACGCTATATAACCGTAAATAAAATGTGTTGAGTGCATCGTTAAATAAAACATTTCTTCCTTCCTTACATTATCTAGACATTATTAGTAACATTATTTTACACATATACATTTTATATAATTATATCTATTCAGGAATAAAATATTTCCGGGAAACACACCCTACCTAGAAAAAAAGGGTCAACATTAAACAAAAAAAATTAATGTATTTTTAAAAATTATTATTAGTGAAATATATTTGGAGCAGTAATTAGGCAAACCAAAGTTAGGCAATTAAGCAAGACAATTATACAATGCAAAAGAGCACAGCAAAGTGATTTGGGAGGGTAATGCAATTTAGTACTGCAGTGCCATTAGGTAAAGCAAGGCAATTCGGCAAGATCCAAAAACCATGGCTATAGGTATGACAATCTTAGGCAAAAAGCAGACAACTAAAGTACTAATCAAAATTATACCCAGGTGATTTTCCAGTCTTATATATTAGCTATGAAAATCCCTGGAATAAAAACCATAAAAATGTGTCAGTATTATCATGACCTGTTACGGCATTCAAACAACTGGTAAAAAAAATGACAATAAATGACCTGTTATAGATAGAAATATGAGATGTATTTACAATTTTACTGCTAAACATATGTAATTTGAAACAGACTATAACACCCTGGTTGATATTGATTATACCTGACAGGTGAAATCACAAGTACTAAGCTTAGCAGAGGGGTTAGTCTCAGGAAAAGCACAATCAGAGATCAGGTCCACTGTGGGGATTCGATCCTATGACCCAAGCATCTCAGGCAAGTTTTCTACCAACTGAGCCAGATTCCACCTCTCAAAGGTCAAAAGGAAGAAAGGAAATGTTTTATTTAACGACGCACTCAACACATTTTATTTACGGTTATATGGCGTCGGACATATGGTTAAGGACCACACAGATATTGAGAGAGGAAACCCACTGTTGCCACTTCATGGGCTACTCTTTTCGATTGACAGTAAGGGATCTTTTATATGCACTGTCCCACAGACAAGATAGTATATACCACGGCCTTTGCTGCACCAGTTGTTGAGCACTGGCTGGAATGAGAAATAGCCCAATGGGTCCACCGACATGAATCGATCCGAGATCAATCGAGCATCAGGAGAGCATTGTACCATTGAACTACATCCCAGCCCCAAAGGTCAAAAATTAATAATAAACTTTATATATTAAAAAAATCAAATGTTATATTAAAATCCCAATGGAATGACATTATCCGTTTTCTCCCGTGATGACTGAATTACTTTCCCATCCCACACAGAGACCATGTGCTTCAGAAAGTATCATGATAACAGCATCTACACATGAAAAAAAATGTGTGATGTTACAAAAAAAATGCTTAGTGTTGGCAGCAGATGTTCAACGTAGAATAATCCACTTAAACACATATCATAACCATGGAAACGCACAATCCAATGAACCGCACACTAACAGAAAAAAAAAGGTTTTAATTGGTTGCAAGTTTTGGCACTTGGTTGCACTTCATTAGAAAACAGCACCATCCGTATTAAAAGATCGCTGCTAAATGATATTTTCGCGCTTCAGGTTTACTGGTATCACCATGAAGATGGCAAACAGACGAGGAGGCGCCCTTGCGCCTACCACTTGTCCGCGAGCTCTTTGAACTGGACACCGACTTGCCGACCGCCGGCAAATCGGTATGGAGCACGACCCCGGAGGTTGCCACTGTGCTCCGCCCATCCCGTTCACGTCTAATCATTCTCTTTCGCTCGGCGTATTTTGACAGCTTCTTAGCCTTCCCCCACGTGGAGGGGGACCAATTTACACAGATATGACACTGGCGTTCAAAACAACAAGAACGACATAACAAATGCTGATCAAACTGGGGCAGTCGTTTAAGACAACCCCCCTCGGCACATACAACCAACCGGTTGGAGCCCGAGGAAGCCGTGTCAGACATTAACCCCCTGTGTAAATTACCCAAAAGACCTTGTATGACAGAGTAAAACAAAATTACAAATTAATAAATAATTTGACAAAATCTTTACTACAGAACTCGAACACGACTGCAATGGAGGACTGCAGAATCAAAAACAACGAGGATATACTGTCTACCCATGCGCGGGTGTAGGTTATACATCCGGCAAGGGGAGATAATTCTGCAGTGGAGGTTATAACTCAGGGTCGTATAGCATTGTTGTTGTGCTAGTACGGTAAGTTGAATAAGACTATCACCAACCTTTGCCTTAATACAACAGGAGGACCTGGTTTTCTGTTAAGTTTATTCAACCATGGCAAATTCAGACGTCATAAAAGATATTTGCTAAACTTTCGTTGTTGAGGATATATTTGGTGGTTAGTCATTACCATATTCAGACAAGAGTACAACTTGCTACTTTAAAAAATGTATATATATATATATATTTTAGCACATTTTAAACTGCGGCAATTTGGTGTCTAACATATGGTTATTTTAACACTTGATTCATTAAAACAGACAGGAAACCTGCTGACACCATATGGAATACTCCCACCAGAAAAACAGCTACAGTGTAGTTAGCTTGTACAAATTTATTACTAATTAATGTAAAAATTGTGAAAGAGGACACATATAATTCCTTTGATCTAAGGAATGAAACTAGAAAAAAAAGAGTTTTATTTAACGATGCACTCAACACATTTTAATTCATGGTTATTTGACGTTAGACATATGTTTAGAATTTTTTTTTGGGGGGGGGGGGGTGTGGTAACATTATACAGCAATACATATTTAAATCCATTCAAGAAATAAAAAAACAAAAGATATATGGTTAAAACCCACACAGGTAATAAAAAAACAAAAGATATATGGTTAAAACCCACACAGGTAATAAAAAAAACAAGCTTCTGCCACTTCATGGATGACTCATTTCAGTTAGCAGCAAGGAATCTTTTATATGCACCATCCCACAGACAGGATAGCACATACCACAGCCATTGATGTATACCAGTTGTGGTGTACTGGCTAGAATAAGAACTAACCCACTCAACACATTTTATTTACGGTTATATGGCGTCAGACATATGGTTAAGGACCACACAGATATATAGAGAGGAAACCCGCTGTTGCCACTTTATGGGCTACTCTTTTCGATTGACAGTAAGGGATCTTTTATATGCACCGTCCACGGCCTTTGCTACACCAGTTGTGGAGCACTGGCTGGAATGAGAAATAGCCCAATGGGTCCACCGACGTGAATCGATCCTAGATCGATCGCGCATCAGGCAAGCGTTGTACCATTGAACTACATCCCGGCCCCAAAGGTAAAAAATGACTAATAAAAATTTATTTAAAAAAAAAATGAAATGTTATATTAAAATCCCAATGGAATGACATTATCCGTTTTCTCCCGTGATGACTGAATTACTTTCCCATCCCTCACAGAGACAGTGTGCTTCAGAAAGTATCATGATAACAGCACCTACGCATGAAAAAAACAAATTGTGATGTTACAAAAAAATGCTTATTGTTGGCAGCAGATGTTCAACGTAGAATAATCTACTTAAACACATATCATAACCATGGAAATGCACAATCCAATGAACCGCACACTAACAGAAAAAAAAGGTTTTAATTGGTTGCAAGTTTTGGCACTTGGATGCGCTTCATTAGAAACAGCACCGCCCGTATTAAAAGATCGCTGCTAAATGATATTTTCGTGTATGTAATGTCCATCGCTCTGACAAATGGATTTTTAAACAATTTTTCCTTCTTGTTTTGCTTCAACACACGAGTGGTTTTAAATGGTTTTAATTTGAAATAAATGTAGCAGAATGGTAAAGATGAGTGATTTGAGTGAGAGAATGATGATTGTATCTGTGTGTGTGTTTGTACATCTAATATTACTGATTATGCACACATAGGCAATACCCATGTAATGAATTCTTAACAGACGTTTGAAAAATCTTCTAAGAGATTTTTTTTGCCTTAAAGGCATAGGCATACAGGCTCCCATTTCTGTAGGGAGGACAGGTTTTTTTTTAGCATTTATTCATATTTGCATTACTGCCAAACAGCTATATAGGGTTTAAAACAAATCACTACGCAGTTTTAAATGGATTACAACTAAGTTTGAGGTTAAAATGATGGAAATGAATGGTAAAAAGGTCTCAGGTTAGCACGTTTTGCCCGAGTGTCTCTATGATTTTTGCCAGAATTTAAGGTTTTGCTCCAGCACTAGGGGACAGTTGCCCCCCCTGCCCCCTACCCCCCTGAGAAAAAACCCAATCAGCTGAATGGATCCACAGAGGTGGTTCGATCCTGTGACGCAAGCACCTCAAGATTGAAAGCCCAATACATGATGTAGTTTTACCTTTAAATTGCATATCCCTTGTAACATGCATATAACTATTTTGTAATGTTCTTATGTGGGCATTTTTCTACAATAAATATTGGTTCACTGATTGACTGGCCAATCGACGGACTACCGTATATCTTCGCCTATAAGTCGAATTTTTTTCACCCAAAAATTATTTTATAACTTGGGGGGTCGACTTATAAGAGGGTAAAAAAAATTCACCAAAAAATATTACTGTTTTGGGGATTATTTTACAAGTTTTATTGTTGAAGTATGCCATGTATTTATACTCAAATATGTTAATTTGACACATTTATTTTTTATAACCTATTTTTTTTGGCATTAGAACGGTTTTGGTTATGCGAAAAGGCGTACGATCTCACTCACATGCCAAGACAACAGTCCACTTAGTTAAATTAACAGTCATAACTAATAGTAAAAATGTAAACAATACTAACTACCTGTTGCCTGAGTTTATTTTGAAATCTGGTCACTGGCATTAATGGTTGTTCAAACAATGTTTTGGCGGTGATTAACTTCATGAATATTACTAAGCTTTCCCTTAAAATAGACTGATCTCTGCAGTTCACTTATCTAGAGCAATAGGGACACACATCATTTGGTACAAAAACCAGTGTACTTTCCAGAGTTATCCTCCTTACATGTATTAATATGGCGGCAAAACGTGATACTTTCAGTTTTATCGTAGTGATCTGTTGTCAGTGTTTATAAATAAAGTTGTTGTCTGTGCACAAAACCATCTGTACAGTACTATACAGTAACAGTCAAACAGCTTTCACTCTCTACTAAAGGAATATTTCGTTTTGATGCTATGTAATAATGATAGTTTGATTGGAATAGTTTGATCATATTGCGATGTACAAAACGTGAAAACCGAAGTTTGTAAAATAATTTTCTTTTGTTCAAATATTATTGTTCTCATGTGCTGAAAATAAGAAATATTTCAATATTTATAAGTAGTTTTTCATGGGTCGACTTATAAACGGGTCAATAAAAAAATACGTTTTCAGGGCTTGAAATTAGGGACTCGACTTATAGCCGAGATCGACTTACAGGTGAAGATATACGGTAAATGATTTCAAATTTTATATGTAGATTTGATCATCGTTTTTTTCCTGTACTTATCTACATGTTTGACACTGAACAGCCAACTTGTTCATTGTGCTGGGGTGCCATTAAACATTCATTCATTCCTTCAGTTGTGAAATAATTACGATTAAGGAAGGAAATGGTTTATTTAACGACCCACTCAACACATTTTACTTACGGTTATACTGGCGTTGGACATATGGTTAAGGACCACTCAGATATTTAGGGAAGAAACCCGCTGTTGCCACTTCATGGACCACTCTTTTCGAATAGCAGCAAGTAATCTTTTATATGCACCATCCCATAGACAGGGTAGTACATACCACGGCCTTTGATATGTCAGTCATGGTGCACTGGCTGGAACGAGAAATAGTCCAATGGGCCCACCGACAGGGATCGATCCTTGACCGACCGTGCATCGAGCGAGGGCTCTACCAGTGGGCTACGTCCCGCCACTAATTACTATTAAAGGAAAAAACTTAAGTCTTAAATTGAAATACCATACAATACTGTAATATGACCATGTACCTTTAAATAAAAAATAAAATAAAAACTTGGAATTTCAGACAAAAACATGAGTTGTGGCAGTTCCTACAAGTTCATAAGGTTACAATAAAAAGACTGTTTTCACTTTCTTTAATCTGAAACAACTTTCTAAACATTCCAGACAAATTAAAACGGCCATAAATCTCTCCTTTCCAAGTGGCGACTGCATGAGCCCTTCGTTAAGGTTATCGATAAAACTCCCACACTTCTGAAGCCTATTATAATTAATTGGAATATGCCGTCATGTTAGTAGTATTTGAATATGATAAACATGGCTTCCCAGCTGATAAGAAAGACTTGGAGACTCATTAAGGTCAAGCAGAAGTCATCACGACCTTCCTGAACAAACAGCACTGTTGTCTTAGTCTAATCCCATAATCCTTAGCAAAATATTTCCACAATCTCCGAGGTGTAGCCCAAAGTATATTTTTCTATGAAGTGGGCACCGGTTTCCAGACCCATGATAACAAGTTGATAACCAGCCTTTTGCAGGATTTGTTTTTCTCTACTCAGGTGGAATGTTTTAATAGTCTGATTAAAATTTATATCATAATAATTGACAGGGAAAAGAGGAATGTGTTTGTGGTAGCGTTTTATAGGTCACGGTCTAGGGTGTGAAGTACCTGACACCAGAGTGAGAAATGTTCTTTTAATAAACTCAAAGTGATCTTACAATACCAATGAAAGGAATGCTTATCAGCACCCCAGCACATTGTTTAACCACAACCCAGGGCTAGCTCTGGCACTTGCCAATTCGCCAATTGTGAATTTTGAAAGCAGTTGGTGAATTTTATTTTAATTTCGCGAAATAATTTCATGTAATAATTGACATGTTTTAGAAAATAACTTGAATTCTGCAATTTTGTAAGTTTAATAAACAATTTGGCAAAATGTTTTGCTCACACAGAGCTAGCCCTGACAATCTGTTATGAATGAATGAATGGATGGATGGATGGATGGATGGATGGATGGATGGATGGATGGATGGATGGATGGATGGATGGATGGGATGGATGGAAAGATGGAAGGGTGGATGGATGGAGTACTGACACCAGAGAAATGTTTTTTTTAATAAACTCAAATTATCTTACAATACCAATGAAAAGGAATGCTTATCAGTACCCCAGCACCTGTTAGACATGAATGGAGAAATGGATGGATGGATGGATGGATGGATGGATGGATGGACGGACGGACGGACGGACGGACGGATGAATAGATGGATGGATGGATGGATGGATAGATGGATAGATTAATAGACGGATGGATGGACGGATGGATGGAGAAATGGATGGATGGATGGATGGATAAATTGATGGATGAACGAACGAACGAACAGTTTGGCACATGTACCCAATCTGTAATAAATCACCAATATTGTATTGTCAACAATAAACCATTGACAATAATGATACTATTGACAGTTAAACCATGACAAGGATCTCTGCTAAATGTAGGTTTGTCAACAACAAAAAATCCTAACAATGTTTACTATGGTTTTGACAACCATAAACCACTAACACAACAAATCGTCTGATTAACTTAATCTCCTGGCAGTCTTGTAGACGAGTCTTGTATTGAATGCGGGAGCGAACTCACTTTATCTGCCAACATTATTACATCAATACTTAATTGCACATAAATCTTAGTCTCGGAATCTCAGTCAAATTAGCACTGCACTGGCGAAAAAAAAAAAAATTGAAAATTTTGATCAAGAAAGAAAATGTTACGGACCTTATGGCATTTTATGAAAATTAATGACGTTTCCAAGAATCGTGAGACAAAAGGAAGATGGGCCGATAGCTTGACGTCGCGGAATCCGGGAAGATGTCATTAGAGTTTTGACACTTTGTGCGACATCGTTTTAAAAGATTGATGACAATCTGATGGTTCTGGATGAAGAGGTAACTTGGTTAGATTTGATAACCTAATCACCAAGAAGAGTGATGACAACAAAGAAAGTCTAGAAAATATTTACAGACATTTTAATAATATTAGTTTTACGCACAAAATATTTAGAGATGTTTTAGTAAATATTGGTTTTACGCACAAAATATTTAGAGATGTTTTAGTAAATATTAGTTTAATGCACAAAATATTTACAGATGTTTTGGTAAATATTAGTTTTATGCACAAACTATTTAGAGATCTTTTGGTAAACATTAGTTTTATGCACAAAATATTTAGAGATATGTTAGTAAATATTAGTTTTTCATACAAAATATATAGAGATGTTTTAATAATATTATTACACAGAAAATATTTAAGAGATGTTTTAGTAATATCAGTTTTACAATCAACATGATGATTGCTGTTAAAATACACAACAAATGGACAATTGAAAAACAAAAAAATTGTATATAATTTTAAAAAAAACCCCACCTAAGTACATACATACCAGATGACCCCCCCATACCAGATGACACCCCCCCCCCCAAAATGAATGCTTGTTTGATAAAGGAAGGAAATGTTTTATTTAACGACGCACTCAACACATTTTATTTACGGTTATATGGCGTCGGACATATGGTTAACGACCACACACATATATTGAGGGAGGAAACCCGCTGTCGCCACTTCATGGGCTACTCTTTTCGATTAGCAGCAAGGGATCTTTTATATATGCACCATCCCACAGACAGGGTAGCACATATCATGGCCTTTGTTATACCAGTTGTGGTGCACTGGCTGGAACAATCTTGTTTGATGACACCCAGGCTGTTTGGAACTATATGGGTATGTACACGCCCTACCATCCTCCCTCCCCCCCAAAAAAACAAAAGAAAGAAAGAAAGAGAAAAAAGTGCAGATTATTGATAAAAAAATTTAACAAAATCTTTTGTACATTTCAACTTTTGTAATTTTGTATTTATATACACAACCAAAAAGGCTAATTGTAATAGGCAACTTTCATATTTCGAGATTTAACTTTCAATTTTAGGTTGACATGAGTATTTTTTTAAAAAGAGAGATGTAGAAGAAAAAAGGACAAGAATTAGTATGAGGGGAGTGATGGGGAGCCATAGTGATAGCTCCCCTTAAACGATGACACCTGAAATTTGATGCACCAGTTATGGGACACTGGCTGGGAAGGAAGAACAACAAACTCAAGTCCATCAACAGCACTTTCATTCATTTCATTTTAACTTATTTTCATGCTTATATCCAATTAAGGTTCAAACACACTGTCCTGGGCACAAATCTTGGCTATATCTGGGCTGACTGTCCAGGACAGTGAGTTAGTGGCTAGAGGTTAGTGAGAGAGAAGAGGGTATAGTGGCATTACACCTACCCATTGAGTCATTAAAACACGCTCTGGGTGGGAGCTTGTACCGAGCTGCGAACCCTGTACCTATCAGCCTTATGCCCAATGGCTTAACCACGACACCACCGAGACCGGTCATGAATAGCACAGGTCAGGTTAGAGTGTTTAACGTTCACATTCAGAGCAAGCTGTTGTAGCGCATACCTGTCCTGGGCAAAATGGCCGGCCTCGGCTGGCTCCTCCGTCCAGGACATGAATAGCATTCTACCACTGAGCTTATATTAAGTCTACTGCTGCAGAAAATGGCCGACAGTAAACTAAAATCTTATGACAAGCTCCAACCATGTGCCTGGGACGTGGTAAATTCAATCTGGTGATGAACAGACACGTTATATGGATGATTTGTATGTGGCACGGAACAAAGACGCAGTTGACAGAGAATTATATCCGAGGGAGAGGGATGCTAAACAAACATCTCCAAGATGGCCGCCCGGTCTAGAGCCATTGTCTTCTCAAGTCGGGCATTGTTTAAGCATGTCGTCCGTCTTGCATTACAAAACGTCCTGGACGTGAATGATTTAGCATCCATTACTATAATGAACTGAATTGTAGTATTTCAGTAACGAATGCTGCTGAAGGTAAAGGTCATATTTGTGCAGGTTCTGCAAATACATTTTTAATATTTATATTGTTATGTATGCAACTCATTACCATGAAGCAATGACTGGTATATTAGTATCATTACCATCAAGGGCAGATACAAATAAAGTTCAAGTCTGTTTGCTTTAATGACACCACTAAAGATAATTCTCAGACAACAGATTTAAGAGGAAACCTGCTACATTTTTCCCATTAGCAGTAAGGGATCATTTATGAAGGAAGAAAATGTTTTATTTAACAACACACTCAACACATTTTATTTATGGTTATATGGCATCAGACATATGATTAAGGACCACACAGATATTGAGAGAGGAAACTCGCTGTCGCCACTTCATGGGCTACTCTTTTCGATTAGCAGCAAGGGATTTTTTATATGCACCATCCCATAGACAGGATAGCACATACCACGACCTTTGATGTACCAGTCGTGGTGCACTTGCTGGAATGAGAAATAGCCCAATGGGCCCACCGACGTGAATCGATCCCAAACTGACCGCGCATCAAACGAGCCCTTTATCATTGGGCTATGTCTCTTCCCCCCCCCCCCCCCACCCACCTTTAAACAGCGAAGTCTGAACATTCCTTTCCTTTAATTTTTTGTACTAGAAAATTACCTGAAACGATTTTAGCTCCATTACGGTAACGACCCCAATGACATTTACAGTAATGAATTCCATAACAGTTAATATTATATTGGAGCAATTTTCCGTACAACTGTTTTATTATTTAGTGCTTCATGGAACTCAATACCAGCAGAATAGATTTTCAAGGACCGTCATCTGAGTACAGAAATATCATAATAAATGTACTCAAAATCCAATTAATGCGAGAACACACCTGTTATAGGTGCGATTGCTAGAAGACATGTAATTTAGAATTAGTATATGATGCATTAGTTATTGTTTACTGGTCTTGGTGACATTTTGGTTTGCAGTTCCAACCAAGAACAAAAGTACAGTTTACATGTACGGTCAATACACTTTACCGATTACATGTGTGATAAAAATGTACTTAAGATCCAATTAATGCAAGAACACACCTGTTACAGGTGCGATGTTATGAAAACATGTAATTTAGAATTAGTACAAAGTGCATTAGTTATTGTTTACAAGTATTAGTGATATTGTGGTTAGCAGTTCAAATCAAAAGCAAAGTACTCTTTATGAGATATCTGTACAGTCAATATGCTTTACAAATTATATGTGTGTGATAAAAATGTACTCAAGATCCAATTAATGCAAGAACACACCTGTTAGAGGTGCGACTGCCTTGATACATGTAATTTAGAATTAGTACAAGATGTACTAGGTATTTATTTACAAGTCTTGGTGATATCACAGTTTGCAGTTCCAGTTTAGATTAGAGGAAATATGTACAGTCAATACCCTTTACCAATTATATGTGTGATAAAAAGGTACTCAAGATTCCATTAATGCAAGAACACACCTGTTACAGGTGTGATTGCCTTGAGACATGTATTTTATAACACAGGATGTATTATTGTTAGCAGTCTGGATGAAATCATAGTTAGCCATTTTAATCAAGAGCAAAAATACAAAAATACCTGTATGGTCAAAAGACTTTTCCGATCATGTGGTGATAATAATTGGTTACATAAAGTACAGAGAGCTCTGACAGGACTTGAAATAATTGGTTACATAAAGTACAGAGAGCTCTGACAGGGCTTGAAATAATAATTGGTTACATAAAGTACAGAGAGCTCTGACAGGGCTTGAAATAATTGGTTACATAAAGTACAGAGAGCTCTGACAGGGCTTGAAATAATTGGTTACATAAAGTACAGAGAGCTCTGACAGGGCTTGAAATAATTGGTTACATAAAGTACAGAGAGCTCTGACAGGGCTTGAAATAATTGGTTACATAAAGTACAGAGAGCTCTGACAGGGCTTGAAATAATAATCAGTTTGTTTTGTTTAACAACACCACTAGAGCCCATTGATTTATGAATCTTTGGATGTAAAACAGTTTTAGAGAGGAAACCCGCTACATTTTTCCATTAGTAGCAAGGGATCTTTTATATGCACCATCTAAAAGACAGGATAGCACATACCAAAGCCTTTGGTATACCAGTCGTGGCTAGAACAAATAGCCTAATAGGCCCACAATGGGGATCGATCCTAGACAGCCCATCAGGCGTACATTTACCACTGAGCTATGTACGTTTCTAATTTTCATTATTACTCATACTTATCTAGTACTAGCACAACAAGAATGTTATACGACCCCGAGTCATAACCTACACTGCAGAATTATCTCCCCTTGTAGTATGTAGGAAGGAAGGAAATGTTTTATTTAAAGACGCACTCAACACATTTTATTTACGGTTATATGGCGTCAGACATATGGTTACGGACCACACAGATATTGAGGGAGGAAACCTGCTGTCGCCACTTCATGGGCTACTCTTTTCAATTAGCAGCAAGGGATCTTTTATATGCATCATCCCACAGACAGGATAGTACATACCACAGCCTTTGTTACACCAGTTGTGAAGAACTGCCTCAAACGAGAAATAGCCCAATGGGGACACCAACAGGGACTGAACCTAAACCAACCGTGCATCAAGCGAGCACTTTACCACTGGGCTATGTCTTGCCCCACAGTATGTAAGACGTACACTTGCACATGGGCAGACCGTATATCCTCATTTTTTAGTAAGACTAAATAATATTATGGTTTGCTGTTATTTCTTTTAAATACCAGGCCAAAAGAAATGTGTTCTGCTAAGAAAAATATATATGACTTGCTGGAAATAAGACAGCATGGGATGAGAAAAGCAAGTGTATGAAATACTGTGAAAAATTACCAACAATTAGTTAATATTTTCAGCAAAAATCGATTATAAAGTTATGATTGATCATCATACTGATAGAGCCGAAACAATAATTAATCAATTATTAAAACATCACTATTACAAATCATTAATTATCTCCCTTGCCCAGTTTACAATTCACACAAATATTTGCTCCGATCAATCAGAAGTGGTTTACATTGTCTCCCCTTGTCGCAACTCTCTTGCGTTGACGGTTTAAAAAAATAATAAAAAGGACAAAAGACAAAAAGAGAAATAGCCAACCCAGCCCAGCAATGAATCGGACTGTTCATTGATAGACGTATCACTCTATGATCATTTGATTAAAAATGCCCCACACAGGATTTGAAATTGGCTATCAAAACGCTACGAGAGACAGGTAAACTTGCACAGTGACTCAACTATTGACAGAATACAACACAGCAGACTTTTTCACTCCGTTGCTTCTTCCATGGTAATGAAAAGTGCATGCAGAGACGCTGTCATAATCAACATTATCCTCAATCTTATGTCAGCTCTGTCAGATTTCGTACACAAAATCATGTAAAAGTTTTATTCCAGTAATCTCTACATTGGGATAGGGGTAGGACTCTACTTAATTAAAGATGCAGTATTTACATTTGTCGAATCACCATTCGATATTCAGATGATTCTGTATGAAATTTTGATTTAAAATCTAAACCAGAAGCTGGTGGGGGGGGGGGGGGGTGTCTCTGCTTACATATTCTGTACTTGCACTGACAGAATCACCAACCAACATTCAACATGGTTTTTATCATATTTTGTAGATGAAAGTATATATAAAACTTTGATGTCATCAGGAGCAGGTTTAGGGTGGGTGGATGCTTGCTACATTGCACTAACATATGCAGTATTTACATTTGCAGAATCACCAATCAATATGAAATATGGTTTTTGCCAGATTTTGTAAATAAAAGCATATAAATGTTTAATTCCAGTGATCTACATAATTGGGAGCAGGGATGGGGTGGGCTCTTTACTTCTACATGCAGTACTTACATTTGTGGAAAGAAATTCAAGTGAAATAAAATCAATCAGTTGAGATGGACATTAATGCAGTAAAAATCCACCAAAACCACCCCCAATCTACCCTTGATTCCACTCATGTTATATCTGGAATAGTACACGTATGCCTAAGAGATGTATATTATAGTCAAACAATAGATACATTATTATAGTACAAACCATCCACCACCACCACCCAATCTACCCTTGCCTCCATCCATGTTATATCTGGGATAGTACACGCATGCTTAAGTGATGTACATTATAGTCAAATAATAGATACATTGTTGTAGTAAAAATCCACATAAATGCACGGCAAATTGTCGCCAGTCAATAAGGCCCTGTACTTAATGCTGCACCATGGGACGTGATGGCCCGCCGCTAATGAAGATTGATTGATAAGTATGTGGATAAACAATTACTACCTAGACAAACTCGATAAATAATGAATTTACTTCATGGTGCTATATGGACCGGTCATTCTCTGGAGAATACCACCACATGGATATTAGGTACAACCTTTTAGAACCAAAAAAAAAGTCCTTAATCAGTGGGTTACTTGTTAAGAGAGGCTCAAAATTAATGGAGGGGCGGGACATAGCCCAGTGGTAAAGCATTCGCTTGATGCGCGGTCGGTCTAGGATCGATCCCTGTCAGTGGACCCATTGGGCTATTTCTCGTTCCAGCCAGTGCTCCACAACTGGTGTAACAAAGGCTGTGCAATCCTGTCTGTGGGATGGTGCATATAAAAGATCCCTTGCTGCTAATTGAAAAGAGTAGCCCATGAAGTGGCAATATCTGTGTGGTCCTTAACCATATGTCTGAAGCCATATAACCATAAATAAAATGTGTTATACCAATCATGGTGCACTGGCTGTGACGAGAAATAACCTTTACAACTATTAAGACAAAGAAACGACAAATTAAAGTTTGTTTCATTTTACGACACCACTAGAGCACATTTATTTATGAATCATCAGCTATTGAGATGTCAAACATTTGGTATTTTTGACATATGATCGGTCTCAGAAAGGAAACCCGCCACATTTTTCTATTAGCAGTAATGCACAATAAACAGGATAGCACTTACCATGCCCTTTGATATACCAATCATGGTGCACTGGCTGAGATGGGGGAATCCAATCAGAGAATGTGTCTACTAAGGGGATTTGATATGACAACTAAAGCACCTCAGGTAAGTGCTCTACCAACTGAGCTAGATCTCGTCCTTTGTACAAATAAAACGTTTTTAAAAGGAAGAAAAAAGTAAGAACAGGAAATATACTGGTTGGTGGTGGGGAGATAATGTTAATGGTTAGTTGTTGGTTGTTTGTGGTCAGTTTAGTTATTTTACACCTTCCAACTGAGCTGTTAAACTTACTAGAAGGGAGCCAGTACCGGGATGTGACCCCAGTGACTACCATCCTTAATGGCTTAACCACTACACCACTGATGCCGGTACAGTACGACTGAATAACAGTGACTAGTACAGCTGAAGCTTACAGAGAGAACTTGTCATCATCGACACCAGAACAGTATGTTACTAGTACAGCTAAAGCTCACAGAGAGAACTTGTCATCATCAACACCAGAACAGTATGTTACTAGTAAAGATAAAGCTTACAGAGAGAACTTGTTATCATCAACTGACCTGTACAGTATGTTACTAGTACAGCTAAAGCTTACAGAGAGAACTTGTTATCATTAACATCAGAACAGTATGTTACTAGTAAAGATAAAGCTTACAGAGAGAACTTGTTATCATCTACTGATCTGTTTTTTCTTTAGGCCAAAATCATAACTCGTTATCGACTACGATGCATTGATCTCTTCGACAATACAAACAAAGCTTTACGCTCATGTCAGTCTCATTGTGAAAAACTCGATGGTTCCAGTCGCGGATATTGAAAAGACGATTCGACAGCCGAGAGCTGTCAATGGGCTGTCATTTGCTAGAGCAGAGGTCCACAGGAAGAAATATTTACCTTCCAACGCGGCTAATTGTCGACGTGAAAATAGTGTGTTTTCCATTTACGCAATTGATTGCCTACTCCTGCTACGTGGGCACAAAGGCTTTTCATAGATATCTCGATGGCCATGAGTTCTGTGATGCTACTTTCAAATCGACTATTGATATGATATATCTTAATAGCAGTTTTGTGATGCTACTTTCAAATCGACTGTTCATATATATCTTGATGGCAGTTTCATGCTACTTTTAAATTGACTATTCATGTTTGTCTTGATAGCAGGTTTGCGATGCTACTTTCAAATCGACTATTCTTATATATCTTAATAGTAGTTTTGTGATGCTACTTTCAAATCCACTATTCATATATATCTTGATAGCAGCTTTGTGATGCTACTTTCAAATCCACTATTCATATATATCTTGATGGCAGTTTCATAATGCTACTTTCAAATTGACTATTCATGTTTGTCTTGATAGCAGGTTTGCGATGCTACTTTCAAATCGACTATTCTTATATATCTTAATAGCAGTTTTGTGATGTTACTTTCAAATCCACTATTCATATATATCTTGATAGCAGCTTTGTGATGCTACTTTCAAATCCACTATTCATATATATCTTGACAGCTGTGATTTTTGTGATGCTACTCTCAAATCAACTCATCGCATGATAGAATCACCTCGGTGGATCCATTGAATTAACTAGGGTTTTTTTCTCATTCCAACCAGTGCACCACACCTGGTCAAAAGCCATGGTATGTGCTTTCCTGTCTGTGTGGGAAAGTGCATATAAAAGATCCGTAGCTGCATAAGGAAAAATGTTGCAGGATTCCTCCCATGACGACGTGTCAGAATTACCAAATGTTTGACATCCAATAGACGATGATTAATTTATCAATGTGCTCTAGTGGTGTCATTAAGCAAAACAAACTTTAACTTTCAAGTTGATTATTCATATGTATATATCTTAAATGGCCATGAGTTTTGTGGTGCTACTTTCAAATTGACTATTCATATATATCTTGATAGCAGTTTTGTGATGCTACTTTCAAATCGACTACTGGCCTCGGTGGCATCGTGGTAGGCCACCGGTCTATAGGCTGGTAGGTACTGGGTTCGGATCCCAGTCGAGGCATGGATTTTTAATCCAGATACCGACTCCAAACCCTGAGTGAGTGCTCCGCAAGGCTCAATGGGTAGGTGTAAACCACTTGCACCGACCAGTCATCCATAACTGGTTCAACAAAGGCCATGGTTTGTGCTATCCTGCCTGTGGGAAGCGCAAATAAAAGATCCCTTGCTACTAATCGGAAGAGTAGCCCATATAGTGGCGACAGTGGGTTTCCTCTCAAAATCTGTGTGGTCCTTAACCATATGTCTGATGCTATATAACCGTAAATAAAACATGTTGATAGCAGTTTTGTGATGCTACTTTCAAATCGACTATTCATATATATCTTGATGGCAGTTTTGTGATGCTACTTTCAAATCGACTATTCATATATATCTTGATGGCAGTTTTGTGATGCTACTTTCAAATCGACTATTCATATATATCTTGATGGCAGTTTTGTGATGCTACTTTCAAATCGACTATTCATATATATCTTGATGGCAGTTTTGTGATGCTACTTTCAAATCGACTATTCATATATATCTTGATGGCAGTTTTGTGATGCTACTTTCAAATCGACTATTCATATATATCTTGATGGCAGTTTTGTGATGCTACTTTCAAATCGACTATTCATATATATCTTGATGGCACACACGTACACACACACAGTTAAAACATTTGCTTTGTTTAACACCACCACTAGGGCACATTCATTTATTAATCGTCAGCTACTGGATGTCTAACATTTGGTAATTCTGACATATAGTCTTAGGAAATCTGCTATATTTTTCCAAGGCATAGAACTTTTATGTGCATCATTCAACAGATGGGACAGCACATACCACAGCCTTTAATATACTGGCTAGAACGAGAAATAACCTAATGGATCTATCGACAGGGATTGATCCTACACCGACCTAAAGCCTGAATAGACCAAGGCAAAAACGTGCCGTGAAGAACGAAAACTCCTATGGCAATCACCACGGCATTGCCGATTGCCATGGCAACTGCACCTGTTTGTTGACCGCACATTAAGCAAGCATTTTACCATTAGGCTACGCAGTGGCATAGGAAGGTGACAAAAAGTGCTGGGGGTGGGGGCACACTTTATATATTTACACACTTTTACACTATTATAAAGCAAATATAAAGGAAAATATCCGAAAAGTGGGGGGGGGTGGGGCACATGCTCCCCTTGCCCCACCCACCCACTTTCTATGCCAGTGAGACTACACCCCTCCCCCCCACCCCAACCCAAACACACATATAAATACACACACACATACACAATTATAATTTCTATAAACATCGTGCTATAGAAAACCCCAGTTAGACAATGATTGATTTTTAATGCTTACAAGATTAATGACTGATCCATGTATTCAGCAGCAAGACAGTTATTGTCCGATTGGCTGCCTAATATTTTTTTCATGTTCAGCTAACCGTGGCCACATGTTTTCAAGTTTCCAACTCAATATCTCTTTCAGTGTGTGACAAATTACTTCTGCCGATCGGTCACGGATAAACGTCTTCTTTTTCTCGCTCTCTGCGGCAATGATCACCACTGTTGTAAGCGTAATGCTTAGTTATTGACAACTCTTCATCGGCTGAAAACATTTGGATGTTTGCCGTTATGTTGTGAAAAGTATGGCGCGTTTTCAGCCGATAATGTGCACACAAATCGTTAGGCGATGTGGTTGTTATATTTATGTCAAAGCTGTTTAGGAAAAAATATATCAATTTTGTTTCTATGATTTATATATAGTCAGCATTCAGTTATGTAGTCACAGCAAAATGTTCAAAGTTTTGTTGTGATTAACAACACCACTGGAGCACATTGTTGTATTAATCATCAGCTAATGGATGTCAAACATTTGATAATTGTAATAAATCTCCTTCAGTTAATATTTGTTTTGTTTAACGACACCACTAGAGCTCACTGACTATTGGATGTCAAACATTTGATAATTGTAATAAATCTCCTTCAGTTAATATTTGTTTTGTTTAACGACACCACTAGAGCTCACTGACTATTGGATGTCAAACATTTGATAATTGTAATAAATCTCCTTCAGTTAATATTTGTTTTGTTTAACGACACCACTAGAGCTCACTGACTAATGGATGTCAAACATTTGATAATTGTAATAAATCTCCTTCAGTTAATATTTGTTTTGTTTAACGACACCACTAGAGCTCACTGACTAATGGATGTCAAACATTTGATAATTGTAATAAATCTCCTTCAGTTAATATTTGTTTTGTTTAACGACACCACTAGAGCTCATTGACTCAAACATTTGATAATTGTAATAAATCTCCTTCAGTTAATATTTGTTTTGTTTAACGACACCACTAGAGCTCATTGACTATTGGATGTCAAACATTTGATAATTGTAATAAATCTCCTTCAGTTAATATTTGTTTTGTTTAACGACACCACTAGAGCTCACTGACTAATGGATGTCAAACATTTGATAATTGTAATAAATCTCCTTCAGTTAATATTTGTTTTGTTTAACGACACCACTAGAGCTCACCGACTATTGGATGTCAAACATTTGATAATTGTAATAAATCTCCTTCAGTTAATATTTGTTTTGTTTAACGACACCACTAGAGCTCACTGACTATTGGATGTCAAACATTTGATAATTGTAATAAATCTCCTTCAGTTAATATTTGTTTTGTTTAACGACACCACTAGAGCTCACCGACTAATGGATGTCAAACATTTGATAATTGTAATAAATCTCCTTCAGTTAATATTTGTTTTGTTTAACGACACCACTAGAGCTCACCGACTATTGGATGTCAAACATTTGATAATTGTAATAAATCTCCTTCAGTTAATATTTGTTTTGTTTAACGACACCACTAGAGCTCACTGACTATTGGATGTCAAACATTTGATAATTGTAATAAATCTCCTTCAGTTAATATTTGTTTTGTTTAACGACACCACTAGAGCTCACTGACTATTGGATGTCAAACATTTGATAATTGTAATAAATCTCCTTCAGTTAATATTTGTTTTGTTTAACGACACCACTAGAGCTCACTGACTATTGGATGTCAAACATTTGATAATTGTAATAAATCTCCTTCAGTTAATATTTGTTTTGTTTAACGACACCACTAGAGCTCACTGACTATTGGATGTCAAACATTTGATAATTGTAATAAATCTCCTTCAGTTAATATTTGTTTTGTTTAACGACACCACTAGAGCTCATTGACTATTGGATGTCAAACATTTGATAATTGTAATAAATCTCCTTCAGTTAATATTTGTTTTGTTTAACGACACCACTAGAGCTCATCGACTATTGGATGTCAAACATTTGATAATTGTAATAAATCTCCTTCAGTTAATATTTGTTTTGTTTAACGACACCACTAGAGCTCACCGACTATTGGATGTCAAACATTTGATAATTGTAATAAATCTCCTTCAGTTAATATTTGTTTTGTTTAACGACACCACTAGAGCTCACTGACTATTGGATGTCAAACATTTGATAATTCTGTGAAAACCTGCTACATTTTTCCATTAGCAGTAAGGGATGTTTTATATGCACTTTCTCACAGGACAGCACATACCACAGCCTTTGATATACCAGTCGTGGTACACTGGTTGGAACGAGAAATAGCCCAATGGGGCCACTGACTGATCATGCATCAGGCGAGTGCTTTATCATTAGTTGCAAGAGATTCTTTTTTTTAATTACAGACAGGACAGCACATATCATGGCTTTTGATATACATCAGTCAATATCTTTTGAGCGGGTGGGTGGATGGATGGATGGACAAACAGATGGATGGATGGATGAGTGGATTGATGGATGGACAAACAGATGGATGAGTGGATTGATGGATGGACAAACAGATGGATGGATGGATGAGTGGATTGATGGATGGACAGATGGACAAACAGATGGATGGATGGATGGATGGATGGATGGATGGATGGATGGATGGATGAGTGGATGGATGGATGGATGGATGGATGGATGGACTGATGGATGGATGGATGAATGGATGGATGGATAAATGGATAGGACAATGGATGGATGGATGGATGGATGGATGGATGGATGGATGGATGGATGGAGGATGATGGATGGATGGATGAGTGGATGGATGGATGAACGGATGGATGGATGGATGGACTGGTGGATGGATGGATGGATGGATGGATGGATGGATGGATGGTAAAAGTAAAGTTTGTTTTATTTAATGACGTCACTAGAGCACATTGAGGGATGGATGGATGGATGGATAGACGGATGGACAGACTGACAGAGGGAAGAAAGAGATAGATGGATGGAATGATCAAAATATGGAATGTAGATTGATGGAAATGTCTCAAGTGACTTATAAAAGAATAACCTATGTAGTTAACACATGGGCCTTGTTTGGCCTACATATGAAAACAATTGTTTTATTTTAATAAACTCTGCAAGAAGTTCATCATTCTTTATTATTTATTACTTTTCTTAGCTGAAAGCTGTGAACATAAAAACCAAAGAGAAAGCAAACATCGTGAAATACGATGTTTTTTTCTGCTAAACCAAACATTTCATTTGCAATAAAAGATGTTTTTACGACTGACGGAAGTGTTATTTTCTTTCCTTACAAAATGATATTAACCCATTCACAGTGAGGAACGGTTTCACGTGTTTGTAAATGATGCTGCAAATTGCAGAAACAGTGCAGTAGCAGTGGTGTTCATAACTAAAAACTTCCCAGTGATTCTCCTCCCAGATAGATTAAAGACGTGTACTGATGGAAAGATTTAAAGGAACATGTACAATTGCAGACCAAATTTAATCAATTGCTAGAGTAGTAAACCAGCCTCAGTGGTGTCGTGGTTAGGCCATCGGTCCACAGGCTGGTAGGCAATGGGTTCGGATCCCAGTTGAGGCATGGGATTTTAAATCTAGATACCGCAAGGCTCAATGGTTAGGTGTAAACCATTTGCACCGACCAGTGATCCATAACTAGTTCAACAAAGGCCATGGTTTGTGCTATCCTGCCTGTGGCAAGCGCAAATAAAAGATCCCTTGCTGCTAATCGAAAAGAGTAGCCCATGTAGTGGCGACAGTGGGTTTCCTCTCATTGACCATATGACCGTAAATAAAATGCATTGAGTGCATTGTTAAATAAAAAAATTCTTTATTTCTTTCTTTAGAGTAGTAATGTCTGTATTCCATACAAAATATGGTACACATAAATGATCCCTTGCTACTAATGGGAAAAATGTAGCAGGTTTCATCTTTTAAGTGATATGTGCTTTAAAAAAATAAACAATAAAATTAAAATTAAAAAAATAATCCTGTCTATGGTAAAGTGCATATAAAAGATCCCTTTCTGCATTAGAAAAGATGTAGCGGGTTTCCTCTAATGACTACAAGTTAGAATTACCAAATGTTTGACATCCAATAGCCGATGATTGATTAATCAATGTGCTCCAGTGGTGTCGTTAAACAAAACAAACTTCTTTCTTTCTCTGAAGACAATGTGTCAAAATGACCAAATGTTTGACCTCCAATAGCTGATAATTAATTAATCAATGTGCTCTAGTGGTGTTGTTAAACAAAACAAACTTTTCAATGTTCTCTAGTGGTGTTATTAAACAAGACAAACTTGTAACTTTTCATACAAAGTTGTAATGTGGTATTTATGGAATGTCAGTAGTGTGGAATTCATCACCAGTGACATGGTCAATTGTTTTGGTTGCAGTATTCATTGACGTTACCCTCATTTGTTTTCATCAGTATACGACGACTCCAAAAATATTTCTTCCCAATTTGCTGGATGGATGAATGGAAGGATGGATGGATGGGGAAGAAAGAGAGAGAGAGGAGATGGATGGATGGATGAATGGATGGGGAAGGAAGAGAGAAGGAAGAATGGATGGATGGATGGATGTGTGGATGGATGGGTGGATGGATGGATGTGTGGAAGGACGGATTGACGGACATATGGATAGATGAGTGGGTGGGTGAATGGATGTACAGACAAATGGATAGATGGGCATGTAAATGGATGGATGGATGGATGGATGGATGGATGGATGGATGGACAAACAAATGGATAGATGGACAAGTAAATGGATGGAGGGATGGATGGATGGACAGACCAATGGATAGATGGGTGAGTGGATGGACTGACCAACAGATGGATAAATGAATGGATGAATGAAGGGATGGAATGAGAGAGGAAGGGAAGACTTTTTTCTTTTTCTGTTTTGTTTTTTCAGTTAATCAAGATTTTTATACTTACCCAACTGAATAAATGCCATATACCCTTCAGACTCTTATCACCAACTATTATGTGTAATCATATACCACTGGTTCATCATGCCAGTGGAAGTGATTAACCCAGGTTTTGTGTTGCTGGACTACCGTGCTGGCGGTATGAATGGCAACTGTTTGCCTCCTCACTGCGCTAACATGAAGACTAATGCAAGCTTTCAGCCCAATCCAACAGGCAACCAAATGATACTGAAATGCAGCAGAGTTGCTGCTTTGAAATGAAGGGAATCAGCCATGCGGAAAAATTGAACGATTTTCTTCTTCATCTTTCTGGAGCAGCAAAGTGAATTATCTTGCAAACGAGTCAAATTCGTCGAAATGAAATATGGAACGTCTCCAAAAGCAGGAGCAAGGGGCGATGAGGGGTTTTTTCCAAGCAGAAAATGACCAAACAAATTGATAATAGATGTAGAAATTGAGGGAAATGGCCACTTTTCACGTTTCGCCATCTTTATATTGGCAATTTCATGTTCGTTAGCATGTTTTAAATTTAGGAAAATACAAATGCAGAATGAATCAAAGATTACAAAAGGAAATTACAGAGAACCTGTGTTAATTAAGCGGTCACTGTTCAAAGAGTTTAATGTGTCCTCGTTATGGTTGCATAATACATGTTGATCTGCAATACAGTGTAACCACACTAAATCAGACACCAAAGTAAAAAGTTTGTTTTGTTTAACAACACCACTAGAGCACATTTATTTATTAATCATCGGTTACTGGATGTTAAACATTTGGTAATTTTGACATAGTCATAGAGGATACCCACTACAGTTTTCTTAGTAGTAATTAAGGGATTTTTATATGCACCATCCCAGACATGATAGTACATACCACAGCCTTTGATATACCGGTCATGGTGCACTGGCTTGAATGAGAAATAGCCCAATGGGCCCCCCGCCACCCCCAACAGGGATTGATCCTACACCGACTACGCATCACACGTGCAGGGGACAATATTTCAAAATCTTAGGTAACCGGAAATCAGTTCACGTGAGTTTTATTTAGGTAACCGATTGTTCGGTTACATGAATATAGTTCTCGTAACCTATAAGTTAGGCCTACCTAATCCTAAAACACTTGAACTACGGTTCTGTGCTACATTGGTGGTTCAAATGTATTTAAAAACAAACTGATTTTCTCTTTCATTACTGATATATGGCACTTTAAATTTTAGAATGTAATAGTTCACCACGTAACCGATTGGCAGTTCTCGTGATTTTAAAGTTGCGTAACTGACATACGAATAGAACAATGGTTCTCATGAAATACTGTGCCCTGACGTGCGCTTTACCACTGGGCTACATCCCATCCCCAATCCACCCAAGTAAAAAGTCTGGTTTTATGGTAAATCCAGTTTTAAGAGTTCTGTCTGTATTAATACTTAATAAGGGACCATCAAAAACATCCTGTTATGTGGACATTCTTGTTTTAAGTTAAATCCAGTTTTAAGAGATCTGTCTGTATTAATACTTAATAAGGGACCATCAAAAACATCCTGTTATGTGGAAATTCTTGTTTTAAGGTAAATCCAGTTTTAAGAGATCTGTCTGTATTAATACTTAATAAGGGACCATCAAAAACATCCTGTTATGTGGAAATTCTGGTTTTACGGTAAATCCAGTTTTAAGAGTTCTGTCTGTATTAATACTTAATAAGGGACCATCAAAAACATCCTGTTATGTGGAAATTCTGGTTTTAAGGTAAATCCAGTTTTAAGAGTTCTGTCTGTATTAATACTTAATAAGGGACCATCAAAAACATCCTGTTATGTGGAAATTCTGGTTTTAAGGTAAATCCAGTTTTAAGAAATCTGTCTGTATTAATACTTAATAAGGGACCATCAAAAACATCCTGTTATGTGGAAATTCTGGTTTTAAGGTAAATCCAGTTTTAAGAGATCTGTCTGTATTAATACTTAATAAGGGACCATCAAAAACATCCTGTTATGTGGAAATTCTGGTTTTAAGGTAAATCCAGTTTTAAGAGTTCTGTCTGTATTAATACTTAATAAGGGACCATCAAAAACATCCTGTTATGTGGAAATTCTGGTTTTAAGGTAAATCCAGTTTTAAGAAATCTGTCTGTATTAATACTTAATAAGGGACCATCAAAAACATCCTGTTATGTGGAAATTCTGGTTTTAAGGTAAATCCAGTTTTAAGAGATCTGTCTGTATTAATACTTAATAAGGGACCATCAAAAACATCCTGTTATGTGGAAATTCTGGTTTTAAGGTAAATCCAGTTTTAAGAGTTCTGTCTGTATTAATACTTAATAAGGGACCATCAAAAACATCCTGTTATGTGGAAATTCTGGTTTTAAGGTAAATCCAGTTTTAAGAGATGTCTGTATTAATACTTAATAAGGGACCATCAAAAACATCCTGTTATGTGGAAATTCTGGTTTTAAGGTAAATCCAGTTTTAAGAGTTCTGTCTGTATTAATACTTAATAAGGGACCATCAAAAACATCCTGTTGTGTGGAAATTCTGGTTTTAAGGTAAATCCAGTTTTAAGAGTTGTCTGTATTAAGGCCAAGTAAAAAAAATTGTTTGGTTCCTGTTACATGCCAAAAACAAATAGGGTAGGTAGGTAGGGAATTGTTTTTTTTTTTTTTTCCCCCACCATTTTCGAGCTAATATTTCCTGAATAGTATAGCAGATTAATATATTAAAAGCTCTTTCTTTGTGTTACAGTGCAACTGACAATACATACTCTAATGAGAATCATTAATTATTTTCTATAAAAAAAAAACCATGTCGAAACCTAGTCAAACCACAATCGGTATTAATGTAAACACCACCCAAGTCTAATACTACACGGTAAGGTTATAAACTACGATAACACTAAAATAACACTATAATTTGTTCACTGGAAAAAAGTTTTAATATCAAAGGTCTGATCCACAACATGGTTACACCCCCTCACAACTACAGCAACAACATCGATCTTCCCGGCCTATTTCATTGCCAGTATTGCAGTAACAAAATGTACATCATGAACACAATGAAGATGTCAATAAAAATTAACAAAATAAGTTAACAAAAAGATCTCCATACTAACTATCCTCATAGCAGAGATATCAAAAGAAAACAACTATTTTCAGGAAAACAGTTTCCCTTTTGGTCGTCCATAAGGACACTGCACAGTATCTTTGCACTGTTGACAAAGAGGTAAAACAGGTTTGTATTTTTGCTTTTAAAGGTCTGATCCACAACATGGTTACACCCCCTCACAACTACAGCACTGCAGACGCTATTAAAGGTGAAAAGAGTTGTCATTTCTTAAGGTTTTGGGTACTACCAGTTCATTTCAAATGCCATGGATATCATCATATTTAATAATAAATACAGGGGTTATTTGTCAAACAAATGCAAAATATATTGATAGAGTTGATGTCTAAATATTTAATTTATGTAATCTTTTCAGCATAATCGGCTATTTTCATGTTTACTCTTTATATTTAACATTGAATCCTAACTCGGTATTTCTAGAAGTTCGATTACATTTTAGGGAATTCCCCTACCAAAATAGATTGGAAATTTGTATCATTCTGCTTTTTAACAGTAAACTAGCGTAACATTTTGAAGATTGGATTCACAAGTTACGAGTAGTTCCAAATGAGTACGAGAACACGTCCGAGAGCATGTGGTGTCAATGGCATCTTCCATTTACAGAGTAGAATGTCAAAAATGTGCTCATTCAAATCAAATAATATTACATGTATTTAAATCAATTTCAAATGAAACTATATTCAAGGAATCGGAACACCTCGTTACATTCCGCTATGCTTATATTTCGTGGAAATGTACGAGGAGTTCCGAATGGCTCTCGGAAGCTTTTTATTTGGAACTCTTCGGAAGTAAAATTGCGCGAAGTGTTCCGGGTCTTCTGGTAATGAGATCTTGGACTGACAGATCTCGTGGCATCTTTCTGCAGTTGTTGTTTTTTAGGTCGACGAAAATTAGGATTGATATTAATGGATTATTAAATAAAACAGGTGGGAAAAAAAAAGGGGGGGGGGGGAAGGTTAAAAAAAGTTTAGGGTCAGCACCAAAAATCTAGGGACGGTCGGGTAACCGGAACCAAACCATTTTTTTTACTATGCCTAATACTTAATAAGGGACCATCAAAAACATCCTGTTGTGTGGAAATTCTGGTTTTAAGGTAAATTAATTTAAGGTCAAAAACATCCTGTTATGTAGACATTCTGGTTTTAAGGTAAATCTAATTTTAAGAGTTCTGTCTGTATTAATACTTAATAAGGGACCATCAAAAACATCCTGTTATGTAGACATTCTGGTTTTAAGGTAAATCCAGTTTTAAGAGTTCTGTCTGTATTAATACTTAATAAGGGACCATCAAAAACATCCTGTTATGTGGAAATTCTGGTTTACAGAGGATCTCAAGGAATTCCAATTTACTGGGGTCCATTTTTGAAAGGTTTGACCCTTGTGAAATACCATTCATTCAGATGAAAAAGAAGGAATTTAACGACACACTCAACACTCAACACATTTTATTTACGGTTATATGGTGTTAGACATATGGTTAAGAACCACACAGATATTGAAAGAGGAAACCCGCTGTCGCCACTTCATGGGCAACTATTTTTTATTAGCAGCAAGGGATCTTTTATATATATGCACCATCCCACAGACAGGGTAGTACATATCACGGCCTTTGATATACCAGTCGTAGTGCACTGGTTGGAACGAGAAATAGCCCAATGTGTCCATCTATGGGGATGGATCCCAGATCGACCACGCATCAAACAAAACTGAAATTCCAAGTTTCAGCTCAATCGGACCAACAGTTTCCGAGTTATGGCCTTTTCTGTTTTTTTAAATTTTGTCAAAAAAGGGGTCCAGATTTGAGATTTTTGACTATTTTTGACTATCATTCATTCAGATGAAAATATTTTTGTATTAAACATTTACTTAGTACTGTTCTCAACTTCTTTGTCAGGTAGTACAGGTGTCAGATATTAATTCTGGGGAGCACATTAAGTGTTGCCTTCAGTTTAGTAAGACATATAGCGACACCAAGGCACAATGGAAGGTCACCAAGGCAAACATTTCCTCCAAAAGAGGGGCACGAAGGTACACGTAACTTACTTTCTATCAAGTTTTCTCACACAAAAATGATTTCAACTCCATGCCTTGGACTAGCCCATCAGGTCATGTCAGGTCATAGGGCTTAACATGCACATTCAGAGCAAGCTGTTGTAGCGCACGTCTGTCATGGGCACAGGTGTCAACTTATGCCGGCTCCTCCATCCAGGACAGTAAAGGGTTAGGGGAGGGTGGGGCTAACCACCCATGCTGGCAAGTGCAAGAGAGCACCAGCAGCACGACCAGGGTCGGTAAAGGGTGGGATATGGATACCTTTTATCACATTACCAATAATAATAATTTTACTATTTCTTGCATACACAACATAGATTTATATTTGAAGGGCTCAGTGGCAAACCAAGTAGGGATTCACAGCAATTTTCTTGCAGTCATTACTGTGGTAAAATTAAAACCCGAAATAAATTAATATTCCAAGCAAGAAACCATACATTTTAATCGGAGACATTTGTGGAAGACAATGCACCTTTAAAAGTGGTGGTAGGGGCTTTAAAAATGCCTGTAAAAACTGGGGGCTTTAAACATGCCTGTAGAAACTGGGGGCTTTAAACATGCCTGTAGAAACTGGGGGCTTTAAACATGCTTGTAAAAATTGGGGCTTTAAACATGTCTGTGGAAACTGAAGGCTTTAAACATGACTGTAGAAACTGGGGGCTTTAAACATGCTTGTAGAAAGCAGATGGTTTAAACATGACTGTAGAAACTGGGGGCTTTAAACATGCCTGTAGAAACTGGATAGTTTAAACATGCCTGTAAAAACTGGATGGTTTAAACATGCCTCTAGAAACGGGGCTTTAAACATGTCTGTAAAAACCGGATGGTTTAAACATGACTTTAGAAACTGGAGGCTTTAAACATGTCTGTAGAAAACGGATGGTTAAAATATGCCGATAGGAACCGGATGGTTTAAACATGCCTGTAGAAACTGGATGGTTGAAACATGCCTGTAGAAACTGGATGGTTTAAACATGCCTGTAGAAACTGGATGGTTTAAACATGCCTGTAGAAACCAGATGGTTTAAACATGCCTGTAAAAACCGGATGGTTTAAACATGACTTTAGAAACTGGGGGCTTTAAACATGCCTGTAGAAACCGGATGGTTTAAACATGTCTGTAGAAACCGGATGGTTTAAATATGACTGTAGAAACTGGATGGTTTAAACATGTCTGTAGAAACCAGATGGTTTAAACATGTCTGTAGAAACCGAATGGTTTAAACATGACTTTAGAAACTGGGGGCTTTAAACATGTCTGTAGAAACCGGATGGTTTAAACATGTCTGTAGAAACCAGATGGTTTAAATATGACTGTAGAAACTGGATGGTTTTAAACATGTCTGTAGAAACCTGATGGTTTAAACATGCCTGTAGAAACTGGGGGCACTCTAGGTCAAACACAGGGAACATTTTGTTCAGCATTGCGTAGCGATTCGCTACACAAGTTTCAGAGATCGCTACACAATTTTCAAACATTAAACAATAGTGGTTGCTAATTAATTTTCAATGGTCTAGAAATATCACTAATCAAGATTTTGAAAACAAATATAGGATATGTTGTTGTTTTTTGTCCTACTCTATAAATAAAACTTAAAATCTGGCATGTAAGCAGGGATCGAAACTCGCCAAAAAATATGGTGGCCCAAAAAATAATAATGGATGCCGGCAAATTATGGTAAGAGAACCACGTGCATGATTTTAATGTGGAATACAAATATTAATAGAGCCTCTTATGTTATAGCTATAAAGAAGACTGCCCACATAATATTATTTGGGCAACTAACGCCATTATTTTTTTTATATTTAAGTCGCCCAAACGGGACATTGGTCGCATTTGTCTACCTGGCCACAGGACGTTTCAAGTCCTGGTAAGGAGAACAAACATGGCACTTGCTGTCACTGTGGTAAAATTCGAAGCCTGTTTAAATTTTGTCCAGCGATAAAGGAACCATAATCATGTCACTATAAAAACTATCAACTGGGCAGTTAATCCTTCAATAAAGATACAAATGAGCACCATATAAATTGCCAGGAGCTTGCGACACCACACGTCTATAAACAAATTAATTTAGTGGTGGCAGTTATCCATTTTTTTGGTAACTAAATTACAGGTTCTGCTGCTATCTTGATTGATAAACTAATGCTTCATCACCAGCATGCATAGGGTCAGCATGCCACAGAAATGATCAGGCATCATCAGGGGACACGGGGGAGACAAATGAGATTAATAAATCTATCAAAACACATAATGGTCAAGGACTCTTTAAGCACAAAGAATTTTGGTCAGACAGGGTGGTTCTTAGTGGAATACATAGCAAAGACAGAAAGATAAATAGAAAGAAATATAGATAGATAGATAGATAGATAGATAGAAAAATAGAAAGAAAAAAAGAAAGAAAAAAGAAAGAAAGAAAGAGAAAAAAGAAAGGAGAAATTAAGAAAGAAAGAAGAGTGAAAGAAAGAAAGAAACAAAGAGAAAGAAAGAAAGAAAAGAGAGAGAAAGAAAGAAAGAAAAAAGAAAGAAAGAAAAAGAAACGTTTTATTTTACACCTCAACACAATTTTATTTCTGGTTATGGACACAGATGAGAGAAACCTGTGCTGTCATACCATGTGCTGGGGTGTCCATAACCATTTATTTACGGTGATTTATTTGAATTTTTTTAACACACATATGTGTATACACTCACAGCACAGAGACAACACAACTCTCAAATGCCAACACACACACATAAACACAACACAATACACACACATGCACCGAAGGACATGAATGCACCACACACACTTAAAAACACACAACACACACACAACACATTCACACACACAAAAGACATTCACATAAAACACACACCACATTCACACACAAAACACACATATTCACACACACAACACATTCACACACACACCACATTCACACATAAAAGACATGCACATGTACATAAGTGCATGTTTCAACCCTTGATTCGTTTATGACTTTTGAATGTTGTATCTCTGTAAATGGTTTATTTGTAAAAAAAATAAAATAATAATAATCATTTTCATCATGGATTAAATATTTTTGTATTGGTATATAATTTATTTTTATTTCTGCAATACATTTTTTTTTTTTTTTTAATGTTACTTAGCAATGCTAGTTTAACAACCACCACCATCAATGCATCAAACTTCGCCACCAAAAATAAATTAAAATCCACTCACCTTTTGAAGTTTCACCTCACTCCACGTAAAGAATATCTACAAATACGTAATGACACTGTACAGAACGTTATCCAAATCGATTTCTTTTCCGATCGTCCACTTAAAATGTCCATTTACCAGCACTAGTAGCAAGGTGGCATTGTCCAACCTGGAAAACAATACGAAAAGAAACCAATTTTTACACCTGCTCAGGTATACATTGCGGTGTAATTTTCCCTAAAATGTAACGTGGTAATTACCGTAAATGGACATGAATACACTATTAATAATTTGTTCTGCGCCGACTTTGTCTAATTTCTAAGAATCCTACGTGAGCCATGATTAATCTAGGTCACAGGGGACACGAAGATAAAAATCAATCGCTTTTCCCGACATCCGCTCGCCTTACCCCGGAATTAATATTGGATAGCAGAATGCGCGGCGCATGCACAGCACGTGCTAACGTAACATCAGTTTTGTTTTCCTCTGTCGCTTGTCTTTTGTTTAATACTCGCGGGGGTCGTTTAACTAATGTCGTGTAATATTAATCAGTATATAAATGAATATAAATATAACTCAATTGTTTTGTGGATAATTGAAGTTTTTAAAAGTATTGTTTACTGGTATAAATTCGAAATAAAGGAAAAACACACATCGCGAGTTTGCTTCTCGTCTGCGAGATTTGATTGACAGTTGAGCAGAGACGCTCAATGACTGTCGCGTACATTAATGGGGCAGACCCTAGTTTCAGCCCATGAAGATGCATACTAAGTTTAGTTAATTTACAAACCTGTAAAATATACTAAAACTCAACTCCATAACTGTTACTTCTCAGACGCATGTGCGTTTTTTAATATATGAGAAATGCATTTTGTGATATTAAAAACACCGGGATGACCAAAAACACTTCGAATGTACAGAAATAGATAATCTAACCAATAAAATCTAAGTAAAGTATGATTTTAGTTATCAAAAACGGCTCTAATAGTAAAAAATATTCCTTAGTGTTTAAAAACTAGGGTATGTCCCTTTAAAGATTCAATCTCGGGTATATAAAATGTCTGTCCCGGATCAAGTCCCTGGCTATGTAGAGGCAGGGCCCGGGATGGACATGCCTGAAACCTTAGAGGTATAGGGGCAAGTTAAAAAACGTTCAATTCAATATAAAATGTATTTAATATGTAACTCCATTTTTTTAAATATAATAATATACTTTAGCAGTATAATAGCAACCGAAGCAAGGTATCAATTTCGGAGAATACGTTTACATTATGTCTAAAAACATTTTAATCATTGTCAGTTTCGCCCTTTGTGAAATATTTGACAAATAAATATATATTTTATTGTGTGTGAGAAAAGAAAGGGAGGGAAAGGGATTCGCCGCAAAAAAAAAAAAAACCCGACAAAGCTGCGTGGCTATCTTGACTGTAGATCAACCAATCATAGAGAGTCTTACATGCAGATGTCCCATGTAATTAAGTCAGAAGCCGTCACATAACGCCGATTTATATAGATGAAACGGCTATGAAAGATATTAAATAAAAGATGAACTGTAAAGTGTTTGTTTTTCTTCTTCATTTGAGAGAGAGAAAGAAACACACCTGTCGTGCTTCTGAGAAAGAAAAAAAGTTTGTTTGAAGTTTCTTTTTGTTTAACGACACCACTAGAGCACATTTATTAATTAATCATCGGCTACTGGATATCAAACGTTGGTAATTATGACTCGTAGTTACAAGAAAAAACCCGCTACATTTTTCCATTAGCACTTTCCCACAGACAGGAAAGCACATGCTACGGTATTTGGCCGGTTGTGATGATGCACTGGTTAAAACGAGAAAAACTGAGAAAGAAAAAAACCAGGACAAAAAACACACTTTACAAGCAATAAAAAAAAACCCACCTAACAATAGAAAAATAATCATTAGAACGAAATTGACAAAATTACTCCAAAAAAAATTTGTTTTGTTTTTTCAAACAAGCTTTCTCCCCCCCCCCCCCCCCCCCCCCCCCCCCCCCCCCCCCCCCCCATGAAGGGCAGGACGTAGCCCAGTGATCAAGCGATCGCCTGATGTGCGGTCGGTCTTGGATCGATTTCCGTTGGTGGGCCATTGGGCCATTTCTCGCTGTAGCCAGTGTACCACGACTGGTATATGCCTATCAAAGATTGTGGTATGTGCTATCCTGTTTGTGGGATGGTGCATATAAAATATACTAACGGAAAAATGTAGCGGGTTTCCTCTCTAAGACTATATGTCAAAATTACCAAATGTGTGACATTCAGTAGCCGATCATTAATAAATGTTGGATGAATTTGAAAGTGATACATTACATATGACTGATGCACGAAAATAAGTTTTAAACACACACACACACACACACACACACACACAGAGAGAGAGAGAGAGAGAGAGAGAGAGAGAGAGAGAGAGAGAGAGAGAGAGAGAGAGAGAGAGAGAGAGAGAGAGAGAGAGAGAGAGAGAGAGAGAGAGAGAGAGAGAGAGTATATATTTAATATAGCACTGCATTAACTAGGCTACTAGTGATTGTATTTCGTTATATAAACCAAATCATTACCTAATGCTAGTTTTGAAAACTAACGATCGAATTTTGAAGAGCAGATTTATAATTAAGTATGTATCCAGCATTCTACTGTTATTAAAGGATTTCTTTATCGAAAGAAAAAAAGGGACACACGAAAAATGTAATTGTTCTTTATATAAACTCTTCTTTTTTTTGTCACACCACATGCCCCAGAACATGACAATTAAGTACCCTTCTTTTTGAGATTGCACTTTATCGATTTCTTTACAAAATCTAACCATCAAGTGTTGATTATCGACAGTTATTAACAAGACGGTGTAGCAGAGGCGTGGTCGCAAAGGCGAAAGCTGTGCAAGAAAACTGTACGCTGCTTTGTTAAGGAAAGGGGAGTTTGAAAACGACAGCCGCTTGGTTGTGTTCAAGTGTTTTCGAAAGTTTCGATTTCTGTACGTCTATTCAGTTTGGTTCTTGTTGTTCCATTATGAAGCATGAAGATCACATCTGGATGTGGCCTATTTGTTAGGGTCATTTGGCACGTTAATATATTGAATATAATTATGATATTCAATAAGAAATTAGGCTACAACACAGCTCATTGTTTATGTCAGGGCCGTTCCTAGTAAAGGGTGGAATCAGGAGATATTTCAGGGAGGGAACTAAAGCCAAAAGAACACATAGACTAACTGGCGAAAATGGCATTTCAATAAAAGTGTTACATTCGTGAAATAATTTATTTTTATATTTTGTTTTGTTTGGGGAAGGGGGGAGGGGGAGTTCTGATTCCCCATACTGTTCTTTCTGCCATGTGGCCATTACTCATTTACATCCATCACGTTATATATTTTCCTCTCGCCCCATGATATAATTTATAGACAGTGTGATTGCCCCCACATTTCACTGTTGGTGGCCTTCCCCTTTAAAAATCACTGTGCTTGAAACATGTGCGGGGTCCTACTAAACACAGGATGATAATTATGGTGCGTTACTAGGGTAGTGAAAGACACTTTCCGTTACGTCTGAGACTGATATAAAACAAAAGTTAAAGTTTGTTTTGTTCAACGACAACACTAGAGCATATTAATTAATCATCGGCTATTGGATGTCAAACATTTGTTATTGTGACACGTAGTCATTGGAGAAAACCCGCTACATTGTCCTAATGCAGCAAGGGATCTTTTATATGCACTTTCCCACAGACAGGAAAGTACATACCACGGCATTTGACCAGTTGTGGTGCACTGGTTGGAACGAGGGGAAAAAACAATCAGTTGAATGGATCCATAGAGGTGATTCGATCCTGCCACGCAAGCACCTCAAACGAGCACTCAACCGATTGAGCTCACTTTCGCCCGAATTCCTCTCACACATGAGGAATTCGTGCGAATTCTTCGCACATGGTGAAGAAGACTTACGAATATATCACATAAATTGAACGAATTTGTCACAAATTTGTGACGTTTACGTTTGGCATCACTACCCCTATTGGAATAAAAACGAATTTGTCACATGCTACAAAAACTCGAAACAAATGTAATAAAATATTGTCTAGACGAAAATGTCACACGAACATTGGAATCGGCGATAACAGTGCGATAAAATAAAACAGAATAGAGCAGGCATATTCGCCAGGGTTATTTGAAAATTCTGCCACGCATAAAGAAGTTATAGTTCAGACAAGGTCTATCGGCCCCATTTTTATACGCCAGAAGGGGCGTATCATGTTATGGCGCTAATCGTTGGTCCGTCTGTCCGTCTGTCCGTCTGTTAGAAATTTGGTTTGCCTCTAAATTATCTTGACCTAGGATCCTCAGACTTGGTATGCAGGTTGGTAACGACCAGTGGATGACCCATTTGACTTGAGTACAGTAGGTCTATAATTCGAGAACGCCATGACCTATGATGTCCAAGGTTAGTATGCAAGTTAGTCATGACCAGCAGATGACCCCTATTGATTTGAGGTCAGTAGGTCAAATGTCAAGGTCGAAGTGACGTTGAACAATAAAACGATTTGTGCTCAATAACTCAAGAACAGTTGGGGCTATGATCCTCAAACTTTGTATGCAGGTTGGTCATGATCAGTGGATGAACCCTATTGATTTTGAGGTCACTAGATCAAAGGTCTAGTCACCTGATTGCGACACCAATTAGCGTCTTTTTAAGAAGGTGGAGGCTTATATGTTTGACAAACATCTCTTGTTAAATGAATATGTTAACGGTCAAGGTCTCATTCAAAGCTACATTCGGCCGTATATAGCTCTGCTTACTTTAAGTAGTACATGAGATGCCTTGTTAAATGAATCTCACTTCCCATGTGTATATTTAAAGTACATGTACTGTTATTAAATAAAACAAATTACTAACACTGTATCATGTTTATAATTATAGAATAGAATAGAATGAATAAATGTTTAACGACACCCCAGAGCGAAAAATACATCGGCTATTGGGTGTCAAACTATGGTAATGCAAACAAATAAAGTGATGACCAACATCAATATAAAAATTCAAGATTTAAATAAAAACAGTGTAAAGAACTGTGCAAAAATACAAATATCATGATAGATACTGACTTTTACTCAAAATTTCAATTGTATCTCGAAGAAAACAAGGGGATTTGTGCTGTATTGGCCATTCTCAAAGAGAATGTTTCACCCCTGCACCACGGTGAGGTTACAGCACGTGCAGGGGTTTATAATTATAGCGTCTTGCGCCCAAAACGGCTCAAAATTATTATACTGCGATTTCCATAAATAAATGGAAACTCTGATGCCTACATAATGCGCCATAACGCTGGTGATACAGTGTTCGAGATTAAAAGTTTTGGGCAGTATCCCAGTTGGATACTAACAATTCAAAATCTGGTATCCCACCTGAGAATTTAGTATCCCACTTAACTGAAATTCATAAATAACATCATAACAAATTTGGAC
Source organism: Gigantopelta aegis (assembly GCF_016097555.1). NCBI lineage: Eukaryota > Metazoa > Mollusca > Gastropoda > Neomphalida > Peltospiridae > Gigantopelta > Gigantopelta aegis. The sequence continues at coordinate 38,910,837 of NC_054710.1, read as the reverse complement.
GACACCGTTCTCGTTCCCAATCTATTGCTACACCGCAATCAAAATCGCAGAATTCGTGAAATTCGCAATCAAACGGAATTGGCAAAAATATTTTCTGCATCTATTTTTGCGTAATATTGACATAAATTAATATTTAGCAGTAATCAATAAGTGTTTCTGGCATTACTAACGATAAACCTACCTGTATCAATTTTCTGCAGATGTGGAATCGATCAATATCTCAAATAAAATTTGAAGGGAGGAAACATCCAACAAGAACAATAGCGATTTATCTATTCCCAGCATTATACTGAGTACGAGTTGGGGGAGATATTGTTACGGCATAGCATTAGACCGAGTAAGAACTCAAAGATACTGTTACTTAACTTCACCAGTAAATGACGACTTTCACTGTTTCAGCAAAAAATAAATGCAGGATTAAAAAACCCAAGAACCTTATATGGTATCCCGGTGGGATACTGGGTTCTTGAAGTCTGGTATCCAAAATTAAATTCTGGTATCTCCGGGATACTGGGATACCGTTAATCTCGAACACTGTGATACCGTATCCGGACAATAATCAAACATGAACGAACTATTGTGGTCTACAATCAGACATGAAAGCACTGTGCCCGGTCATTCGTATTCTGTTTCTGAGCGACTGTGTGGGAAATTCGTGACGTTTACACCAAAAAGTAAAAAAACTAAATCGGGTGACATTTTCTATTTGTGATATTTTCGGCCGAATTCGGCCGAAATGTGTGAAGAATTCGCACGAATTCTTCACACGTGTGAGGAATTCGTTTCTGTGACATATAAGGTTTAACACCGCCCACGTCTGAAGCAATCAGTTTAACACCCAATTTTATTTTTATTTTTTTAAATTTACTTTAAGGGTGAGGGGTGGTAGTATTTATATCCATGGTGTATATGTTGATTGTTACGCTGTTGTGTATTAGTTTTAGCCGTATAACTATGGTACTATTGTTGACTGTTCATTCAACTTATTTTCGTGCTTATATCCAATCACGGTTCAAACACGCTGTCATGGGCACACACACACACGCACCTCAGCTATTTGGGCTGTCCAGGGCCCTGTTCCACGAAGCGATCTTAGCCCTAAGATTACCGTAAGCGCATAGCTACCCTATATATGCACTTAAGTTGATCTTAGGGCTAAGATCGCTTCGTGGAACCGGGCCCAGGACAGTGGGTTAGTCGTTAATAAGAGAACAAGAGGGTGTAGTGTTCTTACACCTACCCATCGAGTCGTTAAAATTCGTTCTGGGTGGGGCTGTGAAGCTGGTACGTATTAGCCTTATGTCCGAGACCGATGTGTCGACTGTTATTTGATTTGGCGGGATACACGCGTTCACGAGCGATCTCTCATTTATTATATGGTATCCCCTTTTCTGAATATTTTAGAACATAAATAACCATATTTATTTCGCTACATGAACTATAGCTCTGCATATTTTGACAGACAAGTGACATGTTGTTTTAGACATCCCAAATACAATTATCACGTGTAACTCAATGAGCGTTATCTGTGAAATTGTTTGTTTCGCGCGTTCGGGATCACAGACACCACGCGACAATTCTCCGTTTTCCGTGTTACATTCGAGACTGGGCGCCATTATACCCCCCGCCCATCAGAGTGTTGTTTCTAATTGCGTATTTGAAATATTACCCGCTTACAAAGCAAAACCATTTACGGACTACTTTTCACATTGGTGCGAAAAGCTGTCGCGAACGCACACTAAAAAAAATGATACGTGTTTACAAACGTGTTTTACGGCAGATGTGACGAGTCCCCTGCCTCCTGTTGTTGTTGGAACTTTGTTCTAGCGTTTACGTCTGCTCACCCGAATTTGAAGGACACGTTGTAGTTCAGTGGTAGAGAGCTCGCCTAAGATGCTATGGGTCGCAGGATCGATCACCTTCGATGGAATCGGGGGTTTTGCCCCCCCCCCCCCAACCAATCCTTCACGACTAAGGCAGTATGCTTCTCAATCACACACACCCTTTCCTTCTCTCTCACTCGACCTAGTGTCTGAATAACCATATTTATAGACGACAAATAGCCGTAGTTTAAAATGTGCTGGGGTGTTGCTAAACACATATTCAGAGGCGGATCTTAGGGGGGCAGGGCCCGCCTCCCCCTCCATAATTTTGCGATAGTTATAATTTTATTAAATATTAATTAAAAAAAAAAAAATTACGATCCCCCTCCAAACCTCATGTCACTGGGGACCCCCCTAAATGGATTTTCTGGATCCGCCACTGATATTCCTATGTTTCTCAAAGACGATCATCTTTCAATAAAGATTCAAGGTCCCACTATTAAACGGGGAAAATAAAATACTACACACATTCAAAAACAGGTAGGTCTAAAAGACATACCCACACTGCGTTTTCCGACTTCCCATTTGGGTCTACGCGTAAAATAAAATAAGATTATATATGCTTTACAAAAAAGTATTAAATAGTTAGTTATTTTATTGATTATGACAAGCATTAGCAACCCTACCAGGCATAAAGAATATGTTAGCAAGTGAACATGCACAAAGCAAATGTTTAGCAAGTCCACCAGGCATAAAAGAAAAATTCGGCAAATGAACCTGCATAAAACAAATTTAAGCAAGCCCAACAGGCATAAAGAAGCATGTTTATTACGCCTATCATCTTCCACCTCCCAGTGCGACCATTATAGGGTATCTTCAACAACTCGACCGATTTGAAACCCGTCTTATAGACATCCCAAGAGACGAGAAACTGCCACAGAAGGCGAGATATCAAGTGTTTTGGAAAATCGTGATTTTTTTTAAAAACAGAAACACCATTACCCAGAATTAGCCGACCAACACGCTGTGTATTTTGATTGGCTCTTTTTTCTCGCACCCCGAAGCGAGGCTTCACACGTGATCAATTTGGTGCCGTTCAATCTGACGTCAAAACCTGGGATTTATTTCCAATTTTGGCTGGGTGCCACTTAGGTAAAGCATTCGCCTGAGGTGCGATAGATCGCAGGATCTATCGACAACGATGCATTCCATATTTACTCCGTACTAGCCAGCTCTCTACAATTGGACACCTAAAATCATCACCATGCATTAAATAAGCTTTCTGAAACTATTGCTAAAGCAATACGTCACCTACAGGGTTCCAACAAATATTCATATCAAGTGCACCATGACTGGTATATCAAAGGCAGGGCCGTAGCTAGGAATTACTAGTACTTATTTTTTAATTTTTATTTTATGTTATTTTTTATGTTATTGTGTGTGTGTGTGTGTGTGTGTGTGTGTGTGTGTGTGTGTGTGTGTGTGTGTGTGTGTGTGTGATGAATTCTTGGAACGAACGAGCATACCTAAAACTCAAACGGTTAAAAACAGGATTTTTATTAAATTTATTATTTTTACCAAATTTTTAAAACATATATAAAAAATGGGGGGGGGGGCAACTGCCCCCTTGCCCACGCCTAGATACGGCTCTAAAAGGCCATGCTATGTGCTGTTCTGTCTGTGAGAAAGTGCATATAAAATATCCGTTGCTGCTAATTGAAAAATATAACGGGTTTCCTCGACTATGAGTAAAAACATTACCAAATGTTTGACATCCATCAGCCGATGATTACTAGATTAGTGTTTCTCACTCATTCACACAGCACACACACACATACACACACACACACACACACATTCACACAGCACACATACACACACACACACACACGCACACATATTTTATTTAATACAAAAAAATATAGCTTTCCTTGTTCTACTACCTTCGAAGAAATGTCACTATACTGATTGCATCACCGTGGAGTACATCCAATAGTACTCCAAACTCCAAACTCCGCGCTTTGGAAATGAACGTTTCATATTACAGTAAAGTACTCTTATAACGAACTAGAAGGGACCATGATAGTTAATTCGTTATAGCAGTAGTTTGTTGTACACATTTACATAAGTTGGTTATTAATGTATAGGGAGATAAAACGGGATTTTACTATCAGTTCGTTCTATGCAGTAGTTCGTTCTTAGCATGTTCATTATAAGTGTACTTTACTGTATGTAGCTCTACACAAACTTCCAGGGGCCTAATTCACAGAGCTCTCTTAGGCTCTGCCAGACAACAAAGCATCTTCTTTGCAAGTCTTTTAGCACTGTACTGCGAGATCGCAACGTTGCGAGAGTTTAGTGAATTAGGACCCTGGTCAACATCTTGAAGCATTGCAAAGAAACGTAAAACAAATATCGTTTTTCTTTTAATATTTTATTACAGTCCTCCCTGGTTGGACTAACGACGAAGCTGCCCATCCCTCACCTTCTTCGTGTGACCAATTTTGAAATGGCCCCGATTGAAAAACACACTGTCAACAACCAGCTGCGGACTCGCCATGGGGTCCAAATGACAGGACAATTCTGATAATTTATTTTTATCACTTTCAAACTGGGCATTTCAGCCGACGTTCATTTAATTATTTTGTTTCATAAATTTCAAAGAGTGACACTGAAACAATAATGAAGAACAGCGATGAGTATAAAGACGCTATCTTGTCCGTCATTCGGTGCGCGTGCGTGACCCGGCTGTCTTCCGGTTCTGTCCTAAATAGCTAATAAAACAAGATTGTCCGCGTAATTTATTTTTGTCACGAAATCGGAATTTGGATTAGGATATCCATTTATTTCATGTTTGTGACTTAAAAATATTTATCTTTTTAACTTTAAGGTATATTATATAATTATATATATCTTCTTTTCTTTTTTCTTTTTTTCCTTCCCCCGAGATAAGAGTTGAACAAGAGTCCGTCCTACCCTCTTACTAAAGTTTTTTTTGGTAAATAATTTCAGTGTGGTTTGACGTAAGAAGAAAAGTAAAATTGTTTTGGAAATAATTTTTTTTTTTTTTTTTAAATACTATTTTTGTGTCCAATTTAGAAAACAATCGGCTCGGAAACAAATAACTTGTAGTAAATTTCATGGCATAAAAAAGGTGTTACCTACTAGTATATTGGGCCAAATATTTTCTGGTGAATTTTTATCATAAAATTAGTAGCCAAATTCTCGAATGGTCAATGATCTAAAAACTGTTTGAATTAATTTTTTTGCGAATTTATAACAAAATGTGTGCCTGTCTTGACATAGGTTTATATCGCAGCGAACGAGAACATACGTTGACAAAAGTCACCGACATTACGTCACAATGTATTCACGCATTCTAAATTAAACTTCAGTCTAAACAAATAACAGCCAGGTGCATTTCAAATCATAGTTAGGCCTATTAATTTTGAACGTCTGTTTGAACCTCATTATTTTTACTTGACATGGGAGGGCATATTTGTCAAGTTGTTGTCTTCCGTGTGTGTTTTCACGGGGAAACACCCCTGAGAGATCCTGGCGCGTGCGGTGAGCGTGCGCCAGAAGTCACGGTCACTTAATATAACCTGGCGCCAATATTCATGGTCTTTCCGTGCGACACAGAAGCCGATTCAAAGGTCATGAAAGATCGCTTTCATCTTTGCGGAGTTCGCCGACATTTTCCGAGGGTCACCGACATTTACCGACCGGGGTCTGCGTTTTGTTGACAGTGCCCTCTTGACCAGTTTTATGATATTAACAGAAGCTGACCTCTGGTCGGCGTAAATCAATTGTTGTTCTTTTTTTAAATTTTTGGTTTAATTACCGAATGCTCAGACATATCCCAAGAGTGTTGTAATAAAAGAAGAAATCTTTTTTAATCAGACTGTAACAAAATATCTGGGGTTTTAGTGTTTGCACCCTGTGTGTGATTATTATTTTATTTGTTCAGCCGGACATCTGTGCCTGACCAAAAACCTTAATGAACACTCAGATACGGGATTGATATTAAAATTTTGAAGTGACATTAGTGACGATTGAAAAGTTGCAATGAGAAAAACTGCAGCTAGGCGCTATAAATAACTTACGGTTGTAATTTTTTAAAGAAACATTTTTTTTTCCAAAATGTAACGGCACACAATTTACTAATTTATTTTAATATGAGGGTGTGGCAAGACCGTGTGCTGGGGTGGTGGTGGTGGGGGAGGGGGGGGAGGGAGGTCGAAACCCTCCTGCTCCAAGCAAATTATTATCATTATTTAAAAAAATAATTGCTTTTTGTAAGAAAGAATGGCCCGACTTAGCCCAAGTACTTTGACGGTAAGAGAGCTAGACGGACATTGGGACAGTTATCACGTTAGAGAGTGTGCTAACTGTCCATATGTCCGTCTAGCTGTTTTATCGTCAGAATACTTTAGCTAGGCCCGACTCCAACCCTAAAAACTTTACTCGCTAGTCTAGATCCCCTCTCCCGCACAATTTCCAGCAAATGCGCCCGAGTGGCCTCATATATCTCTCCACTGATTTGAGCACTCACCGATAGCTGGAGACTGTACCGAGATGCGAACCCAGTACCTATCAGTCTCAAGGCCGATGATTTGTTTTTCTTGAGCCATTATCGTCCATGTAATGGATTACATGTATTGTAAATCGCAATTATATTGACCAGACACGCCATTTTTGTCCATCTGTAAAATGCAAATCTCATTTATTTCCCCATTTCCTTCACATCTGGTGACATTTTAATGTTGAATGCGACCATTACAAAACATTAACGAAATCTCATGACGGTAGGACCATTTGTTTTAGTTTCCCGTTTTGTCCCATCATGGTAATCCACGCCAAACTCAAAACTGATGTCAACATGTGGAGATTGGTTTTCACACATTGAACGAAAAAAATAGAAACATAATATTTTTATTTCATATTAATTGAATAATTTACTTCATGAATTTGTATATTTTATTTTGTGGGGTACTCTGGGTTCATACGAACTGGGGCGAGGACGGGGGTGAGTGTGGGGGTGACGGGGGCATCGGGGGAGAGGATAGTTACAGATCTGATGACTGACTGATTAACTGGTTGGTGGATTCGTTGATTTATTTATGTACAGGCCTATGCTTCACTTGTGGATGGGGCATTTTCCCCATGCCCTCATCACCACACCGCTTCTGATGCATATCCAGCAAGTTTAATTTTAAAAAATCCGTATGCCTAAGTTTGTTGGTCAACTAATTACTTCAGTTTAACTATCTGCAATTCTTTCAAATTTAAACTATATACTTACATAATTACGGCAATATGGCAAAATACATTCAGTACGTTTTTGCTAGACATTTTGCGCACCACAATCCGAAGTCTCTCTCTCTCTCTCTCTCTCTCTCTCTCTCTCTCTCTCTCTCTCTCTCTCTCTCTCTCTCTCTCTCATACACACACACACACACACACACACACACATCTCTGTCTGGTTCAGCCTTTGTCTCTCTTCTTGTATTTTTTTGGTTCTTTTTCAGTTAACAAAATATGGGATCCCAACGTGTCTGGCAAAATCTACTAGAGTCGTGTGTAGTATAGTATATTTAGTTATCATTTGCTGGACAATCCAGTCGGGGTCAAAGAACTTCAGTATTTCTTTATCACCAGGTTGTCAGAGATCAAGTTATCATCATTTAACGGTCGGCGATCACCGATGGGTCTCAAGCCAGACTTCAGTGACGGCGACTCCAGATCAATTTATTGGTCTTTGTTTGACTTTAATCAAAGCAATATGCTACTGGACAAACCACGAATGACTGGGCTCGTGTGCCCTTTGTGCGTGTGACAATGTCCACAAAACAGATAATTAAGCCTAAAGCGTTCTTAAATATACACGTTAGATATGTTATGACTCGGACATCAGCCAAGGTCGCACTACAGTAACTCATCTTCTTCTAAAGTCCATGTACATAAACAATTATTGGCTTATTCATAGTGTAAATCGCAGCTGAAAAACAGTATGAATATGATGATTATCAGGGGCGGATCCAAGGGGGAGGGGACATCAGCATAGGCGTACAGGCTCCCATTTTTGTAGAGGAGGGGGGGGGGGGGGGGGTGGCTGGCTTTTGTCGGAATTAAACGAAAATCCGAATCTGGATAATAGCATTTATTCATATTGGCATTAAAGGGGCATTCCTGAGTTTGCTGCATTGTAAGATGTTTTCGACCAATAAAATATTTTTACGATTAAACTTACATATTAAATATATTTTCTTGTTTAGAATCAATCTAACTAAAATTAGCTCCACTATTACATGTGGATCTAACACCAGCCAGTTGGAGCTCATGTCCACCATTCAAAACCTTACTTGCAGAATCCTGCCAGTGATTTAAAAATAATTTGAAAACATTCCGAATTATCCTGAGGGTATACGATATGTTTCATGTGAATTACGAATGCCTTATTTAGACCAGTAGAACTAATTTTAATCGGATTGCTAACAACACTGCGTAGTCTCCAATGTCCAGGTAACATTTCGTCTGTAAATAATAATTTAAATATTGACCAATCACACTTCGCCTTTTATAACGTTATTTGGGAGCATACAAATTCTAAAAATATCGGGCGAGTCTATTTAAGTGGCCGCAGTACAGCGAACCATACCAATACATACGGGGTGGGTTATCAGTCTTCAATTTTACATTAAAAATTATTTATTTATTTATATAAAAAAAACAACTAAATCAGTCTTCAGTTTTACATTACAAATTATTTATTTTATAAATTAAAACATGTTTTAAGGCATTCGTAATTCACACGAAACATGTCGTATACCCTCAGGATAATTCGGAATGTTTTCAAATTATTTTTAAATCACTGGCAGGATTCTGCAAGTAAGGTTTTGATTTGATGAGCTCCAACTGGCTGGTGTTAGATCCACATGTAATAGTGGAGCTAATTTTAATTAGATTGGTTTAGAATACAAATGTTTGTATATTCAATACGTTTCTGGTCGTCTTAATATTTGTAAGAAGCGCAAACTGGATTTTTTCTACAAATAATTTCTAAACAAGAAAATATATTTAATATGTAAGTTTAATCGTAGAAACATTTTATTAGTCGACAACATCTTAAAAATTGCAGCAAATTCAGGAATGTCCCTTTAAAATCAAACAGCGCTATAGGATTGCAAACAAATCACTATGCATTTTTACATGGAGTACAACTAATTTTGATGGTAGAATGATGGAAATACATGGTAAAAAGGTCTCAGGGTTAACACATTTTGCCCAAATATCTGTATATTGTTTACCCGAATTTGAGGTTTTGCTCCAGCACTGGGGGGGGGGGGGGGGGGGGGGGTTTATGGTGGGGGCAGTTGTACGCTTATATGTACGCTCAATCCAAATCAGATCTGCCAGAGTAAAACGGGTATGGCACCATACCCAATTGGTTTTGAACATTTTTATTTTTTTATTTTTTGTGTGTGAACCATTTGACAAAATTAATTACTTTTTATCATTACTGTTTGGTTTTCTTAACACTAACCCCAAACTTAACCCACTTTCTTTCTGGGGGAGGTCCCCCTGTTGACTGTGGTTGCATTTAATTCCATTGCGCCATACCCAAAAAAATTCTTTCTGGCAGAAACACTGGATATATATAGACATTGGTATTCTAAACAAGAAAATATATTTAATATAATAATTTTAGTCGACAAAATCACAGTCTCTTGTTTCACTCTTTTGTAACTTTATCCAAATGTGTTACAAGTTTGTGACCGGCCTCGGTGGCGTCGTGGCAGGCCATCGGTCTACAGGCTGGTAGGTACTGGGTTCGGATCCCAGTCGAGGCATGGGATTTTTAATCGAGATACCGACTCCAAACCCTGAGTGAGTGCTCCGCAAGGCTCAATGGGTAGGTGTAAACCACTTGCACCGACCAGTGATCCATAACTGGTTCAACAAAGGCCATGGTTTGTGCTATCCTGCCTGTGGGAAGCGCAAATAAAAGATCCCTTGCTGCCTGTCGTAAAAAAGAGTAGCCTATGTGGCGACAGCGGGTTTCCTCTAAAAACAGTGTCAGAATGACCATATGTTTGACGTCCAATAGCCGATGATAAGATTAAAAATCAATGTGCTCTAGCGGCGTCGTTAAATAAAACAAACTTTTTACAAGTTTGTAGATTAACCAGACTTTTAAGAGTCCTTTCTCACGTGTTAAAACTAGGGTTTGTGACTTTAACGATGCACCATGGTACACTCCAAGATCTGTGATACACCAGTCATTAGTTGCAAGCATTAATATACAATTATATGTTACCAAGTGATGAGATATAAAGATACGTTTATACCAAGGCGAACACTGCTAAACTTTGGTATGAACAAAAGCATCAATGTCGTATAGCCGCAATTTAATACAAAATGCAACACAGAACGTTAACATAAGTTTGAACATGGTACAGCAGTAATTTGATACAAACAAACAAACAAACAAACAAACAAATAAACAAATAAATAAATAAATTAAATTAAATTAAATTAATAATAGAAGAAAAAAAGACAGGTTGCACGTTGTATAGCCACAATTTGGTAGAAAATATGACACAATTTGGACGTGATATAGCCGCAGTTTCGTACAAAAATACAAAACAATACATTCTGAATGCGGTATAGCCACAGTTTAGTAAAACATTAAAGTACATGCAGTACACAGTACTGTATAATTTTCTACCAAACTGTGGCTATACCACATTAAAATGGTATAGCCACGTTTGGGTAGAAAAACACAATACAGTACAGGTTGAACATGGTATAATTACAGATCTCATTCTTAAATCATGCTTGGGCAGCTGTGGTTAATATTTAAACAATTACATTTTTTATTAGCTTTAAAGTCAAAACACTAACACTTTATAGGTAAATATTTTAACGTGTTTTATTTTACACAGCAGTTCTTAAAATATACCGGCCTCGGTGGCGTCGTGGCAGGCCATCGGTCTACAGGCTGGTAGGTACTGGGTTCGGATCCCAGTCGAGGCATGGGATTTTAAATCCAGATACCGACTCCAAACCCTGAGTGAGTGCTCCGCAAGGCCCAATGGGTAGGTGTAAACCACTTGCACCGACCAGTGATCCATAACTGGTTCAACAAAGGCCATGGTTTGTGCTATCCTGCCTGTGGGAAGCGCAAATAAAAGATCCCTTGCTGCCTGTCGTAAAAAGAGTAGCCTTTGTGGCGACAGCGGGTTTCCTCTAAAAACAGTGTCAGAATGACCATATGCTTGACGACCAATAGCCGATGATAAGATAAAAAAACAATGTGCTCTAGTGGCGTCGTTAAATAAAACAAACTTTACTTTTTTTTCTTAAAATATTTCAAAATTTAAAAACAAAAATCTTTGTAGCGAAAATGACTAATCTAGCTGGCTCATGTTTCCAACTGGTGCATTCTACCGGTATAATTCAAATTATTCTCGGCTGCCTTTGATCCGAAAATTAAAAAAATTCCCACGCACTGATCATAGCGATGAATTACAATAGCAATCTTTAAAACATTAAAGACAGGATTCTGTGAACACGAAACGCAAATCCAAACATTATGACTTCAATAAAATTGCAATCAGTTTTTCTTCTTCTGTTCTTTCTGTTTTCCATTTTTTTTATTTAAAGGTGGCAGATTTTGTGGTTATTGTTCGACATTCATTATCCTCATAGCAGGTGTCATTGGAGATTTTCTCTTCTTCTCGGACACAATCTGTGCGATATTGCGGCGTTATTGCAATGCCAGGTTGTTTTACGCATTCATCAAGGGATTTATTAATGGTACATCAAATTGGGTTCAAATCGTGATATTGTGACAAATCGTGATGTTTCAAGTACAAGGGTACTGACTGGCGTAGGAAGCAGGGGGGGGGGGGCATGTGCAGTAGCAGCAGCTATGGTTTTATATATATGTGTGTGTGTGTGTGCTCCCTCCCTCCCCTTTTTGGCACCTTCCTACATCATTGGTACTTGACACTAGTACTGGATGAAATAAAAATGTATACATTTATTTGCAAAGAATTTTGTTTTTAAACAACGAACACTGTTATTGCTAGGGTCAGATTGTCAACTGTCACAACAAAGTTGGCCAACTCAACGGTTGCACTCAGATTAACAACTAATGGGTTAAAGACGAGAATCGAGTTGTAAGAGCTCTCAGATTAACAACTAATGGGTTGTACAATGAGAATCGGGTTGTAAGAACACTCAGACTAGCAAATGGACAGCCGTAGAAGTTGTGAGAGCAGAAAGTTGGACAACTTTGCCATGGCAGTTGGTAGTCTAAGCCTAGCATTACAGTAATCACCAATGGCAGGACTGGTAGAATCCACTGTACTATTAAAAGTTAGGTGAACTTAAAACTTCAACCCAGTCGGAACTGGACAAAGGCTGTGGTATGTGCTTTCCTGTCAGGGAAAGTGCATATAAAAAATCCCTTGCTGCATTAGGAAAAATGTAGCAGGTTTCCTCTGATGATTACGAGATAGAATTACCAAATGTTTGACATCCAATAGCCGATGATTAATAAATCAATGTGCTCTAGTGGTGTCGTTAAACAAAATAAACATCTTCAACCCAGTCAGCTGTTATTTGGTATAGGAAGGAAGGAAATGTTTTATTTAACGACGCACTCAACACATTGTATTTACGGTTATATGGCGTCGGACATATGGTTAAGGACCACACATATATTGAGGGAGGAAACCCGCTGTCGCCACTTCATGGGCTACTCTTTTCGATTAGCATCAAGGGATCTTTTATATGCACCATCCAATAGACAGCATAGCAAATACCACAGACTTTGATGTACCAGTCGTGGTGCACTGGCTGGAGCGAGAAATAGCCCAATGGGCCTACCGATGGGGATCGATCCCAAACTGACCGCGTATCAAGCTCTACATCCAGCTCTTATCTGGTATAGTGCTATCTATACAGCATGTTTGACTGCACATCAATAATTATAAATAAATCAACCAAACTGTCATTTAGCAAAAACCTAACTTGTCTGACATGAGAGAAAAACCTAACAACTTTTGTTCTATTTTCTGAAGTTCATAAATATTCATAATCATACTCTGTCGACGGTGTAAGAATTTTTTTTGTGTCTGTTGCAGTAAAACTTGCTCATTTTCTGTCATATTTCCATCAACTGTGAAAACGAATTCTTTTCATGATGTCTCCATTATGAAGGTCAAGTTCTGACGCCCACTATCTGTCTATAGTAAATTAGCTAACACCTTTTTTTTTCTTCACTAATTGCTACATGATGTACACAGGCAGGTAAAAACCATATCCAATTTGTTATGATGATTGATGTAGAAAGAAACAAAATATCTTTTTTCTAACATTCCAGGAATTCTCGCTTATGGTCCATAATATTCTAGTTTGCAACTTCAAAGTGTGTTTTTGTTTATTTTTACATTTATTTGTGATAAATAATTTCAAATTGATCTATCTTACATGTGGTATAATCTTTGCATTAGTAACTTCATAATGTTGTAATTTACTAGCATAAAGTTAAAAGGTAGGGTTTTTTGTTCAACGACATCACTAGAGCACATTAATTTATTAATCATCGACTATTAAATGTCAAATTTTTGTAGTAATTTTGACAGTTTTAGAGAGGAAACCCGATTAATTTTTCCATTAGAAGCAAGGGATCTTTTATATGCATCATCCTACAGACAGGATAGCACATACCACGACCTTTGGTATACCAATTGTGGTGCACTGGCTGGAATGAGAAACAGCCCAATGTGTCCAATGACGGGGATCGATCCCAGATCCACCCCAGATCGACATAAGGCATAGGCCCAAGTTGATTAATTAATCAATATGCTCTAGTGGAGTTGTCAGCAGACATCACCATTTAAGGGGAGCTGTCACTCGGGCTCTCTATCACTCACCTGAGACTAGTTCAAGGAGAGTGATTTTTAGCTCATCTTAGCTTGTGAATAAAAAAAAAAAAAATAGTACAACAAAAAGGAATGAAATGTTTTATTTACCGACGCACTCAACACATTTTATTCACTGTTATATGACGTCAGACGTATGGTTAAGGACTACACAGATATTGAGGGAGGAAACCCGCTGTTGCCACTTCATGGGCTACTCTTTTCGATTAGCAGCAAGGGATCTTTTATATGCACCATCCCACAGATTGGATAGCACATACCACAGCCTTTGACATACCAGTCGTGGTGCACTGGCTGGAATGAGAAATAGCCCAATGGGCCCACCAACAGGGATTGATCCCAAACCAACCGTGCATCAAGCGAGAGCTTTACCACTGGGCTACGTCTCGCCCCCTCCATTTAAGGGGGAGTTATCCCTATGGCTCCCTATCACTCACCTGAGACTAGTTCAAGGAGAGTGATTTTTAGCTCCCCTTAGCTTGTGAATTAAAAAAAAGAAAAGAAAGTACAGCAGAGAGATTAAATATCCAAGCTCAATATGGTAATATCTTAAATGTCTCCCCATAGTGTAAGTTAGGGGAGTAAATTCATCAATGCTCTCAATTTCTTTTCAAGACAGCGGGTTTCCTCCCTCAATATCTTTGTGGTCCTAAACCATATGTCCGACATCATATAACAGTAAATGAAGTGTTGAGTGCGTCGTTAAATAAAACATGTTCTTCTTCCTTCCTTTATGACGAGGTCTGCATGAAACAAAACAAACTTTAACTTTCTTTAAAAAAAAAAATGTCTGCTGTGTAGATAATTTTCCACCTAACAGTTTTAACGTTTGCCCTTAAAGCTATTTCAATTATTGGTCACAACATTGGACAATTCGTTGTGCACTTCGTCTCAAAAGTTACACCTAATTTGTTTCACAACACCCATAATGCAATCAACTGGCCTCATGGGTTTTTTATATTTTAAATTATAATTTTTTTTTAATTTCGGAGTTGTCTCTTCTTGATGTAATTAGACAGAGTACAAGAAACATGGTATGTTACCGGAGTACTGCCGACACTTTGACATTTATAAGAGCCCAAACTAGACGGATTACACAAAACAGCAGAATTAACCGCTTGGTGTTCACTGCTCAACAGGATGTGGTACAGTGGTTAGAGGACTTGCTTAAAGGGAAACAAAAAGAATGTTTTTTTTCTTTAATGAAATCTCAGTACTGACAAGGCCTGCAGTAAATCATAAGTTACAGATCTCTTTCTTTTTCTCTCCTCTCTGTCTCTCTCCTTCTTTCTGTCTCTATCCTTGTCTCTCTCTCCCACTGTCTCTGTTTGTCTGTCTCTCTCTCCCTCTTTCTTTGTCTCTTTCTCTATATCTCTTTCTCCCTCCCTTCCTCTCTCTCTGCCATTCCCTCATCCTCTCTCCCTCTCTTTGTTTGTCTTTCTTTCTATTTTTCTACCTCTCTCCTCCTTTCTCCCTCCCTCTCTGTCTGTCTTTCTTTCCCTCTCCTCTTTTCCTCTCTGTCTGTCTCTCTATATAACTCTCCCCTCCCTCTATCTGTCTCTCTCTCTGCCTCCCTGTCTGCCTGTCTTTCTCTGACCATTTCCCTCCCTCCCCCTCTCCCTCCCTCCCTCCCTCCCTCCCTCCCTCTCTCTCTCTCTCTCTCTCTCTCTCTCTCTCTCTCTCTCTCTCTCTCTCTCTCTCTCTCTCTCTCTCTCTCTCTCTCTCTCTCTCTCTCTCTCTCTCTCTCTCTCTCTCTCTCTCTTATATGTACCATAGTTTAAAAAAAAGACTAGTGAGGGTGTCATGCTTAAAAAGGACTTCTTGTTTTAAAAACTGGTTTTGTTTTTTAAGATCTTCATAATAATAATAATAATTCTGTTTCATTCTTTTTTTTCAGTTAATGCAGTCAATGAAATTCAAATCATCTTATAATAGCAATTTAATAACACACAAAACAAAAATAATATCCATTAATCATAACACTGTTGGTGCAGATCTCTTTTGCATCTGCTTTAATTTGCAGCAACACTATTGACCATGCCACATATTCTGAATATGATGGTAGGCCTTAAAAGGTAGAAAGCTGCCAATGCCTGGATTTATTCACCAACTAAAGTTCCCAATGTAGTTAGTCCACCAGACCAAGGCAAATCTCATCTGCAGAAAACATTACTGACAAAATGAGTCTGGTCATCCCTGATAAACACTCATGTACATAAATTGTCCACAAGAATGACTTCCTAACGCCATATTTTACATTTTATTTCAAAAACCGCACTGACCCATGTAATACCAATGAGCCATAAGTTCATTATTTTCTTATTAACTTAGCATCGTAAATTTTACTTCCAAAAGCAATGACCCCAAAACAAATAACGCTTCCAAATGCTACTCTCTGCTCAACTGATCCTTAGTGTTACACAGTGTGGCAGTGACCCATATAATACCAGTGAACCACAGGTTCATTATTTTCTTATCAACTTGGCATCGTAAAATTTTACTTCCAAAAGCAACGACCCAAGAGAATGACTTTTTCAAACTGGTTCAGAATGTTTGATTTATTGAATCCATAAATTGATTATTTCGGATTAATTTTCAAATATATATTTCTATTTCGAAAAGCAATATTACCCAAAATGAAAACTATTTTCTAAATGCTATTTTCAACATCACTGATCCTAAGTGTAGTATGACATATTCCATTTGCCAAGCCTACAAAACAATTACTTTCCTATTAACTTCACATCAGAGACTTTATTTCCAGAACTAATGCCATAACTTTCAGCAAATATTACTTCCAAATGCTACTTTCTACACAACAGGTTCTGAGTGTTCTATCATGCATTTCATGTACTCATTGAAATAAAATTCCACATAGCCTACTGTGATTAGATCTAACACAGTAATGAATTTTAAAAATGACAGCTTTATTGGTAAAGCACACGACTTTTTGATGGATTTTATGAAACAAAAAATTAAAGTATGGAAGGAAATGGTTTATTGCATAATGGTTTATTGCATAATGGTTCATTGCATAATGGTTTATTGCATAACGGTTTATTGCTTAACAGACCTATAATAGGCAAATTTGGAATGAAAAACAGGATATACAGATGGGAATCAATGATGCACAGAATCAAAGATGAAGAAACCAGTGAGATTTGAAACCTGTGTATTATGTTTCTCAAAGATTTGTGTTTACATGTATTATTTGTTAATAGTTGGGACGGGACATAGCTCAGTGGTAAAGCACTCGCTTGATGCACAGTCGGTCTGGGATCGATCCCCGACGGTGGGCCCATTGGGCTATTTCTTGCTCCAGCTAGTGCACCACAACTGGTATATCAAAGTCCTTGGTATGTGTTATCCTGTCTGTAGGATGGTGTATATAAAAGATCCCTTGCTGCTAATCGAAAAGTGTAGCCTATGAAGTGGTGACAGTGGGTTTCCTCTCTCAATATCTATGTGGTCCTTAACCATATGTCTGATGCCATATAACCGTAAATAAAATGTGTTGGGTGCATCGTTAAATAAACCATTTACTTATTTACTTGTTAATAGTTGTGGTGGGATGTGTAGCCCTGTGGTTGAGTGTTCACTTAATGTGTGATATGAAATGAGACGGATTATCCTCGATGGACTCGAGCTTTTCCCTGTCCCAACCAGTGACCCATGATAAATACACCAAAGAAATGAATGAATGAATGAACGGACAAAGGAAGGAAGGAAGGAAGGAACAAACAAATGAAGGAAGGAACAAATAAACAAAGGAAGGAAGGAATGAACGAAGGAAGGAAGAAAGGAATGAAGAAATGAAGGAGAGCATTCCAAATGTTTGATGGTAGACATTTGGAGGCCATATATCTCTAAATACAATGCATTACTGACCAAAGTGATGGCAGATGCTATTTTATATTGTGAACTTTTTTTCATCATTTTAGATGAAGTGTCGGACTTGACACCTGTGGTGGCAGTACTCATTTCATTTCAACTTATTTTTGTGCTTATATCCAATTAAGGTTCTAGCACGCTGTCCTGGGCACACACCTAAACTATCTGGTCTGTCTGTCCAGGACAGTAGGTTAGTTGTTAGTTGGTTAGTAGTTAGTGAGATAAGAGGGTGTAGTGGTCTTACACCTACCCACCGAGCCCTTAAGAACTCGCTCCGAGATGGTGCCGGTATTGGGCTGCGAACCCTGTACTTACCAGCCTGTAGTCTAATGGCTTAACCACTGCACCACCGAGGCCGGTGCAGTACTCATGATGGGTGCCACCGGTGAGGCAGGATATGCTCACCTTTTGCAAACACCTGATATCATCACCGTTATAACAGTGGTTCATGAGTGCATGTCATCACAGCTGTACTTATTCCAGTGAGCTCTGTCCTGTGCTAGTTTTGATTTAGTAAACTAGTCTGTGACTGGCAGTCCTCTATGTGGCAGTGCAGAAAGGATGCATTGTCAAGTAAAGGATTTCCTTGAGAGTGGCTGTCCTCTTATAGATGAGATACTAGATAGAAATTCATGGAATCAATCACTATTTTACCGAATGCCCATTCAACTCTGCATTGTGCAGAGATACGGCCCTGATCATGTATAATGGTTTTGTCGTTTAGATTTGTATGTTCAGTAAACTAAAAACTAAATTACTTGACAATGCACTGTTTTGAATAGATTTTAAAAACATACTCTTGAGAAATCATTGAAAAATAATTTAAAACAAAATGTCTTGTTATTTTGACATAATTTACTGTTGGGAGGTTTTTATATTTTGTGTTCAGTGAATTATGAAATAAGCAATTTAAATAATGTTTAATTTAATATCTTTTAAGCATCCCCAATGGCATTTTCCCTATGAAATGTCTAAAAAAGTCATTAAAACAAAAGATGTCTTGTTATTTTGACATCAATTATTTTGGAAAGGTTTTCACTGTGTGCGAATTCAGAAATAAATCTCTTTCGATAGAACAGCTGGATGTTTAATTTGATAATTCCCTTACAGGTTAAAGTGTTTTATCATGTCAAAAAGACAAAAGGCGAATATTTCTGAGTTTAATAGCATTCGATAAAAAGCCACTCCGGGGAGTTTCAGACATATTGTGTTTTAAAGCCCTTTTCATTAGCTAATACCCAAGAGGGTTACCACGGGAACGGCCTTTTCTCTCGTCTGTTGGATTAAACTCGCCAAATGTTTACACTTGACGTGGCTAATTACACATAAAGTTTGTTTAGAATATTTTTAAAATGTTTATTGTGGCATCCTTTAAAAATTATATTTCTCATTCCAGCCAGTGCTCCACAACTGGTATAACAAAAGCCATGGTATGTACTATCCTGTCTGTGGGATGGTGCATATAAAAGTTCCCTTGCTGCTAATTGAAAAGAGTAGCCCATGAAGTGGTGGTGGCGGGTTTCCTCTCTCAATATCTGTGTGGTCCTTCACCATGTCTGACACCATATAACCATAAATAAAATGTGTTGAGTACGTCGTTAAATAAAAAATTTAATTTCTTCCTTTAAAAATGACAGACCCTAGTTTTTAAATATTACAATACATTTGTCTCTTTTGGAGCCGTTTTGGGTAATTTAAATTAGAATTTACTTCAATTTTATTGTTTAGAATATCCATTTTTGTACATCCACAATGTTTCTGGTAATCTTGTTTTTGTTTGTATAATACCTGGAAATATATTTTTCATAATTCTAAAAATACACATACTTCTGAAAAGTAACTGTTATCAAGCCAAGCTCTTGTCTATTTTTAAACAGTATTTTCCCCATTTAAACACCAGACTTTTGTTCACTCTACAGCCCTTTTAAGGGTCCCTACGGGCAACCTAGGGAGATATGTCAACTAGGGTCTGCACCTTTAACAAAAAGGAAAGGACAGGGAAAGAAGCATGTGAGCACATTTTAAACTGGGGTTATATGATGATTTTAAACTGGGGTTATATGATGATTTTAACACATGGTCTAGATTTTAAAGAGAGGTAATTTACTCACTTATCACAATGGCCATGCATATCATCAAAGGTTATGGTATGTGCTGTCCTGTCTGGGAAAGTGCAAAGGTTAAAAAAAAAAATTGTTTTGTTTAACGACACCACTAGAGCACATTGATTTATTAATCATCAGCTACTGGATGTCAAACATTTGGTCATTTTGACACAATCATAGAGAGGAAACCCACTGCATGTTTCCATTAGTAGCAAGGGATCTTTTATATGTACCATCCCACAGACAGGATAACACATACCACAGCCTTTGATATACCAGTCGTGGTGCACTAGTTGGAATGAGAAATGGAATGAAGATCCCTTGCTGCTTTACATTTACGAAAGGAAAGGAAAAGAATGTTTGTTTTATGACATATCAGCACATTTTAAAACTATGGCTATTTGATGTCCAGCATATGGTTATTACAACATTTGTTCAAGAAAAAGAAAGGAATGGATATTTGTTTAAAGGGACAGACCCTAGTTTCAGCCCATGAAAATGCACACTAAGTTTAGTTAAATCTACAAACCTGTAACACATTTGAATAAAGTTACAATTGAGTGAAACAGACCCCCCCCCCCCACCCATCCTTTTTTGAAAACCGACCATAACCTTTAAGGGGAAACATATTATATTAACTGTTCTGTGTAAAAGGAGAGAGATCACATTTAGAACCCCTCCCTTCAGAAATCCTGCATCTGCACCTGGAGTATGAAAAAAAAAAAAAAAAAAGTACTCTCATCCTCTAATGGGGGGGGGGGGGCTGTGACCTTCCCACCACCCCCTGATTGATATGGGCCTGCCATAGTGTAAACAAAGTGCTGAGGTAGCATTAAACATTAAATATTCCTTTTTTTTCAGTCACACGAAAACTGTTCCTGTCTCTTGTTGTTTGATATAAAAAGCTGACAGGAAAGCTCGCATTCTATAACACAGTAATCTTTTCCAGATATCATTTCCCTTATATCCTTTTTATCCGTATTTAAGACTGATGATATTTTGTGCATCTAGTTCCTGTCAGATTCAGTTTGATATGAGATGCACAAATAATTAATTTTTTCTTTTAAATGTTTATCTGTTTTGGAAACATAAGTGTACTTTTAAATGAATCAAGGCTAATCAGAGAATTTGGTTTTCTCTGATATAAAGTATAGTAAACATCCATAATGATATCTGTCATGATTTTAAAAACATAAAATAACAAATTAGAAATGGAGATACTGGTACCGGTATATAAATAACAAAAAAGAACCATATTAATCTGTTTTGGCAAAATAAGTGCAGTTTTATGTGATTTAAGGCTAATGAAAGAATTTGGTTTTATCCAATATGAAACCAATTTCCATAATGTTAATTGTCATAATTTCAAAATAATAGTAATAAAATAATGGAGATAGTGGTATATAAATTTTAAAAAAACGAACTACAGAAACTTAATACATTTATTGCAAAACATTTTACAAAAAAAACCAACAAAACAAATTCTACAAATAATAAAAAATTTAAATAGCTTTTAAAATGGAATGACAAATTGCCCAATAGATTTTATTGATAGTGTTTGCTCCTAGATTGATTGCATATCAGCAGTGCACTTTATGACTGGCCCCCACCCACACCAATCCATACCAGCCTAGAGTGAGAATACATCTCAATAAATTAATACAGTGACTTTTGTCATGACCTTTTTTTCTCTCTGTTTTTTCTTTTTTATTCACAGAAACCCTGTTACAGTAAAGGAGAGCGGTCAACATGACCTTGATATTTTACACATCACAGGTTTTCAATAAATTCTAGAGTAACTTGAGGAACAGCTCTAGAAACAATACCCAAAAAAATTAAAAATAATAATAATAATTGACAAGACCTTTGAAATCCCTCAAAACCAAACCCATAGTAATATGGAATTCCCTCAAAATGTGAAATGTTTTGATATTCTGCATATTGGGGGAAATTCATTTAAATGATTTCTGTATTTTCATTGATTGGGAATCAATTAACCCATGGACCTCAGACAGCTGCACGTCTACCAGTGAAGTACATGTACATCCTACTATTGCCCTTAGACAGAAAACTCAGACAAACACAATACAAACTGCACCTTGCCATTGTTGTAAGTGGAGTACTAGTATGACACTTCTCCAACCCTTGTCATTCCTGTAAGTGGAGTACTAGTATGACACTTCTCCAACCCTTGCCATTCTTGTAAGTGGAGTACTAGTATGACACTTCTCCAACCCTTGCCATTCTTGTAAGTGGAGTACTAGTATGACACTTCTCCAACCCTTGCCATTCTTGTAAGTGGAGTACTAGTATGACACTTCTCCAACCCTTGCCATTCTTGTAAGTGGAGTACTAGTATGACACTTCTCCAACCCTTGCCATTCTTGTAAGTGGAGTACTAGTATGACACTTCTCCAACCCTTGCCATTCTTGTAAGTGGAGTACTAGTATGACACTTCTCCAACCCTTGCCATTCTTGTAAGTGGAGTACTAGTATGACACTTCTCCAACCCTTGCCATTCTTGTAAGTGGAGTACTAGTATGACACTTCTCCAACCCTTGCCATTCTTGTAAGTGGAGTACTAGTATGACACTTCTCCAACCCTTGCCATTCTTGTAAGTGGAGTACTAGTATGACACTTCTCAAACCCTTGCCATTCTTGTAAGTGGAGTACTAGTATGACACTTCTCAAACCCTTGTCATTGCTATAAGGTCCAGAACAACACATCTCAATAGGATTTCAATGCAACATTAACCGCATGACAGTCTCAAATAAAACTATTCATCAGGCAAAATTTAATAAGCATCGACTTACACTGATTTTTCTGAAGATCACAGAAATAGCCAGTTGCCCATGGCGATAGAAGACAATAGGTGAGTCATCGGTGACCAGTGGCGGCTATTTACCTGACAGGTGAGACAGGTAATATTAACGATTACACGTCTTTGTCCCGTGGGCCTAATTTCCCGTGTAATTACCACACTTCTCAGGTAATCCATCAATTAGATGGTGTGTCGCTCCCGATACTGTTCATCTTTTTGTGTTTAATTACGAGGAAATGACGACGACGAATACGAACGATGCAGTTCTATGTGATTGCTTCCTGTTTTAGTGAATGTCACTTCCAGATAGTCGTCTATTAGTAAATATGAAATAAAATTATTTTATCCTGCAACCACTGTTTCTACTGGCCTATTACTGGGGCCTAGCTTTCATATAAACAGGTACGCAGCTGCATACCACTTGACATTTTTTAAAATTAAAATATATGATGCAAACACACAGCCAATAGCGTTTTATTCCATCACCCAAAAAGTCTGCGTACCACATGAAAATCCCAAGCTATAGTAGGCCCTTGGATTATGACGACTGATTAAAGCAAAGTCATAAACGTATACCAGAAGATGATGACTTTTGACATCACATCATGTTATATCACATACATAGATACACATGTATTACAATTTTGTTTATTTGACTTAGGTCAGTGTACAAGAAGTAGGAATAAACAGAAACAATATTGATTTTCCCTTTAATGTTTGATGGATTGCAGGATAAAAATGAATAACTAGTTAATGACATAGGATATCTCTGAATTTCCCATTTTTACCATCACAGGAGGAAGCCTATATCCTACGCCATTAACTAGTTATTATCTATTTATATATATTCACATGATAAGCATAAAATATAATTCACTCTCTCTGTGTCTTTGTCTGTCTCTCTCCTCTTTTTTTCTCTCTCTCCCCTCTCTCTTTCTTGGTCTCTCTCTTACCTTTTTCTCTCTCTCCCTCTCTCTCTCTCTCTCTCTCTCTCCCCGTCACCTCTCTCTCTCTCTCCGTTATCTCTCTCTCTCTCTCTCTCTCTCTCTCTCTCTCTCTATCTCTCTCTCTCTCTCTCTCTCTCTCTCTCTCTCTCCTCTCTCTCTCTCTCTCTCTCTCTCTCTCTCTCTCTCTCTCTCTCTCTCTCTCTCTCTCTCTCTCTCTCTCTCTCTCTCTCTCTCTCTCTCTCTCTCTCTCTCTCTCTCTCTCTCTCTCTCTCTCTGACTACATGTTAGAATTACCAAATATTTGATATCCAATAGCTGATGATTAATAAATCAATGTGCTCCAGTGGTGTCGTTAAACAAAACAAACTTTAAACATCTGATAGTGTAGTAATATACTACTGGAAACTGTACTGGATGTCATATAATAAAGTATTATGTGTGCAAAGCTGAATATAGCTTATTGGTTAAAGCATTGACCTGGTATGAAGAGAGTTGTAGGATCAATTCTCCTTGGTAGACTCACAGTTGTTGTTGTTTTTTCATTCGAAACAGTGCTCCACATATATATCAAAGGTCACGATACGTGTTGTCCTGACTGGGAAATTGCATAACTAATAATTGAATCATTCTATTTTTAATAATTAACATAGAACTTGAAATTAAAAAAACCAAACTTTAGCAAAAGAAAGAAGAAAGAAATTTATTTAACGACGCACTCAACACATTTTATTTACAGTTATATGGCATCAGATATATGGTTATGGACCACACTGTAGATATTGAAGGAGGAAACCTGCTGTCACCACAGACAGGGTTGTACATACCACAGCCTTTGATATACCAGTCATGGTGCACTGGCTGGAACGAGAACTAGCCCAATGGGGCCACCAATAGGGATCAATCCCACACCGACAGCACATGGAGCGAGAGCCTTACCACTGGGCTATGTCCCGCCCCAAATTTAAGCAAATCCAGGGATAGCTCTGGGTGAACAAAATATTTCACCAAATTGTCTATTAAACTTAAAAAGTGTAGAAATCAAGTTATTTTCTAAAAAACAAATTTTTAGTTATTACATGAAATTATTTCACCAAATTAAAATAAAATTCGTCAATTGCTTTTCAAAATTTGCAATTGGTGAATTTGGTGAGTGCCAGAGCTAGACCTGAAATGCCACCAAGCAGATACCGTTGAGTTATTTTAATATGAATAGAATGGTTAAAACATTAACATACCCACCTCCCAAACAAGCAAAAAGGTACAATAATTTTAATACAGCTTCATTTACATGTATCACACACACACACACAAAATGGTTAAGCAAAAATAATTGACAACAAACTAACCAGACAAGCTAAAATAAATAAATTATGATAACCAATGTCATTATGTAGTCATATGCAATTACAGGATAATACTCCACTTTATTCCACAATGCAAAAATTAATTAATTAAATTTCCTATTTTAAATTACACAATTGTAATGCGACACCCAAATTACAAACTATTTGTTCACTCACACAAAAAACATTCCCATTTATTTCAATTAAACTTTGGTCACGGCAGAGCATTCGAACATATTTCAATTAATCTGTCAAGTTGAATTTACTAGGTTTATTTTATGATTCATTAACAACTGGCGTTTTTGCTCAGTTTAATGTAAATTGCTAAGAAGCACGGAAATGCATATTACAATGATTTCAGCTACCGTACATATCATGTTATAAACTCAGCTGGAAGGCAAAAGAATTTTAAGTTTAAAAAAAAAAAAACCTGGGTTAACTGAGACTGCATTTATCATTTATTAGTGGAGGAAAAGAGCCAGGGGAGGATCTAGGATTTCAAGAAGGGGGTAGTATCTATGCTTGCATGCAGATCCACATCTTACTCAGCAGTGTCACTGGCACAGGAAGTGTGTGTGTGTGTGGGGGGGGGGTGCAATGGGGTGCATGTGTCTCCCCACTTTTCAGATATTTTGCTTTATATTTGCTTTATAGTAGTATAAAAGTGTGCAAATATAAAAGTGCCCCCCCCCCCCCCACCACTTTTTAGCACCTTCTTAGGCCAATGAGTGCGAGGGGGTGGTGTGTGTGTGTGTGTGTGTGTGTGTGTGTGTGTGTGTGTGTGTTTCTAGTGAAAAAAGCTAAACAAAAACAACAACAACAAAAAACTTTAAAGGTTCTGGGGGTTTTACTTGGCAGGTTAAGAGGATATTAAACCCCTAAATACCCATTGGACGCACCATTGGGAATGTTTCTATAATAATAGAATAGAATAGAATAGATGTTTAACGACACCCCAGCAAAAAAAATACATTGGCTACTGGGTGTCAAACTATGGTAAATGCAAAACATAAGTGATGATCAACATCAGTATAAAAAATTAACAGTTAAATAAAAACACAGTATAAAGAACTGTGCAAAAAATACAAATACAAAATGTATAATAGATAGGTAATATTAAAATTTAGAATAAAAGTCAGTATCACGTAAAAATTATAATAAAACATTGTTTCTATAACAACACCTCAACACATTATTAATGATTCACTTTATATATTTAATATGTTTTCTTGTTAAAAATAATATAATTAACTTCAAAAAGAAGAAGAAGAAGAAAAGAAAAAGAAAAAAGGAAGAAATAACAATATTTCTTTTAATATTGGCTTCCCAGTGGTTATATATTTTTTTAATTAAAGATTACAACAAGCAAATTATCTTTAAAAAATAATAAAAACGGCCTAGCTAACATATAAATTTGTTACCTGTTCTTACAGACTATTTTCCTGTCAGCATGTTTTTTAATTTGCTGCGATCCTGAAATAATTTTCTTCCAACTCGGTGTGCCTTTGTTTCAAGATCTGCTATCATGCAGCTGAAAAGAATTAAATTTTCCGCATGAGCGAATTTCAGAGATGGGATTTCCCGTAATGATGAGTGAAGACAATATATATCAGTGTAGAAAAGCAGGCCCTGGGGAGGTGTAGTAATTATGGGAAATTATCGCTAATTGATTACATCGTAGTCGCAGAAATGTTGGGTCTGATTTACACACAAGAGCACTTCAGTTTTCTATTATCTCGGAACAAATTAAATAGATTTTGGAGTTAAAAAAACAACCTCTATTGTTTTGTGTGGTCTTTGTGTGTATGGTGTTTGTATGTGTTTGGAGGTAGGGGTAGCTATTGTTTGATAAATTTATATATATATACTCTTCAAAAAAAGTAGGGGAACCTGAAATATTAATGTTAATATCAATTATTAGACCAAACGTACGTTTTGACCACAGACATCCTAGTACAGAACGTTCAGGTCTGTTTATCAACACACTGAAACACATTCATAGTTTGCACGTGCATCATGCAGTTGCCCCGTACACGTGCGTGGGGTGTCATTCTTGATTTTGACAATTTCCAAGAAGGTCCATTAATCACTGTGGAACATTATTTCTGTCAATCGTTTTTTCATTCTGTTGATCATACAGTTGATATTGTTTTGTTTTTAGTCATTTTTATTGTTTGAATTTGCAATTTACTGATTAAAAAAACATCAACTTTCAAATTTCACTTCTGACCCCAATCGTCCTTCAAGAACTTTGATGGTCATAAAACCTACTGTAATACTAAACTACCGGTTGTAATGTTTGCCCAATTAATTCACTATTATCATATAACCATTCCACACAGCTAATATACCTTACATTTTTGGCAATTGTAAATTCTTATTAGAGTTCCCCTACTTTTTTTAAAGAGTATATATATATATATATACATACAATGAAACCCATCTAAACTGGACAGCCACAGGAACAAAGAACACCGTGCAATAAGGACACCTTTCTATAAAAACCATCCTCCTATAAATGGGACTATGCTATACAAAAAAAAGTTTGTTTTTGTTTAACACCACCACTAGAGGACATTGATGTATTAATCATCAGCTACTGGATGTCAAACATTTGGTAATTTTTACATTAAGTCTTACAGTTTGTTAAAGTTTGTTTTGTTTAACGGCACCACTAGAGCACATTGATTTATTATTCATCGGCTATTGGATGTCAAACATTTGGTAATTTTTACATTAAGTCTTACAGTTTGTTAAAGTTTGTTTTGTTTAACGGCACCACTAGAGCACATTGATTTATTATTCATCAGCTATTGGATGTCAAACATTTGGTAATTTTGACATATAGTCTTAGAGTTTGTTAAAGTTTGTTTTGTTTAACGGCACCACTAGAGCACATTGATTTATTATTCATCGGCTATTGGATGTCAAACATTTGGTAATTTTTACATATAGTCTTAGAGAGCAAACCCGCTACATTTTCATATACAGACACAATAGCACTACCACGTCCTTTGATATACCAGTCGTGGTGCACTGGCTAGATGATGAAGTAGCCCAATGGGTCCACCGACGGGGATCGATCCCAAATCAACCACGCATCAAGCGAACACTTTACCAATGGGCTATGTCCCGCCCCTTTACTTTAGAAATAAAGGAAAGTACCGACACAGAAAGTATCACATCTTGGACCATGCTATAAAGACATATTGCTGTGGCAGGCAGCTTAAGTCATGGACATCTTGTAATAAGGCCATATTGTGTAACAACCTGTCTAATAAGGACACTTCAAAGTGTCCATATATATATATATATATATATATATTTCAACATTTATTAAAGCATTAAGTGAATGTATACATGAATGATCGATGGATGGATGGATGGATGAATGAATGAATGAATGAATGAATGAATGAATGAATGAATGAATGAATGAATGAATGAATCAATGAATCAATGAATCAATGAATGAATGTTTAACGACACCCCAGCACAAAAAATATATCAGTTATTGGGTGTCAAACTATGGTAAATGCATGTATACATGAAACTACACAAAAAGACACAACCGGAAATAAAACCTAACACATGGTGTTAGGTGACTAATTCTGTTATAAAACAATAATAAAATGTAGGATGAATTAATATTCCCCCATTTCCCTCTTTGAATGTGGTTATTACTCAATTTCCTTGCTGAATTCACGATAAAATGGCATTAAACAAAGATATTAATATCACAGAGCTAAAAAAAAAATCTTCTGAATCAATGATTAATGTACTACATCAAAAAAAAAAAAAAAAAAAAAAAACATCCTACATCATACAAATGACACACCACCAGTGCACAGCATGAAATGATGGTTATGTTGTGCTGTATCGCTGAAGGAATTAATTTGAAACATAACTCCAAGTCATTTCTAATAACAGTTGCATTATAGTTCTGCAGAAGTCAGCTAACATGGCAATGTGTTAATCCAGAGGGAAAATTATTGAAATTGTTTTGTGCCTATGCAGTTATACCACTGAATTGCACACGAATATATCACTTAATGGCGTATTATGATCTAACTTCTTCATTCCTTTTATTGCTCATCATTAATCACTCTGTACTGCACAAGATATCATGTTACTAATGTCAGAATTAATGGCAGAGATGTATTAAAATATATTTTCCTTTTCTGAGATAAAAAAATAATAATAATAAAATGTTTTTTGAGATATCAGTATGTAAATTACAGTTGAGTTATCATAGCAGTAAATGACATTAATTTTTTATGTTTCTTTGTGATAAATGACTAATAATTAATTGATCCCTCCCTGAATTCTTGTTTAATCAACTCAAGAATTTCAAAAGAGTAATGTGGAAAGCAAAAAAAAAATTGTGAAATTGAATACAATAACTTGTTTATCTTTAAAAAAACAACAACCAGATGTTAAAAAAATGTTCTGCTACCTTGTCAAATATCAAGAGATAACTTTATATATGTTTTCATTTCCAATAAAGGCTGTTTCAAATTAATAATAACAAAAAATATTAAATATCCTGCAAAAAAAAGTGTTCACTGAAAGAAAACAATATCATGAGTTAACTCCCTTGGATAATGATGTCATTTGTGCAATTTTTCGTGTCTGCTCTGCAATGTATGTACTGAAAATTTTCTTGAAGGAAGGAAGGAAATGGTTTATTTAACGACGCACTCAACACATTTTATTTACGGTTCACTTCATGGGCTACACTTTTCAATTAGCAGTAAGGGATCTTTTATATGCACCATTTCATAGACAGGGTTGTACATACCATCGACTTTGTTAACCAGTTGTGGAGCACTGGTTGGAACGAAAAATAGCGAAATGGGCCCACTGATGGGTATTGATCCTAGACCAACTGCACATCAAGCGAATGCTTAACCACTGGGCTACGTCCTGCCCCCTTTGGATATTGATGTCATTTGTGCAATTTTCCTTGTCTGCTCTGCAATGTATGTACTGTACATGAACTAGAATGACATAGCTTACAGTTTACAATTTTCCTTGTCTGCTCTGCAATGTATGTACTGTACATGAACTAGAATGACATAGCTTACAGTTTACAATTTTCCTTGTCTGCTCTGCAATGTATGTACTGTACATGAACTAGAATGACATAGCTTACAGTTTACAATTTTCCTTGTCTGCTCTGCAATGTATGTACTGTACATGAACTAGAATGACATAGCTTACAGTTTACAATTTTCCTTGTCTGCTCTGCAATGTATGTACTGTACATGAACTAGAATGACATAGCTTACAGTTTACAATTTTCCTTGTCTGCTCTGCAATGTATGTACTGTACATGAACTAGAATGACATAGCTTACAGTTTACAATTTTCCTTGTCTGCTCTGCAATGTATGTACTGTACATGAACTAGAATGACATAGCTTACAGTTTACAATTTTCCTTGTCTGCTCTGCAATGTATGTACTGTACATGAACTAGAATGACATAGCTTACAGTTTACAATTTTCCTTGTCTGCTCTGCAATGTATGTACTGTACATGAACTAGAATGACATAGCTTACAGTTAACAATTTTATGTTAAAGTTAACCTTTAAGTAACTATTATCAGAAAATACTGTACACTGTTAATGGGAGATATCTCTTTAAAATTGACCGGCCTCGGTGGCATTGTGGTAGGCCATCGGTCTACAGGTTGGTAGGTACTGGGTTCGGATCCCAGTAAAGTCATGGGATTTTTAATACAGATACCGACTCCAAACCCTGAGTGAGTGCTCCGCAAGGCTTAATGGGTAGGTGTAAACCACTTGCACCGACCAGTGATCCATAACTGGTTCAACAAAGGCCATGATTTGTGCTATCCTGCCTGTGGGAAGCGCAAATAAAAGATCCCTTGCTGCTAATCGGAAAGAGTAGCCCATGTAGTGGCGACAGCAGGTTTCCTCTCAAAATCTGTGTGGTCCTTAACCATATGTCTGATGTAGTATAACCGTAAATAAAATGTGTTGAGTGCATCGTTAAATAAAACATTTCTTTCTTTCTTTCTCTTTAAAATTGATTTATACCTTTTGCTGGACATGTGGTTGTATTGTTGGTCAGACCATGAATAACTGAGCTTTCCTCTCTTTAAGACACGGACAGCCCTCCCTCCCTTCCACCGTGACAAATTAGTTGACACGTTTAGCATTATTAATCATTATTTCTCATTCATAGGTTTTACCACTCGCATCCTAAGTGATAATAACAGACTTTA
Organism: Gigantopelta aegis; assembly: GCF_016097555.1. Taxonomy (NCBI): domain Eukaryota; kingdom Metazoa; phylum Mollusca; class Gastropoda; order Neomphalida; family Peltospiridae; genus Gigantopelta; species Gigantopelta aegis. Next base: position 38,879,695 of record NC_054710.1, on the reverse strand, counting down.
ATTTTCACTACAAAATTAATAAAGCATACACAGAACAATTTACAAGGAGCTGAAACAAGAAAGAAGAGTCTTAATTTTGAGGGGACGGATCTTTAAGAGATTGACCTTTGACCTGGCTCTGTCAATTAGTTTATGTGCTGTCTTTCAACAGTGAAATGCTCCTTTTGCTTGCTCATTATGAAAATCCTATTATAGAATGAGAGTCACCAGTTTTGTATCTTCTTCACTGGAGAGCCATCTGTTACTACATGGCTAAATTTGGAAATGTTACTCTAACCAAAATGGCTGCCATCTGGTCAGCAATGCTCCTTTTAAAACCCAGCTAGTTCCATTTGTTCAAATTGAAGCTGTGTAATTAATTAGATAATTAATTGCCAAGAAAGCAATATTTAAACTATTAAAATGAAATAAAATATTTTTTTATTCGATTAATTATATTAAGAAAGAAAATAAAAAGTAGATATTTTCTTTTTTTGTATCTCTGCATGCCGTCCCAATTTAATAGAAAACAATTGTTTCAAATGAAATTCTGAAGGCACCCTGCATATAGTGTAAATGCAGTAACATTGATAAGATGTATCATTTTAAAAGCTTCAGCTAATCATAAAAGCAATGTTTGTTTTATTCATATAGTCAACAGAAAATATACTCTCACTTGAGGGTCATTGGTTCAAATCCCCTCATCAGAGGTTGAACTATGCATGTATGACATAAACAATTTGGTTACACTTTAACCAGGTCTTAATCTGACTATCTAAAATAGATAATGGTTGGGGTTTTTTTTAACGACACCACTAGAGCACATTGATTTATTAATCATCGGCTATTGGATGTAAACAAAACAAACTTTCTTTCTTCTTAACTACTAGACTGGCCTTGGTGGCGTCGTGGTTAGGCCATCAGTCAACAGGCTGGTAGATACTGGGTTCGAATCCTAGTCGAGGCATGGTATTTTTAATCCAGATACCGATTCCAAACCCTGAGTGAGTGCTCCGCAAGGGTCAATGGTGTAAACCACTTGCACCGACCAGTGATCCATAACTGGTTCAACAAAGGCCATGGTTTGTGCTATCCTGCCTGTGGGAAATGCAAATAAAAGATCCCTTGCTGCTAATAGGAAAGAGTAGCCCATGTAGTGGCGACAGCGGGTTTCCTCTCAAACTCTGTGTGGTCCTTAACCATATGTCTGACGCCATATAACCGTAAATAAAATGTGTTGAGAGCGTCAAATAAAATATTTCTTTCTTTCTTTCTTAACTACTACAGCACTGATGCCATGTAAAGTCTGGTCTGAGACCCTGTCATGTTTAGCTAAAGCCTGCAGATTACTGACACAGCAATGAAAACCACTATAGCTACTGATGCTAGTGCAGTAACTGATGTAAGACTTGACTTCAACTTAGTCCCAATGCCATATAACCGTAAATAAAATGTGCTGAGTGCATCGTTAAATAAACATTTCCTTCCTTCAAATTAATCACTAAGCAATAACCACTGCTAATATACCACTGATGGCCACTAAAAATCCCAGATTAGTCACATAGCAGTAACATAACTACACCACTGACACCGGTGCAGTAACTCTGGTATGAGACACCCAAACCTCTTTTGCTAAAAATTCCACATTATAGTCACATGGCAATAGATAAACCAATATACCAGCAACGCCAGTTCAGTAACTCTGGTCTAAGACCCCCTTTAGCTAAAATTGCAAGATTAGTCACATAGCAATACAGATTAATCAGTTCAGTAACTCTGGTCTAAGACCCCCTTTAGCTAAAATTGCAAGATTAGTCACATAGCAATACAGATTAACCAGTTCAGTAACTCTGGTCTAAGACCCCCTTTAGCTAAAATGGCAAGATTAGTCACATAACAATACAGATTAACCAGTTCAGTAACTGTGGTCTAAGACCCCCTTTAGCTAAAATTGCAAGATTAGTCACATAGCAATACAGATTAATTAGTTCATTCATTTATTTATACTTATTTTCAAGCTTCTATCCATGTAAGGTTCAAGCATGCTGTCCTGGGCACACACTCACCTCAGCTATCTGGACTGTCTGTCCAGAACAGTGGGTTAGTGGTTGCTTGCTGTCAAATATTGTTATTGCATATTCCCCATATGACGTTGTGTAACGACCTAAGAAAAATAACATTCTGTTCTGTTTAGCATCCTAATTCACAAAGCTTTCTTAGGCTTTACTAGACAACAAAGCATCATCTTTGTAAGTCTTTTAGTATTGCACTGTGAGATCGCAAAGTGGCGAGAGTTTAGTGAATTAGGCCTCTGTTCTGTTCTGTTCTGTTCTGTTCTGTCAATGGTTAGTGAGAGATAACTCAGTTTAGTGGTCTTACACCTACCCACTGAGTCATTAAAACTCGCTCTGGGTGGAAGCCGGTACCGGGATGTGAACCCAGTACCTACCACTCTGAAGTCCAATGACTTAACAACGACACCACCGAGGTCGGTAGTGCAGATTAAAAAGACATTCCAGGGCCCCGTTCCACAAAGCAATCTTAGCCCTAAGGTTACTGTAAGCGCATAGCTACTTTATGCACTTAAGTTGATCTTAGGGCTAAGATTGCTTCATGGAACAGGGCCCTGGGCTGTATCTAGGATTTTTTATTTCAGGGTGGGTGGAGCAACTGAGTAGTAAATAGTTTAAAACTCCTTCAACTGTTAAGAAGAGAATTTTCTTTAAAGTTTCTATAATTGTTTCCAGATTTTTTCCGCTAACTACGGCCTTGCATTCCCACTAAAAACCTCTGGCTGTTCTCGCCTAAATAACAGTTCTGCGAAAACGCATGTAGCAGCATTAAACAATAAGTGATAATTGTGTAACAAATGATTCCCATCACACCAAAACTAAAAGTGTCGACTCGCTGGGACTATCTAATTATCGCCTCTCATGTTCCACTGGCTTCTGTGACTTTCCTCTCTGCGCAGTCAAGCGACATTACTCCAATTTGCCGATTCATATCAATGCAAAGAAGGAATTTTGTCAGTCTCACAGAGAGTATGGGGTTTAGTCTGGCGGGAAAACTTGACGGAATACATGTTTGGGAAAATACTACTTTCTATACGTCACTTAAAACAAGTCTGTTGTTTTGTGGCTACAGTAATGAAAGGTGAATTTTGGGGGTCGGAACAAGGTCATGGTTACCAAGTGAGGTCAAGTGGTTAGAGGTTATGAATAAAAACTAATTTTGATGATGGTGTTTCATTCTTGCAAATATGAAATGGTAATAATTAATTTGATTGGGTTTTTTATTCGATAGTTATAAAACAAAATGGACTTAGGCTTTTTTTTTCTTTTACAACCTAATAAAATGGGCTTGGTTTTTCATTTTAGAAATACAATAAAATGGATTTTATTAATTTTTTTATTAGTTATCTGCAATATTCATTGCATAGTCTTGTGTGATCAGTTTTTATGGCCAAAAGGAAACGGGACCTCCATCATTTTTAATGGGTTTTTTGGTTGTATTTTAACAATCAAGGGCAGGATAAAGTTATTAGTAGAGTTATCACCCAAGGTTTACTGGACACTGAATTAGGTGACTGCTTTAAAGAAGTTTCCATTAAGCAAATTGAATTACACATGTATGCATGGTATTCATTAACATTTTAAATACTGGAACATTATTACACAAATAATTGGCTTACAGTAATCAGTAGTAGTAGGTTTGTCATTCAGTAATTATGCATATTTTATTTTTTTATTTTTTAATTTTTTAATATACATGTACAGTCAAACCTGTCTTAAGAGGTCACACAAAGGAGTAGATAAAAGTGGCCACTTAAGACAGGTGGCCGCTGAGTACAGGTTGCCACATATAGAGTCTTTAAAACATTTGTTGTTGTTTCTTGTTTTACCGTCTGTACTGCTAATCAACAGATGTGTGCTTCACAGTTGACAATAAATTAACTTTTCACATGTCGTCTCCTTCAGAAATAATGCAACTGGAATGTATTAAATTAACCGTTCTCAACAAGTTTGTTTTCTTTTTCTATTTAATTATTTAATTCCTACTTCATGCTGTGTATTGTCACAGTAAGTGAATCTACAAATGTCAAGTGTAGCCTGCCCAGAGCCAATTAGATGTGTTCCAGAGTCATACTTTCTTACTTGATACACAGTAGAGATGTCTGGACTGAATGGGTACTAGTATTCCTGAAGGTGTGAAGATTGGTTAATTGCTGCACCTTGTCGCTGTTGTTAAAATATCCCTTTTATATATAACAGTAAACATTTACTGTGGCCACTTAATACAGGTATTTTAGTGATTTGGGATCTGATTTAGATGGCCGCTGGCCATGTTAGACAGATGACCACTTATTACAGGTGCATTTACATTATAAATCGTTAGGGAGAGAAAAAAGTGGCCGCTTAAGGCAGGTGACCGCTGAGTGCAGGTGACCGCTGAGTACAGGTGGCCACTAGGACAGGTTTGATTGTACATGTATTAGAAAATAGACAAAAAAGTGTAGATTAAAACTGAAAATGGAGTAGCCTAATAAATACTTGACAAGTAAACAGAGAGAAATATGATCATTATTAGTCACTTGAGTTTAAACAAAACCCATTAAAACTGAAGAAAAAAACAAAACAAACCCAAAAAACCCCAACCAGAACTTCAAAAAAAAGTGTATCTGCATTTGTTCGACACATACATGTGTATCTAACGGGTGTGATGTCAAGTGAACCATTAATTATCGAGTCCATTTTGAACAGAACTTCAAAAAGTTTTAAAATTTTTAAAAAAAATTAGAACGTCAAAAAAAATATGAGTCACGATTTGTGTGATAAATATTTTATGGATGAATAGACAGAAATGTGATCCAATAATTATTCATTCAATTTTCACCATAACCCTTAAAAAAAAAAAGTAAAAAAATCTAGAAACCTATTCCCACTAACCAACCAATCAAGCGAGAACATAAAAGATGGCAACATGCATTCAACAAGCACGCTTATTGATTTTTTTTTTTACACCATAATCTGCACAGATAAACAATACACCAACAAAACCTGCATCATCATTTTACACGCTTGAACGATTCTTCAAAATTTCGCACACAATGGGGAAATCCCAGAAAAGTGAAAAAAATCTCAAACTAGTTCTCGTTACCATGGTATTATGATGGGTGATTATAAAAACATAATGAATAATGATTAGCCGAAAAAAGAAAAAAAAACCAGAGTGAAGAACATGTTGAAAGCGAGTCAGTGATGCGTGTAAAATGCGAGTGTTCCCGAGGGGAGCGTGATGCGTGTGGACGGCCTCGGCATGTTGTGCCATTGCGCTGACGATGTAATTAAAGCCGGCCAAACATGCCATTATTAATTCATATTTCACAGGGAATCAAGTCGTATCAACTGCTTACAAGAAACTTGGACTCGGGTCACCGTGACATTTCTACTAGTGAAATATATAGAGAATTCGTCACGAGTATTTTTTAATATGGAAAATATCAACCGAGTCTATGTTAATCGGTATTTGTCGAGGCTCTGCCGAGACAAATTCCGATTAACTAGACGAGGTTGATATTTTACATATTAAAAAAACACGAGTAGTGAATTCTATTTATCCTATAACACTTCTAAAATAACATTTAAATTCAATTTTGAGTAAATCACAGTACTAAAGTCACTGCCATGAGCAATATGACATCATCACGTTTAGCACAAATTAGTTTGACTTCACGCATTTTAACTAAATCTTTAAAAACTTTACGCTCAGGTACACAGGTCTTGTTGGCTTGTAAGCAAATGACCCACCCACAGCAACACATTACCTAGAGACCTTGCAAATATGCATACCATTATTAACTGGGTTAATACACTAAAATTATCACATGAGTTTATGACATGGATATCATAGGGTAAGTTCTAGGATAAATAAAGGTACATTGTCCTTTAAAGACAAGACGGAAGAAGGAAATGTTTTATTTAATGATGCACTCAAACACATTTTATTTATGGTTATATGATGTCAGACATAAAATTATGGTTAAGGACCACACAGATATTTAGAAGAAACCTGCTTTCGCCGCTTCATGGGCTACTCTTTTTGATTAGCAGCAAGGGGTCTTTTATATGTACCATCCCACAGACAGTGTAGTACATACCACGGCCTTTGATATACCAGTTGTGGTGCACTGGCTGGACTGAGAAATAGCCTAATAGGCCCAATGACAGGGATTGATCCCAGACCAAGCGCCCATCGAGCGAGCACTTTATCACTACGCTATGTCCCGTCCCTTTAAAGACAGGAAGGAAGAAGAAAATGTTTTTATTTAAAGACGCACTCAACACATTTTATTTACGGTTATATGGCGTCAGACAGATGGTTAAGGACTACACAGACATTGTCAGGGCTTACACTAATACATTTTGGTTCAACCACTTTTCAGATAGGTAGAGTAGAGTATTTCCTTGAACTTTTTAAAACTGTGGTTAGTTTAAGGTATATTTTATTATCATCTATTAATGGCTTTTGTAGGAAATATCTCTGGCACTATAATTTGTGATATCTCCTGTGATATTCTCCTAGGAGATATGGTTTTTTATAATCTTGATTGGTCAAATTTTAATCACAAGACATTATTTTGTTACGTCACTGTGTATGTTTTAGAGCTACATGTAAACCTATCATTAGTGACGCCACGACACTGTCGTTTTGCTAGTTTACCACTGACATTCAACCCACATTACTGACATTATTTACAACTGTCGCAAATAAAAAGAATGATAATGAATGATAAAAAGAATACCCTCCTGGTGTCTTGTGATATCGTAATTTATCAGCACATGATAAAAGTATAAAAATGTTCAGCAAGCCTCGGATTTCATACTTTTATCAACTTGTGCTGATAAATTATATGACCAGCCTCGGTGGTGCAGTGGTTAAGCCATCGAACTACAGGCTGGTAGGTACAGGGTTCACAGCCCGGTACCGGCTCCCACCCAGAGCGAGTTCTTATAGGTAGTACTAAACCAAATAACTTCCAGCTGGGTCAAAGTGCGAGGTGCACCGTTTTGATAGAGAAAGTGAACACCTCCTGTGATTGGTTATAAATGTGAGTGGTTGGTGTAAAAAAATAATAGCTTCATCTAAAAAAAATTGCTCTCTACTAACAATGTGTCAGCCTTGTTAACATGTAACTGTAGTACCCGAAACTGTCATGGACAGAAACAGCAGCTTGCATTTTTTTCGGAGTGTAGGGGTGGTGATCCGTGGTGTGTTGATACCAGGTACAGTTTTAGCCATATTGTTACCTTATGGGATTGATTTGGTATACCCTATAGCATACGCATAATAAAAAATATTAATTTTGTATTTTAAATAAACTAACTGGTTGAAAATAAGCCATCATAAAGTTATGATGACCTTGACAATAATCTCTGTACATGGCTCTGGGGAGTTTTGAATCAAAGTTAGCACTGAAGAAAAGTTGGTTTTGGCCTATAATTCATACTGTAAAGATTTCAATAATTTCTTTTTACATGGTATTTGACTTGCCATATACTGCGCTAAGCAACCTGAACTAAGATTTTAATAGCAATTTATTTTTATATTAAAAATAGCCAATAGTGGGTTAATGTCTTTAGTTTCCATTAACATTGTTAATTTTTTATGTATGAAATTCTGAAAACTCTAATTTGTAAAGAAGTGATTTTTAGCCACTTTGTTATATTTTAAATTTGTAGTTTTAGCAAAATTTGGCTAAATTTGTTGTCGTAGCCTTCTGTTCTTATTTGTACATAACAATAAGGTTGTTAAACACTTAAGAGTTAGCACTTAGTTGGCTGAAAAATTTTGTACTAGATTAGAACCACTTTGCTGATATCTGCCTTGGATTAAGTTGATAATTTATTTTATTGTTAGCAGTTGGTTACTAGCTAATTTGTCAGATTGTAGCCACTTTGCATAAGAGTTAGAAAATAATGTTGGGTAATTTGTCATAGCCACTTAAAGCTGCATATTAGAGTTAGCTCCAACTTGGCTATAAATAAAAATAGTTGTGCCAATAGTTTTGATGGTTCATTATGAAAATCAGCATGGCCTTGAAGCACTCCCAAACTAAGTTAGCACAGGTACAGTTTTCCTTCCTAATTTTTTAATACTGATATTTCTTTGAGCCTGTTAAGGTCTTCATAATCTAGGGATCAATCAAGTGCATGTGTTTTAATGGAATTCTTTAAAGGGGTAGAGGTACTCTGACTATCTTTGTTGTCTCTACATATATACCTGAGTACACACACCCAACTGAAAGTAAATATCTTCAGGAGTTTTATTTTAAAACATTTTGTTGTTTAATATGACAAGCATTTGTAGAGCAATATAAGCTTTTTGTTTATATTAGTTGCACTGTAGAAACAACAGTTTTGTTGTCAAATGTCAGAATACACCAGATAGTTTGTTAAAGAACACTACACTTTTTGAAAAATGTATGTTATTTTTTACTAAACCAAATTACTTCCGGTGGGTCGTTTTGATAACTTTTGATAGAGAAGTGAACACCACAATCCTGTGATTGGTTATAAATGTGAGTGTGTTGGTTTAATACTTTAGTAAAAAAAAATTGCAATTTTATTTCATTAGTATCAATGTGTCAAGTAGTCTTGTGCTTGAAACATGTATGTACCTGTAAAAAAAAAAGTACTCGAATTTTTGCGAAACTAGGGTAGTCATAGACTAACCGAAACGAGCAGCTTGACCCCCATTTTTTTCTGATTCACTTTCAGTGTCAGGGGTGGTAGTATTTATATCCGTGGGTTTATGTTTTGATACTGCATAGTTTTCACTATGGGATTTGATTTGGTAGTATACACCCTAAAGGCTCAGTGGGTAGGTGTAAGGCCACTACAGCCTCATCTCTCTCACTAACCAATAATCAACTAACCCACTGTCCTGGACAGACAGCTCGGATAGCTGAGGTGTGTGCCCAGGATGAACCTTAATTGGATATAAGCACGAAAATAAGTTCAAATGAAAAATTATGATATCACAAGACACTCGGGGAGTATCTTCTATTTAGCCAAATAAATAGGGCCTACTAAATGTTGAAGCCACTTTGCATAAGAGTTAGCAATTGGCTAATTTGTCATAGCCACTTTGCATAAGAGTTAGCAATTGGCTAATTTGGCAAAGGACAGTGTGAGCCGTGATTTTAGGTAGCAGTATAGCTCAAAGTTCAAAAGTTAGAGCTAAAGTTTGTTTTAGTTTGTTTTGTTTTAAAGGGACATACCCTAGTTTTTAAACACTAAGGTATATTTTTTACTATTAGAGTCGTTTTTGATAACTGAAATCATTCTTTACTTAGATTTTATTGTTTAGATTATCCATTTCCGTACAACCGAAATGTTTCTGATCATCCTGGTGTTTCTAATATCACAAAATGCATTTCTCATAGTTTTAAAAACGCATGTTGTCTGAGAAGTAACAGTTATGAAGTCAAGTTTTTACTCTATTTTTAGAGGGTATTTCACCATTTCAAAGTCACAGACTCATGTTTCACTCAATTGTTATCCTCACTTTATCCAAATGTGTTACAGGTTTGTAGATTGACTAAACTTTGTGTGCACTTTCATGGGTTAAAACTAGGGTCTGTCCCTTTAACTAAACTTAGTGTGCATTTTCATGGGTTAAAACTAGGATCTGTCCCTTTAAAACAACACCTATAGACCACATGGATTTGTTCATCGTCAGCTACTGGACATTTGGTAATTTTCACATATTATAGTCTTAGAGAGAAAAAAGCTGCACTATTTTTCCATGGGTCAAAGTTCAAAAATTAAAGTTAAAATTTGATTTGTTTAACAACACCACTAGAGCACATTGATTTATTAATCACTATTGGAAATCAAAATTTGGTAATTATGACATTTAGTCTTAGAAACAAAACCTGAAACTTTTTTTTTATTAATAGCAAGGAATCTTTTGTAAACCACTTTCCCACAGACAGGACAGCACATACCACAGTGTTTACTATACCAGTCATGGTACACTGGTTGGGATGGGGAAAAACTAATCAGAGAGAAAATGGGTCCACTAAGTGATTCGATTTTATAATGTAAACACCTGAGACGAGTGGTCTAGCAACTGGACCAGATACCACTCCCTCCCCAATGTTCAAATTCCATCTAACTTTTAATAGCATAGTTAATACTACCAGTTCTACCATTGGTACTACACATGACAGAGTTTATTGCCATGGCAAGTAAATTCTTGTAATTTAATTTGAACTATAACATCAATATAGCTACCATTGTGCTTGAAACATGCACAGGATCCTTTCTTAGCTCTGAAAATGTTTCAACCTTGTTGGCCTATAAATAACACATTGATATTGTTAACAAAATTCATTATATCTTCAAATGAATGCCCACAAATGGATATTATATCATCCATAACTTAAATTACCATGTTTTATACATGTCTCTAACCAATAAAATATCTCCATCCACAAATCAAAGCAATAATCAACCAATTGGATTAAATTTTATAATTTTACAGTTATCAGCAACTGACAAAGAGCCCGCTTACAGAGGCAAAGAAATGATTGACCAATCAGATTGAAGTTTAGAACTTTACAATTATCATCAGCTAATAAAGAGCCATCTACTGAAGCAAAGAAATAAACGACCAATCAGACTGAAGTTTAGAACATTACAATTATCACCAACTAATAAACAGCCATCTACAAAAGCCAAGAAATGATTGACCAATCAGACTGAAGTTTAGAACTTCCCAGTTATCACCCACTGACAAACAGTAAATCATTGGCTGCTGAAGGAATCTGAAAGTATTTGGACAATGAATACTATCTTCTCAGTGACCAGTCTTGACATGCTTAGTCCTAACGGGAGCCCTTGGTGACCCCGGGCTCATTTGTCAACTGGTCTTGCCCTTCAGAATTAGATGCAAGGTCTAGCTGATGTGTTTAAACTCTTTAACAGTTGTAATCAGCGGAGTAGCAAATCACACGAGCCCTATCTGATAAAAGTCATATATCACCTTCTTAAAAGTGTCAAATCACTGAGTACAAAGATTTCGGTGGAGATTCCCCCGTTTATTGCTGATGGGCTCGTTGTCACTGTGGCACATAGATTTTTCAAGTGATCAGGATGTCATCTGGGTTCTTGGTTCATTTCATCTGTAGGTGAAGTGAGATTTATTTTAATGGCAGACATATGACTGGCTAGCAGAGGTCCCTTGGGTTTTCATAATCGATTCTCTCCTTCACATCCAAAACACTGACCCCCCTTGTTTAAGAAGAGCTATCTCTTGAAGAGGGCCGCGTAAGTTGTCAAACTTGTGCCCAATTCTTTTGTTCTTTGTACAATAAAATATGTTTGTAATCAATCTCTTTGGCCCCCTTCCCAATGCTCCCCTGAGAGAATCATTTCTAGCTCCCCTTAGCAAATACAAAATACAGTAATGGTAGTACATGTACTATCCTGTGTTATATACCTAACCTGTCTAAGAACAACCAATATCTTGCTATATGTCTAACCTCTTTGAATACATAACATAATCCTTTATTAGAGGCCTAACCTCTGAATTCATAACATAATCCTTTATTAGAAGCCTACCCTCTGAATTCATAACATAATCCTTTTTTATAAACTAACCTCTTTGATAACATAATTCTTTGTTATTAAGCCTAACCTCTTTGAGAACATAACATAATCCTTTGTTAGAGGCCTAACCTCTGAATTCATGACATAATCCTTCGTTACAGGTCTAACCTCTTTAATAACATAATTCTTTGTTATTAAGCCTGACCTCTTTGAGAACAGAACATAATTCTTTGTTATAGTCTAATCTCTTTGAGAACACTGCATATAATTCTTTGTTATTAAGCCTAAACTCTTTGAGAACATAACATAATCCTTTGTTATAGACTAATCTCTTTGAGAACACTGCATATAATCCAATGTGAGGTCTAACCTCTTTGAGTACAGAACAGTTCATTGTTATAGCCCTTTCTCTTTCACAGGCTGGTAGGTACTGGGTTCGGATCCCAGTCGAGGCATGGGATTTTTAATCCAGATACCGACTCCAAACCCTGAGTGAGTGCTCCGCAAGGCTCAATGGGTAGGTGTAAACCACTTGCATCGACCAGTGATCCATAACTGGTTCAACAAAGGCCATGGTTTGTGCTATCCTGCCTGTGGGAAGCGCAAATAAAAGATCCCTTGCTGCTAATCAGAAAGAGTAGCCCATGTAGTGGCGACAGCAGGTTTCCTCTCAATATCTGTGTGGTCCTTAACCATATGTCTGACGCCATATAACCATAAATAAAATGTGTTGAGTGCGTCATTAAATAAATCATTTCTTTCTTTCCTTCCTCTTTCAGAACATAACATAATCCTTTGTTATGGGCTTTCACGTGTGGAAGATAACATAATCCTTTGTTATGGGCTTTCACGTGTGGAAAATAAATTATAGCAATTATTACATTATTAGATGTTCTTTTTAAAGATTTAAAAAAAAAAAATTCTTATTATTTTTTTTTTCATTGAATACAAATTCATCAATCAAATTAAAGAGGGAATCAGCAATTTGCTCTCGGTAAACCATCCAATCCTCCTGATTTGACCTTTGACCTTAAATCCAAACACGAAGACTTGCACAGATTAAAAACTACAGCATCTCCGACCTAAATCAAATGTCAAAAATTAAGGTCGGCGACCTTGAATATTGACGGATCTTCGACAACATGCCTGGGAAACCAAATCGCAGAATTCTCATGCAAATGGAGGGCGATAAAATCACATATCGTGTAACGGGAATATGGGTGAATAAATTGGGCATGACTTGTCAAAGCTGTGAACCACTGGAAGCAGATGAAGTGATTTTTATCACTGTGTAGGAATGGTCGGAAAAACGCACAGCAATTTGTGCTGTGACAAAGATAGGGAGAAGTTCGAGATTTAGGGGAAATAAAATGACTCAGTTTTGTTTCAAGATTAGATGTGCTTCATGTTACTGTTTTTTATACTAGTTAAAACACAGATTTGTTGATGAAAAAGGAAAGAAAGAAAGAAATGTTTTATTTAACAACGCACTCAACACATTTTATTTATGGTTATATGGCATCAGACATATGGTTAACGACCACACAGATATTGAGAGAGGAAACCCGCAGTCGCCACTTCATGGGCTACTTCAAACCCTGAGTGAGTGCTCCCAAGGCTCAATGGGTAGGTGTAAACCACTTGCACTGACCAGTGATCCATAACTGGTTCAACAAAGGCCATGGTTTGTACTATCCTGCCTGTGGGAAGCACAAATAAAAGATCCCTTGCTGCTGATCGGAAAGAGTGGCCCATGTAGTGGTGACAGCGGGTTTCCTCTCAAAATCTGTGTGGTCCTTAACCATATGTCTGACGCCATATAATGGTAAATAAAATGTTTTGAGTGCATCGTTAAATAAAACATTTCTTTCTTTCTTTCTTTCATTGTTCTGGTGTTTTTTAATAGCTCAAAATATGTTTTATGTGAAACAAAGCAGGTATGAACTTCAGAAACTTTAATGTCAGTCAAAATAAAAGATTTAATTTAATTAATTTGACTCACAGATCAAAAGTTTCACAGGGTATCTAAGCCTGTCTTATGAAACTCTTGCTTCTTGTTCAAACTTTAAACAAAAGGGAAGAAAAAAGCTTCTTTTTTCTTGGGAGACATAACTAATTAAACTGGAGAGTTAATATTAACTTCAATTTCAAAGTCCGTGAGTTTAATCTAAGGCCAAATTTCCCTCAAGCTTTTAACAACATCTGTTTCATCAGGCTTTGATTATGCCAGGCAAATTCTAATTGTAAAAAGCTGCCAAACTCTGACTATACGGTTTCGTAACAACACCTCAAACAAAAGAGACATTTCACGGTTCAGTGACTTTTTAATTCTAGACACTCCCTAAAAGGCATCAGACTTTCTAATAATAATCTTTGTGAAAATTACTCTGTTGTTTATTTTGGAGGAAGGGGGAACAGCCACACCTACAGTTCTGAGCCCTTCTTGTGTGAATAGTTTTTCATTAGAGTTATCTCCCATTGGTCATTACAGGAAGAGGTGAGGATCATGGGAGTTGTCTCGCTGGACAAAGATCAGACAGTGTATTGTTGATGTTAAATGAGATGGAAGTTGGAGAAACCTCACGAAAACAGTTTATTTTACGCTTCACACAATTTTTCTTAATTAGCGTAAATTAGACAGTGAAAGAGGCCATAGTTCAAAGATACGAAAACATGGGTCATTTTACTCTCATTATCTGGAAAACTCTTGTCACCAAGAAAGTGGGCTAAAGTCAACCTGAAGCAGCTGTTTGTCATACTTTACTCTATTGTCTCAGTCATTGTTTCTCTTTTTCTTTTCTTTTTTTTTTTTTTTTTTTTTTTTTTTTTTTTTTTTTTTTTTTTTTTTTTTTTTTTTTTTTTTTTTTTTTGGAAGGGTCATGGCATAGCCCTGTGGTAAAGCACTCACTTGATCAGGGTTCGAAACTCGCCAAAAAATATGGTCGCCCCCAAAATAATAATGAATGTTGACAAATTATGGTAAGAGAACCACGAGCAAGATTTTAATGTAGAATACAAATATTAATAGTGGCTCATATGTTATAGCTCTAAAGAAGATAATATTATTTGGATGACTAATGCCATTATTTAAAAAAGATTTAAGTCGCCCAAACAGGACATTGATCGCATTTGGCAAGCTGGCCAATGGCCGTTTCGAGCCCTGTTGATGGATTGGGATTGATCCCTATCTGTGGGCCCATTGGGCTATTTCTCGTTCCAGCCAGTGCACCACGACTGGCATATCAAAGGCCATGGTATGTGCTATCCTGTCTGTGGGAAAGTACATACAAAAGATCCCTTGCTGCTAATGGAAAAAAAATGTGCTCTAGTGGTGTCATTAAATAAAACCTACTTTTTGGTAATTTTGATATATACATGTAGTCTTAGCGAGGAAACCTGTTACATTTTTCCATTAGTAGTACTTATCATGGCCTTTGATATACCAGTCGTGGTGCACTGGCTGGAACAAGAAATAGCCCAATGGGCTCACTGACTGGGATCGATCCTAAACCGACTGTGTATGAAGTAAACGCTTTACCACTGGGCTACATCCCCCTAAAGATGTTCAGAGGAGCGTTTTCAGGTCAATTTAAATTGTTGTATATTGAAGAAATGTTTTATTTAACAATGCACTCAACACATTTTATTTATGGTTATATGGTGTCAGACATATGGTTAAGGACCACACAGATTTTGAGAGGCAACCCGCTGTCACCACTACATGGGCTACTCTTTCCGATTAGCAGCAAGGGATCTTTTATTTGCGCTTCCCACAGGCAGGATAGCACAAACCATAGCCTTTGTTGAACCAGTTATGGATCAATGGTCGGTGCAAGTGGTTCACACCTACCCATTGAGCCTTGCGGAGCACTCACTCAGGGTTTGGAGTCGGTATCTGGATTAAAAATCCCATGCCTCGACTGGGATCCGAACCCAGTACCTACCAGCCTGTAGACCGATGGCCTAACCATGACGCAACCGAGGCCGGTCTTGTTGTATATTGTGGGTGATGAATTTAAATCATTAGAAATGGCATTTGAAATGGGCAGGAGTTAACAGGACCGCTGTAACCCCCATCCCTTTTTACTCTGGGTCTGCCATTGCACCACTGGCCTATGGACAACATGCTAACAACTGATCGGAACAAACAACAACATTGATTCCACAAGTTATACTGTACACACGAACCTGATTGGACAATCACTTACTTATTTACCAATCTAGCTCACCCGCTAAACATGATGTTTGATATACCAGCTTTGTCCGAGAGTGCTCGTTAAATAGAGAAACAGTTACACTGCAATCACAGAGTAATCGACAAATTACGGATAGTAAATCACAGGTTTAGCAAACAGCATTGTACCGGTGTGTGCGACATGTCTAGACAAAACCCGTGGAATGTATACGCATTTGCTGGCGAATCAGAAATAATAGTATTGACCAGGGAAGAATCAATCAATTTATTTGACAAACAGTGTCTAATAAAAGATGTTTGCAAGTCTATAAAGTTCACAGCTTGATAAATGGGCTGCACATCATTACACACACTGTTCAAAGTGGGATTCAACAACCTGCAATCGGTAGGCCATGGGGATCGGCAGGCAGGACCAGTTCCAGGATTGTGTAAAGAGGGTGGGCTAGTTCTATGGTTTTGTAAAAAGAATCGGATATGAATGGAGGGAGTGGGGTTTCAACAGCTTTCAGTCATTAAGCCATGGGCACTGGTAGACAGGGCCAGTTCCAGCATTATATAAAGAGGGTGGGCTAGTTCTATGGTTTTGTAAAGAGAGTCCGAAATGAATGGAGGGAGTGGGGATTTCAACAATCTTCAGTCATAAAGCCATGGGGACGGGTGGGCAGGGCCAGTTCTAGGATTTTGTAAAGAGGGTGGGTTAGTCCTATGGTTTTGGAGTGGGGTTTTAACCACCTGCAGTTGTTAGGCCATGGGGGCTGGTGGGCAGGGCCAGTTCTAGGACTTTATAAAGAGGGTGGGCTAGTTCTAAGAGTTTGTAAAGAGAGTCAGATATGAATGGAGGGAGTGGGGTTTCAAACACTTACAGCCAATAGGCCATGTGGACTGGTGGGCAGAGCCAGTTCCAGCATTGTGTAAAGAGTGTGGGCTAGTTATATGGTTTTGTAAAGAGGGTGGAATGTGAATAGAGGGAGTGGGGTTTCAACCACCTACAGTGATTAGGCCATGGAGGCTGGTAGACAGGGCCAGTTCTAGGATTTTGTAAAGAGGGTGAAAGATGAACGAAAGGGAGTAGAGTTTGAACCACCTTCAATTGTTAGACCATGCTGGAGGTGGATGGTTAATGTAAAAAGGGTGAGATATAAATGGAAGGGGGTTAGTAGACAGGGCTAGTTCTAGGATTTTGTAAAGAGGGTGGAACATGAATAGAGGGAGTGGGGTTTCAATCACTTTCTGTCTTTATGCCATGGGAGCTGATAGACAGGGCCAGTTCTAGTATTTTGTAAAGAGGGCAGGATATCAGTGGAGGGGTGGGAGATGAAATCACTGGAATATTGATAATAAATATAACAATGTTGATGGGTTTTTTCAGAAATGAACATCCACTTTTTAGTAGCACCCCGCATATGTATCAAACACAATAGTAGCTGGAACACTGATACTAGTTAAATTAAATTTCAAGAACTTACTAGCAACCATAATAAAGCTACATTTCAAGACAATAAACACTGTCACATTTGTCACCAATGACAGGACTGGTAGCATTAACTGTGGAATGAAAAGTTGGCTGCACTTTGAACTTCGTCCAGCTAAGATACTCTTTGGTTTACTGTTGAAAATGAGTAAAACACAAACATGTATTTGTCATCTATATTTTCTTATATAAAAAAAACCCATCCAAGTTTTAGTTGTATAACCCACCTTAAAACAACCACCCAAAAACCATTTAATGAAACAGCTGGCCAATTCTCAGTACATTTAACACACAAATTGACTCCTTAATCAAATTTCTTTATTACTTCATTAGGCTCAGTTTGTGCAGGTAATTTGCTAAGCTTAAGCACTTTGCTCCACAAACTGAATTTGCTGGAAGAAAAGAAAAAACAGATGAAGTTATGCAAAGAAGAACAAAAAGACGTTTTAACGCCAATAACTCGCAAAATGTCATGCTACAGGAAAGCCCATAATTTACTAATTAACGATAGAATTACAAAGAGCAAAAGTTCTTGTTTCAAGTTATTGAATTAGTTTTCTTCCTCCCAGTACAAAAGATCTTGATCTTGTCGTATCCTTCACAATTTTCACATCTTTGTCTGACACGTTAATTGTTTGCGAACAAACATCGAGACAGAGAACAATTACCCATAAGCCTTTTGGTCACGACCCGGGACACTCTATTCAATTAAAAGACTATTTCGCAAATAATCTCTAAACCAAAGATTTGTAGCTAGCAAATATTTAGAGACTGTAATTTAATTTTTTAAATTTTATTATTGTTTTAATTAGATTTTTTGTTTGGTGTTTTATATCCAATTAAAGTTCAAGCATGCTGTTCTGCGCAAATATTTTAGCATTTTAAAAACTTATCTTGCTGAATGTCAACTCTGAATGTGTGGTTTGACGGCTAATAACCAATGTATTTTCATGCTGGGGCGTCATTAAACATTCATTCATTCAACTCTGAATGTGTAGTTTGACAGCTAATAACTAATGTATTTTCATGCTGGGGCATTATTAAACATTCATTCATTCAACACTGAATGTGTAGTAAATACAATCATAAAAAAACATTTGTTTTAAAATACAGTTTCTTAAATGTCATACAAAATTTGTGAAACTCATCTAGGAATTGTTTTATACCTCTTGTTCTTACAAAATGAAACAATTTTCATATTTTGGGGGAATAAAGCCATATATAAACTCATTCCGTACAAACCAAATTGCACTTAATTTGACCTGTGGTAAAGTGCTTGCTTGATGTACTGTTCTCACTGTAGCCAGTGCACCACGACTGGTATATCAAAGGCTGTGGTATGTGTTATCCTGTCTGTGGGATGGTGCTTATAAAAGATCCCCTGCTGCTGATCGAAAAGAGTAGCCCATGAAGTGGCGACAGCAGGTTTTCTCTCTCAATATCTGTGTGATCCTAAACCATATGTCTGACACCATATAACTGTAAATAAAATGTGTTGAGTGCATCGTTAAATAAACCATTTCCTTCTTCCTTGATGTACAGTTGATATAGGATCGATCCCCGTCGGTGGACCCATTGGGCTTTCTTTCATTCCAGCCAGTGCTCCACAACTGGTGTAACAAAGGCAGTGGTATGTGCTATCCTGTCTGTGGGATAGTGCATATAAAAGAGTCTTTAAGGTGCTTGTGTCGCAGGATTGAACCACCTCGGTGGATCCGTTCAACTGATTGGTTTTTTTTTCATTCGAACCACTGAACCACAACTGGTCAAAGGCCATGGTATGTGCTTTTCTGTTAATGGGAAAGTACAAATAAAAAAATCCCTTGCTGTATTAGGAAAAATGTAGCGGGTTTCCTCTGATGACTATGTGTCAGAATTTCCAAATGTTTGACATCCAATAGCCAATGATTAATTAATCAATGTGCTCTAAAAACAAACTTTAAATAAAAGATCTCTTGCTGCTAATTGAAAAGAGAAGCCCATTGTGTGGCGACAGCGGGTTTCCTCCTTCAATATCTGTGTGGTCCTTAACCATATGTCTGACGCCATATAACTGTAAATAAAATGTGTTGAGTGTGTTGTTAAATAAAACATTTCCCCCTTCTTTCTTCCTTTTAATAAAACAAATCATGTCATTATATGTATTTTTCTGCATAAGCCAGAATGAACTAAGACTAAAAATGATACATATTAATAAAAACACATTTATTGGCTCTCCTTCCTTTACAGCCAATTTAATCCATTTAATATTCGGCCTTTGTAATCTCAACGATCTGACCCAAATACCTGACCTTTGACCTCGGAGGACAATGTTGCACTTGCAGTGGTTTTAATTAGAACACTGATTACCCCACTAATGAATTTAATGAATAAACATTTTTTTTTAAACATGTCCACCAGCTGAATTAATACAAAGCCAATATCTTGCTAAAAAATAATAGTAGCTTCTTTTTAAAAATAATAATATTGGAGATTTTGCTCAATTTTATGCATGTTTGAGTCTAAGAAATCAAGCAAGGCACAAAATTTATTTAATTTCTTTCTGGTTTTTTTTTTTTTTTTTTCAAATTAACAGAACTGGTTTGCCCTTTTAATTTAAAAGTACATACTGAGCTGTATCTTGTTGCAAACATTTTATTGATTATAACAATCATTGTCAATACAAGAAACTCTAGACAAAAAATCCATTACTGAATTAAAATACCATAGGGGCAGCCCCCCCCCAACTGTCCCTTATTGGGGGGGGGGGGCAAAACCAAAACAATTGAATTTGAAATTTTTGCTACTTCTTGGCTCTCTCTCTCTCTCTCTCTCTCTCTCTCTCTCTCTCTCTCTCTCTCTCTCTCTCTCTCTCTCTCTCTCTCTCTCTCTCTCTCATGGCTAGACATGATTTATCAAGTACCAAAATAGCCATGCCAAACACCAAGCAACCATAGTTTAAATATGCTGATGTGTTGTTAAAAAAAAAAATCCTTTTCCTTTCCCGTCCCTCAAGTCCCCCTCCTAAGTGAGAAAATCAAAATCATCAGGCCTTACCCTGTAAATAATAAAGAAGGCAAATACAAAGCTACAAATTGCTGTACATCACTGCTAGGTATTGGTTTTCTTACAGAACGAGTCCCCAGGGTGGAATCGGATCCTTAATTGTACCAGGTATAAACCAATTACCACTGATGTATGTGTCACAGAGTAGCACTAACTAGCCAATCAAGCTAGTTGCTGGGCATCTGGAGCTTTAAGGGCTGTTCCAAAACCAGCTATATCAGGGGTGGGGGTGGAAAAGTGGGTGGGTGACTGGGGTGGGGTGGGATGGGAGGGGTGGGGTGGGGTGGATTGGGGGCTGATGGTAGATCATAAAAGTTTGCTTCTGTTTTTTTGTAAATACATGTAACTATAGCTCATAATTTGAAATTTAATAATATTTGGTTCTACTTACATTTAAAATAATCTTGAAAACAATCATAAAAAATAGTTTTTCTGCATCTTTCGTCCATTATCTCGACTACATCTCCACCACCCATCCAATTATGCTATTTCTCGCTCCAGCCAGTGCAGCACGACTGGTACATCAAAGGTCATGGTATGTGCTATCCTGTCTGGGATTATGCATATAAAAGATCCCTTGCTGCTAATCGAAAAGAGTAGCCCATGAGGTACCTATATGTATAGCCTAATATTGGTCTGTAAAAAAAACCGTTTTAGCCTCAATGGATTGGGGGGGGGGGGAGGGAGGGGGGGAAATCCCAATCCATGAACTGAGATGAATCATTGAATTAATCACGAATCCAGTAGCTTGATTTTGACAGGATAAAGCACTGGCCAAAACGGAGCAACACTGGCTGTCAAGCTTTGGGGTTCCAAAGAAGACTTGACACAGACAATGCGTTTTTTTTTATCACCACAACCGGACTCCAAATCTAAAGCATGATCAACTATAGCTTGAACGCAGAAGAAGAAGAATATATGCATACAACTAACACATAACTAACCCACTGTCCTGGACAGACAGTCCATATAACTGAAATGTGTGCCTATAGGACAGCGTACTTAAATCTTAATTTGCAGGGCTGTAGCTGGGGGGGGGGGGGGGGGGGGGGGGGGAAGGGGCAAGGGGAAATTTTTTTTAATTGAGATATAAGAAGTAAAAAATAAATTGAGTGTATGCATGATCCCAGGACATATGACACCGTTTAAGGTGAGCTATCACTCTCACTCCTCATCACTCACCTGAGACTAGTTCAAGGACAGTGATTTTTAGCTCACCTTAATGTGAATTTATATGGTATAATATACCGGCCTTGGTGGTGTCGTGGTTAAGCCATCAGATATAAGGCTGGTAGGTACAGGGTTCACAGCCCGGTACCGGTTTCAGCCCAAAGCGAGTTTTAACAACTCAATGGGTAGGTGTAAGACCACTACACCCTCTTCTCTCTCACTAACCACTAACCAACTAACAGCTAACCCACTGTCCTGGACAGACAGTCCAGATAGCTGAGGTGTGTGTGCCCAGGACAGTGTGCTTGAACCTTAATTGGGATATAAGCACGGAAATAAGTTAAAAATAAAATGAGTGTACATATGACCCCAGGGCATATGACACAATACAAAGGGACCTATCACTCTCACTCCCTATCACTCCCCTGAGACTAATTCAAGGAGAGTGATTTTTAGCTCACCTTAGCATGTGAATTTATATGGTATAATATGGTTAAATCTTAAACGGCTCCCCATGATCTAAGTTAGGGGAACAATTAACCACTCCCCTCTGGGTTTTTTTTTTTAATGGTGTGGTCTACAGGGTCTGATTTGGTTCTGAATAGTCCTGTGTCCCCTCAATAATTTCTGCAATATTTCTACTTAATATGTGACTCGTTTTTTTTCTCCCCGTTCCATTGTGACTGCGGCTGCATGAAAATTATTAAATAAATTATTAGTAATTGTTTCCTCATCGAGTTTGAAAACACATTGCCATAGAACCAGCTGGGATATTGCCCATTAAGGCTTTAATACACACAACTAACTGTTGATTATTATCGATTAATAACACAAATAAGCCCTGTGTCTGTTTATTCAATTAACAAACAGAATTGTGGTAAATTTCGTGTAAGTGAAAACTGTTAGCTTTTCAATTTAAAGTGACAATTAATTTGATTATATATAGATTTTTTTATTTTTTTTTTAAATTTGTAATAGTTTCCTTTTTTTATTTTTCTATTTAATTTAATTATTACAAATCATTCTTGTTTTGTGTGTGTGTGTGCATTCAATCAACTTGGGACGAGACAGCCCAGTGTTAAAGCGTTCGCTTGATGCACGGTCAGTCTGGGATTGATCCCTGTCAGTGGGCCCATTGAGCTATTTCTCATTCCAGCCAGTGCACCACGACTGGTACATCAAAGGCCATGGTATGTGCTATCCTGTCTATGGGATGGTGCATATAAAAGACCCTTGCCACTAATGAACAAAAAATATAGCGGGTTTCCTCTCTAAGGCTTTATGTCAAAATTATCAAATGTTTGACATCCAATAGCCAATGATTAATAAACTAGTGTACTCTAGTGGTGTCATTAAACAAATCAAACTTTAACTTTTTAACTTTCAACCAACTTAATGTTTTCATTTACATAGATTTGCAATGGTTTGAAAATTCAATTTTGTTAAATTGGTTGACCCTAATTATTAATCAGTCCAAAATATCAGTGACTATTACATGTACATGTACATCATCATAACTGTTAGAAGTTTGTTTTGTTTAACTACACCACTGGAGCACATTGATTAATTAATCATCAGCTACTGGATGTCAAATACTTGGTAATTCAGAAGAAACCTGCTACATTTTTTTCCATTAGGATCTTTTATATGCACTTTCCCACAAACAGGACAACACATACCATGACCTTTGATATACCAGTTGTGGGGCAGTGGTTGGGATGGGGGAAAAAAAAACCCAACAACCCCAGCATCCCAGGTGATTGATTTATCCACCGACGTAGATCTCACACCCTCATAACGACACACTCAACACATTGTATTTAAGGTTATATGGCATCAGACATATGGTTAAGGACTACACAGATAGTGAGAGAGGAAACCCGCTATAGCCACTTCATGGGCTACTCTTTTCGATTAGTAGCAAGGGATCTTTTATATGCACCATCCCACAGACAGGATAACACATACCACAGCCTTTGATATACCAGTCGTCCCACCACTTCATAACATTAGATGCAAACCAATGAGTTTTTGTTAATTTTTCATTTCAACTTATTTTTATGCTTATATCCAATTAAGGTTCAAGCACGCAGTACTGGGCACACACCTCAGCTATCTGGGCTGTCTGTCCAGGACAGTGGGTTAGTTGTTAGTTAGTTAGTGGTTAGTGAGAGAGAAGAGGGTGTAGTGGTCTTACACCACCTACCCACAGAATCGTTAAAACTCGCTCTGGGTGGGAACATTACCAGGCTTCGAATCCAGTATCTACCAGCCTTATGTCTGATGGCTTAACCACGACACCACCGAGGCTGTTTTTTGGTGTGTTTTTTTTCATTAATCCTGAGCAAGTCGGGTCAGTGAATGAAACAAAAGGAATGTTTGTTTAACAATTCCTCAGCACATTTTAAACTTCAACTATTTGGTTTAAAAATATACACAGTGAAACCTGTCTAAATCGGACACCCTAGGGACCAAACAAAAAGTCTGGTATTAACTGATATCTGTTTTAGAGAGGGTGTTTAATTTTTTTTTAATTTTAACCAAATCACATGGAAAGATGGTTGTAGCAGCATGACTGGCCAAATATGACTAAATACAGGTTGTACTATACCAAATAAAATCCCATAAGAAATACTTTGGAATTCAACAATGGATAATCTAAACAATAAAATCCAAGTACTGTCGGATTTCAATTATCAAAAATTACTCTATTAATAAAAATACACAACAGTATTTAAAAACATGGGTCTGTCATTTTCAAAAAAGAAGAAGTGTTTTTTTGTATATTTACAAAAAGAATGCAATGAACCATCACTTCATTTGCATGTTTATTTGACATTGTAAAATTAATATTGTTTCTCATTACGAGATAAACACTAGTACTTGATCATACAGCAAGCACTACGGTGCACGGTTTGACATTTGATCAATAATACTGGAAATTTCATTTACAAAACGTCACACAATCTAGCCCTAGGGCTTTACCTCACCCGGCTCAACCAAGAGTAGTTTTTGGAAAATAGCATCTTAAGATGTGGATTTTGATACACCACAATTCCGGCTCAGCCCACATATGCTGATGTCAGATAGGATAAAAATGTATAAAACCATAAAATCCTAATCACTGAACGGCACATGAGTCATGGACACTAAGCAGCCCTACTTGACCCTTATTGTATCCCATAATGCAATTCCAGCATTGCCACAATTCATTTCGGCATTGTGGCGAGTCCATTGTTTGAGGTTATGGCCGAGGGTTACCTCAGTGGAGAGTTGTTTCAACAAAGCAGTGAACTGTGAAAATTAGTCCGTCGCGGCAAACTTAAGCTTTTTAATACAGAGTCGTAATTTTCTGTCAAAAAATGTTCCGCAGAAAAATGAGACTTCAGTCTCTTAGCGTTAAAATTCTGTTCATTAATAACCAATCATAACGTTTACTGCTAGGGGCAGAATTTAATTGACAAGGCGAAAAATGCATTAATTCGGCGAAAATCTTGTGAAAAAATTATTGTACAATAAAGAAACAAAAGGAAATTTTAAATGTAAAGTTAAAACCAATGTTGTGACAAAAATGGATTTTTTCTTTCTTTTATAAAAAGATAATTGCACATGGCTTGTGGCAAAAACAGTATGGGGTGACCACACACAAGACGATGCATTCTTCTCGTTATAAAGAGTTTGTGTTGTGGCTTTAACTTCAAAATCCTTTCATCTTAATGTTGGGTTTTGTAATTAGGAAGACAGTATTGTCAACATGATAAATCAGTGGTTAAAATGGTAGAAAAATGTTAAAGAGCATTTTCTAATCAACTAATGTCAAATACGGCCGACAAATTCTTTATAATAATAATAATAATAATAATAAATTCTTTATTTAGTGAGGGTAACACAGTTAGCAAAAGCTAATCTTCCCTGAGGCCCTCAGGTACAAACAATACAGAATTACAATACATACATTTATGAACAAATAGAAAATACATATATGGCAATAAACATATCTACAAATGATATTATTTTAGAAAATATTTCTTGAGTCTATATTTAAAAACAGCAGTATTTGGCGATGATCGGATAGCTTTAGGTAACTGATTCCAAAGTACTGGTCTAGAGTAACTGAAAGCATGTTTAAATAAAGACATTTTAGGTTTTGGAATTAATAGATTTCTATCCTCTACATTTCGAAGGTTGTAGGGATTGTTTTCTCCAACATATATTAATAAGGTGGAAAGATAGTTTGGGGCTTCATTGTATAGACATTTATAAATTTGTAAACATTTGTGATAGTGGATTCGTGTTTCCATTGTCCTGTCATGTCATGTCATGTCATAGGGTTTTACATGCACATTCAGAACAAGCTGTTGTAGTGCATGCCTGTCGTGGGCGCAAGAGCTGGCCTTGGCCGGCTCCTCCGTCCATGACAGGAAAGGTGGGGGGAGGGGAGAGGAGGGACCGCCTGCACTGGCAGGTGCAAGGAAGCACCAGCAGCCCGATCAAATTGGTAGCAGGCGGGTGGGGGTGGTGGTGGTGCTATGGAATTTGAATGGAGCAGTTAAATGCCAAAGAGAAAAGGGTGCGCAATTTTGATTGAGGGAATTTGGCGCAATTTTGAACGGTCGGTCGAAAGGTAAATGGCCGAGCTAATATAAGTTTTGACATTAGTGAATCGAGAGTAGCTCGTTAATTTTAGACCTTTACGATGCTGTGGTGTCTCCCTAGGTTGCCCATAGGGCCATTGTCATCCATTTTAACTGTTTAAATAGTGGGGCAGATGGAGTAATAGGATCTACATCTTGCAGCTCTCTTTTGCAGTTTTAGTAAACGTTCTAATCCATCCTGATTAGTTTCCCAAATTACACAGCAGTAATCGATGAGTGGTAAAATATACACATTGTAGAAAAGTTTTCTTGCATCTAAATTTAAATACCTAATGATTTTCGATAACAGATACAGACGTTCAGAGATCAAGGAACACACATGTTTAACCTAATTTGTCCATTTTAAATTATTATCAACTTTAATTCCTAAACGTTTTTCACAATCAGTGTGTTGCAGACGTTCTAAATTTTACAATTGTTTTACTCTTTTTAAGAACGCGAGTCTGCAAAAGATTTATGGCTAAAATGGTCAAACAAAAATGTATGTAATATTTTCTAATCAACTAATGTTAAATAGGGCTGACACTTTTACAACTGTTTTACGCTTTTTAAGAATGCAAATCTACAAAACATTTATGGCTAAAATGGAAGAAAAAAATACTAAATAATATTTTTTAATTAGCTAAATGTCAAGTAAGTCTGATCAATTCTTAACAATTGTTTTATGCTTTTGAGAATGCAAATCCTAAAACAAAACATTTCCAAAATAGTAAAAAAATAATTAAATCAAATTTTGTAATGAACTAATATCAAATACAGCTGACCATTTTTTTAAATGATTCTTTTACACTTTTAAGAATGCATGACTTAAAAAAGAAGAAGAAGAAGAAGAAAGCATGGTTAAAGTAGTTAAATAATGTTTTCTAATCAACTAATGTCAAATACAAGTGAGAAATTCTTTTATATTTTTTAGAATGCAATTTTACCAAATATGTATATTTAATATATGAACCGGGATATTTCAATTGTAAACCAATTTCAGTTCTACCCAAACCCCATTTCAGCTATGGGAATGAGTGTTCCAACTTCCAATAACTAATAACTGATCTAATATGGCATGTCATTTTATTATTATTTTATAATAAAAGAACAAATCAAGCTCAGGTAATTATTTTTAAAATAGCAATTTAACTATGACAATGGCACTTTACCAAATTAACATTTTGGTAAAAATAAAATTAAAAAGGCAAATTGCAACACTAAATCTATTATCCATATTACAAGAAATATTAAAAAAAGATGCTGTTACGACTGACCAATCAGCAAAGAGATATTTAAAAGTGATTTTCCATGCATAACTAAATATAGTACTCTTGATGTCTAACTAATCACCCCGATTCCGTGATGCGTGTAAAGTGATTAGCAGTCAAGATTATGTCACATGTGAGTAATTATTCCAGAGTCGAGAGGTTTACCCTGTTAAATGTTTAATTATAGGCAAATTTCTGAGGAAGCACTTTCACAAACTGTTCCGGAATTAGTCACTGATGAAAGAAAAAGAACTGTTTTATTTAACGACACACTCAACACATTTTATTTACGGTTAGATGGCATCAGACATATGGTTAAGAACCACACAGATATTGAGAGAGAAAACCTGCTGTCGCCACTTCATGGGCTACTCTTTTTCGATTAGCAGCAAAGGATCTTTTATATGCACCATCCAACAGACAGGGTAGTACATACCACTGCTTTTAATATACCAGTCGTGGTGCACTGGCTGGAACGAGAAATAGCCCAATGGGCCCACCAACGGGGATTGATCCCAGACCAACCGCGCATCGAAAGAATGCTTTACCACTGAGCTGCGTCCCACCCCTAGTCACTGGTGAAGTCGGAGGCTAAGTCCTGGATGGGTGTGCCTGAACCTTCATTGGATATGGGCACATTAATAGAGTTCCCATCCAATCCCAAACTGTTCAGCAAAATAAAGACCCCTCCCCCCCCCCCCCCCACTCCTCCAAAATGTGTAATACAAGAAGTTAAAGTTTGTTTTATTTAACGACGTCAATAGAGCACCTTGATTTATTATTCATCAACTATTGGATGTCAAACTTGGTATTTGATTTATAGTCTTAGAGATGAAACCTGGTATATTTTTCCATCTGACAGACAGGACAGCACATACCATGACCTTATTGACACAGACAGACACAAACAGACAAACTAACTTGCTTAGTAATAAATGGCTGGATGGAGGGATGGATGGATGGACAGACAGATGAACGGATGGTTGAATGGATGGATGGATGAACGGATGGATGGATAGACAGATGAATGGATGGATGGACAGATAAATTGATGGATGGACAGATGAATGGACACACAGAGATGGCCAAAAAAAATGACAAAGAAAATAAGTTAAAAAAGATGGACAGATAATATGACATATAATGACAAATTATCATCATATATTAAATTTTGTTCTTTGAAGATCAGCAAAAAACCTCCCAACAACACATACACACAAAAACTAAATGATCTGAATCACATCATTTTTCACTTGGCAACATACAGAACCGAAAGAAGTGAAAACTTCAGTGAAACCCCACCGAGTGAAAGAGAGAAACAAGCGCTGGAATGAGAATGAGAAGGTAGTACTAAACCAAATAACATCCGACTGGGTCAAAGTTCAAAGTGCACCAAACTTTTGATAGAGCAGTTAATACCACAAGTCCTCCCATTGATAATAAATGTGACAATGTTTGTTGTCAATTTTTTTTTTTTATCTTTGCAATATATGTATGCAATTTTATTTCATCTAGTATCACTGTGTGTCAAGTAGCCTTGTGCTTGAAACATGTTTGGGATACCTGTACAACTGTACTACAATTATGGGGATGTTGTAAAAACATCTGGTTATACCGAAGATGAGCCATGAAAGGTACCATTTTCTGCAGGTTGTAGTACTGATATTTATGGGTCATAGTTTGGTTGATATATTGCATATACATGTAGTGTTTTTAACCACATACATTAACATTGTCGCTTATGGTATTTTATTTGGTATAGTACAACCTATGTTAAGTCATATTCAGCCATCTTTCCACATAATTTGGTTGTTATTATGCATATAGTGTTTTTAACCACATACATTAACATTGTCGCTTATGGTATTTTATTTGGTATAGTACAACCTATGTTAAGTCATATTCAGCCATCTTTCCACATAATTTGGTTGTTATTATGCATATAGTGTTTTTAACCACATACATTAACATTGTTGCCTGTGGGAATTTATTTGGTATAGTACAACCTATATTAAGTCATGCTGCTATATACAGCCATCTTTCCATGTATGTTGGTCAATATTATGCATATAGTGTTTTTAACTGCATACATTAACATTGTCGCTTATGGTATTTTATTTGGTATAGTACAACCTATATTAAAGTCATGCTGTTATATACAGCCATCTTTCCATGTAAATTGGTCAATATTATGCATATAGAGTTTTTAACCACATATGTTAACATTGTTGCCTGTGAGAGTTTATTGGTATATTACAACCTATATTAAGTCATGCTGCTATACACAGCCATCTTTCCATGTAAGATGGTTAATATTATGCATATATGTTTTTAACCACATAGGTTAACATTGTCGCTTATGGTATTTTATTTGGTATAGTACAACCTATATTAAGTCATATTTGCCCAGTCATGCTACTACAGCCATCTTTCCATGAAATTTGGTTTATACTATGCATATGTAGTGTTTTTAACCATACTGGTTAACACTGTCGCCTGTGGGATTTTATTTGGTATAGTA
This sequence comes from Gigantopelta aegis, assembly GCF_016097555.1. NCBI lineage: Eukaryota > Metazoa > Mollusca > Gastropoda > Neomphalida > Peltospiridae > Gigantopelta > Gigantopelta aegis. The sequence goes on along the minus strand of NC_054710.1, from coordinate 38,849,794 downwards.
CAACCAGACCGAAGATGGCACAGATGCTTACACTTGTGGGACGGGACAGTTTGCTCTCCACTGTTCCACTTTGTAACAAACGAGGCCGAAAATCACCGCTAATAGGTTTTACACCACTTTTGATTTCCTTCAAAAACTCATCAGTCCTGTCCATCTGTTGTCATGGTGATGGATCACTGACAGGTGGCAGACATCTTGAAAATCACTCTGGCTCACTTCTGTAGTGACAAGACAAAACAGAATGTGGCTGTCGCGTGTCTGTAATTTAAATTCCTCCACACTTTCAGAAACACCCACAGAGTTTAACATATTTTGGATTTTTTTTCACTTCCTTTCTTTTTGTTTTTAAACATTTTAATGGTTTTAAACTTAAAGATGTCTGGCGAAATACAGAATAAATTAGAGAGAAATGTTTCTTTGACATCACAGTTCACAGTGGTCTAGATGCTTTTGCAAGACAACTTGGTACAAAACGAATGAATGAATGAATGTTTAACAACACCCCAGCATGAAAAATACATCGGCTCTTGGGTGTCAAACTATGGGAAATCTTGGTACAAAAAGTTAAAAAGTTTGTTTTGTTTAATGACACCAGTAGAGCAAATTGATTAATTAATCATTGGCTATTGGATGTCAAACATTTGGTAATTCTGAAACATAGTCATCAGAGGAAACCCGCTACATTTTTTCTAATGCAGCAAGGGATCTTTTATATGCACCATCCCACAGACAGGATAACACATACCACAGCCTTTGGTATACCAGTAGTGGTGCACTGGCTGGAATGAGAAATATCCTAATGGGCCCACCAATGGGTATTGATCACAAACCGACTGCGCATCAAGCGAGTACTTTACCACTGGGCTACATCCCATCCCCTACAGTCTTAGAGAGGAAATCTGCTATATTTTTCAATTAGGAGCAAGCTATCTGTTATATGCACCATCTAACAGACAAGATAGCACATACCAGTCTTTGATATTCCTCTGATGACTACGAGTCAAAATTACCACATTTTGGACATCCAGTAGTCAATGATTAATTAATCAATGTGCACTAGTGATATCGTTAAACAAAACTTTTTTTATATGGCTGGAATGAGAAATAGTCCAATGGGCCCACCAACGAGAATCGATCCTAAACCGACCGCACATCAGGTGAGTGCTCTACTACTGGGCTACATCCCGCACTTGGTATAACAAGATGCATGAGAAATAGTCCAATGGGCCCACCGACGAGGATCGATCCTAAACCGACCACACATCAGGTGAGTGCTCTACCACTGGGCTACATCCCGCACTTGGTATAACAAGATGCATGAGAAATAGTCCAATGGGCCCACCGACGAGGATCGATCCTAAACCGACCACACATCAGGTGAGTGCTCTACCACTGGGCTACATCCCGCACTTGGTATAACAAGATGCATGAGAAATAGTCCAATGGGCCCACCGACGAGGATCGATCCTAAACCGACCACACATCAGGTGAGTGCTCTACCACTGGGCTACATCCCGCACTTGGTATAACAAGATGCATGAGAAATAGTCCAATGGGCCCACCGACGAGGATCGATCCTAAACCGACCACACATCAGGTGAGTGCTCTACCACTGGGCTACATCCCGCACTTGGTATAACAAGATGCATGAGAAATAGTCCAATGGGCCCACCGACGAGGATCGATCCTAAACCGACCACACATCAGGTGAGTGCTCTACCACTGGGCTACATCCCGCACTTGGTATAACAAGATGCATGAGAAATAGTCCAATGGGCCCACCGACGAGGATCGATCCTAAACCGACCACACATCAGGTGAGTGCTCTACCACTGGGCTACATCCCGCACTTGGTATAACAAGATGCATGAGAAATAGTCCAATGGGCCCACCGACGAGGATCGATCCTAAACCGACCACACATCAGGTGAGTGCTCTACCACTGGGCTACATCCCGCACTTGGTATAACAAGATGCATGAGAAATAGTCCAATGGGCCCACCGACGAGGATCGATCCTAAACCGACCACACATCAGGTGAGTGCTCTACCACTGGGCTACATCCCGCACTTGGTATAACAAGATGCATGAGAAATAGTCCAATGGGCCCACCGACGAGGATCGATCCTAAACCGACCACACATCAGGTGAGTGCTCTACCACTGGGCTACATCCCGCACTTGGTATAACAAGATGCATGAGAAATAGTCCAATGGGCCCACCGACGAGGATCGATCCTAAACCGACCACACATCAGGTGAGTGCTCTACCACTGGGCTACATCCCGCACTTGGTATAACAAGATGCATGAGAAATAGTCCAATGGGCCCACCGACGAGGATCGATCCTAAACCGACCACACATCAGGTGAGTGCTCTACCACTGGGCTATATCCCGCACTTGGTATAACAAGATGCATCATTTTCCACTTTTTGTTTTGTAAATTAAACTATGCATTATTTAATATGAGTCTTTCAATGGAGTATTGCTCGGAGTATACCTGTGTTAAAAATACTTCCATTTTGATCAATGACAAATTAACTATCAAAATTTTATTATGATACTTTTAATATTTATGAGCCACATACAGTGTTATAAAGAATAATACACACACAAGAATGGCTTGCAAACTTATCTAACCAGCGAACGTGTTTTGTTGTTTTCAATAGAAACTTTTAGTTGACAGCATTATAAAATGAGATGAACTTATTTTTAATCAATAATTGTTTTTTTTCTTCAAATAATGAGTAAAGGGAAATAACTCCATTTAAATTTAAAAGAAGAATTTTAAAATGGAAATAATTTACAAAATTGTATTTCTCGTTAACATATGAAGTACAAAGTTATATTTTATATCACAATATTGTTTTTCTCTGGGTTCTTACATGGATGAATATAGGATAAAAGGATGGAGGATGGTGGAAGGATGAATATAGGGAATGAAGGATAGATAGAAGCATGAATATAGGAACTGAAGGATGGGTAGGACGAATATATAGGGACTGAAGGATGGGTAGGACGAATATATAGGGACTGAAGGATGAGTTGAAGGATGGGTAGGAGGATGAATATAGAGACTGAAGGATGGCCTTTAAGGATGGGTAGGAGGATGAATATAGGGACTGGAGGATAAGCTGAAGGATGGGTAGAAGGATGAATATAGGGACTGAAAGATGGGCTTTAAGGATGGGTATAAGGATGAATATAGGGACTGAAGGATGGGCTGAACGATTGGTAGAAGGATGAATATAACAGACAAATAGATTGTAAGCTAGTTCATTGGGTGGATATAATCATATAATAAAATTAACTATGGGCAGACAGATGGAAGGATGGATAAATAAAAAAATGGATGAAAGGGTGGATGGGCAGATGGATGGATGGATGGATGGATGGATGGATGGATGGATGGATGGATGGATGGATGAATAAGTTGATGGATGAGTGGATGAATGGATGGATAAGTGGATGGATGGCTAGATAGATAAATGGGTGGATGAATGATGGATGGATGGATGGATGAATGGATGGATGGATTGATAAATAGATGGGGAAGATGGATGAATGGATGGATGAAAGGATGGATGGATGGATAAATGGATGGGCAGAATGATGGACTAAAATACATCTGTTATAAATATAAAAAGAAACAGAACAAGGAGGATGAACTTTATGCACCTGTTCTGTGGCTTTTTTTCAATCCAAGAAGAAAACCGGTATTCATGATAATAATCTGTACAGAATTTTCCTGTTTTAAACATGTCGCCTCGCACTCAGTCTGATGAATTTCACACATATTTGTACATGCAGCGTATCCCAGTAACCTCTAGTCTGGACAGTTTCTCAGTCATACAGTTAAATAAGATGTTCAAAATTAATGTATATTCAATATTTAACAGAGCTCAATTCACAATCTGATATTTCCCAGGGGTTTTAACTCTCAAAAACATTAAAAAAATAAAATAAAATAAAATAAAAACAACATTCATATATTTTCACATTAAAATGTAGCTAATCAATTTTATTTTTTAATCATTAAAAAAAACTTTTCAGTAAAGCTTAGCAAAATCAAAAGTGAAGATATTTATCGACAAAATCGTAGAAATATAAACAATACACAAGAAAGAAAGAAAGAAATGTTTTATTTAACGACGCACTCAACACATTTTATTTACGGTTATATGGTGTCAGACATATGGTTAAGGACCACACAGATTTTGATAGGAAACCCGCTGTAGCCACTACATGGGCTACTCTTCCAATTAGCAGCAAGGGATCTTTTATTTGTGCTTCCCACGGGCAGGATAGCACAAACCATGGCCATTGTTGAACCAGTTATGGATCACTGGTCGGTGCAAGTGGTTTACACTGAGCCTTGCGGAGCACTCACTCAGGGTTTGGAGTCGGTATCTGGATTAAAAGTCCCATACCTTGACTGGGATCCGAACCCAGTACCTACCAGCCTGTAGACCGATGGCCTAACCACGATGCCACTGAGGCCGGTAAAACAATACACAAAGTACCATTATTCATATATACAGTAAAATCTCATTGGGTCGAACTCGGAAAGGTCAAATACACCGCAACGCTCGAACCAAACACAAGGTCTCAAGTTATACTTACATGTTGTTAGGTCAAACTACCCGATGGGTCAAACACTTTCTCCTAGCACCGACGGGGTTCAAGCCAACGGGATTCAACTGTATTTGCATTTATAAACATAGGACACAAATGTAAAAAAAAATTATATTTAAATAAAATAAAAACATTATTTCAATTTTTTGGGGTAACCAATTGGATGAATGGATGATGCATAATGCTACGTGCCTCCTACGCTATTTGTTGATGATGGTGGGGGCGATGAGAAGTATATTAAAAAACCCTAATTTATCTTAGAAACAAATGTTCAAAATGTTACTCACTAAACTTTTCTTTTTCTTTTTTTCTTTTTTTTTTAAACTGACAACATATGCAGTAATTAACTCTATTACATATTTACAAACTTCCTGCAATAATCGGCAGCCATTAAAACACAATTTACAGCACTGAAAAAACATGAAAAGGTTGCATCTTCTAAAAGGCAGGGTTAAAGAGCTATGAAAAATTCCACGCTTTAATAATTTTGAAATAACACAGTGGTAACTTTTAAACTCATTAACGTCATTTTCCCGGAATAAACTGCCAATAGCCGTTCTAGAAAATTAACCTGCGTGACCGAGAATTCCCTCCATGTTCGAATGGCTCTGCCATCTGGTGGGAAAAAAAGACACGCAGTTTGGTCCTACTGGAATATTTTCAACACAGAACAGACAGGCGAAAATGGAATTAGATCGCTAGAGCATATTAAGGCCTAATAACTGAACAGGTTTATGAAACATATCATTAAGAAATTTGTAGAAAACAAAAAAAAATATGATGGAAAAAAAAAAGAAGAGGAAACATTTGTGAGTCATTTGCCTTTTAGTCTTTTACTTATGGAAGGGAAAAAAGGAAAGGAATGTTTGTTTATTAGCCCAGTGGTAAAGCTTTCACTTGATGCGTGGTCAGTCTAGGATCAATCCCCGTCGGTGGACCCATTGGGCTATTTCTCGTTCCGGCCAGTGCTCCACAACTGGTGTAACAAAGGCTGTGGTATGTACTATTCTGTTTGTGGGATGGGGCATATAAAAGATCCCCCTTGCTGCTAATTGAAAAGAGTAGCTCATGAGGTGGCGACAGCGGGTTTCCTCTCTCAATATCTGTGTGGTCCTTAACCATATGTCTGAATGAATGAATGAATGTTTGTTTAACGACACCCCAGCACAAAAATACATATCGGCTATTGGGTGTCACAAATGGTTGATGCCACATAACTGTAAATAAAATGTGTTGAGTGCATCGTTAAATAAAACATTTCCTTCCTTCCTTCTTAAACTATAGTTATTTGGTGTCTAATGCTAGGCTCAGACTACCAACTGTTATAACAAAGTTGGCCAACTCGCCGATCTCACAACTTCTACGACTGTCCAGTTGCAAGTCTGAGCACTCTTACAGCTAATCTCATCCTATACAACTCCATTGACCGATTAGTTGTTAATCTGAGCACTCTTACAGCTAATCTCATCCTATACAACTCCATTGACCGATTAGTTGTTAATCTGAGCACTCTTACAGCTAATCTCATCCTATACAACTCCATTGACCGATTAGTTGTTAATCTGAGCACTCTTACAGCTAATCTCATCCTATACAACTCCATTGACCGATTAGTTGTTAATCTGAGCACTCTTACAGCTAATCTCATCCTATACAACTCCATTGACCGATTAGTTGTTAATCTGAGCACTCTTACAGCTAATCTCATCCTATACAACTCCATTGACCGATTAGTTGTTAATCTGAGCACTCTTACAGCTAATCTCATCCTATACAACTCCATTGACCGATTAGTTGTTAATCTGAGCACTCTTACAGCTAATCTCATCCTATACAAATCCATTGACCGATTAGTTGTTAATCTGAGCGCTCTTACAGCTAATCTCATCCTATACAACTCCATTGACCGATTAGTTGTTAATCTGAGCGCTCTTACAGCTAATCTCATCCTATACAACTCCATTGGCCGATTAGTTGTTAATCTGAGCGCTCTTACAGCTAATCTCATCCTATACAACTCCATTGACCGATTAGTTGTTAATCTGAGCGCACCCATCTTAAGTCAGAAGTTGGGGAAATTACAACGCAACTGTCGAGTTGGCCAACTCCGTCGTGACAGTTGACAGTCTAATCCTAGCTAGCAAAAGATTATGTTATAACGGTTCTTTCAACTCCTGTTCAATTAAGATTCAATCACACTGTTCAGGGCACATGCCTCAGCTATCTGGGCGGTGTGTCCAGCACCCCATTTTATGATGCAATCTTAATGCTAAGATCATCTTAAGTTCTTAAGTGCATTAGGTAGTTATGCACTTAAGGTGGTCTTAGCCCTAAGTACATTTTAAACTTCAGCCCTAAGATCACTTTACAAAAGGGAACTCAGAACAGTGGGTTAAGAACCGGCCTTGGTGGTGTCGTGGTTGAGCCATCGGACATAAGGCTAGTAGGTACAGGGTTCACAGCCCAGTACCGGCTCCCACCCAGAGTGAGTTTTAAAGACTCAGTGGATAGGTGTAAGGCCTCTACACTCTCTTCTCTCTCACTAAACACTAACAACTAACCCACTGTCCTGAACAGACAGCCTAGATAGCTGAGGTGTGTGCCCAGGACAGCATGCTTGAACCTTAATTGGATATAAGCACGGAAATCATTTAATGAAATGATAATGAAGTGGGTTAATAAATAATTGTTAGTGGTTAGTGAGAGAGAAATCGGTGTAATGACATGACTCTACCAAATGATTCGTTAAAATTCGCTCTGGGTGGGAGTCGGTACCGGGGTGCGAACCCAGTACCTACCAGCCTTAAGTCCGATGGCCTAACCACTACACCACCGAGGCCAGCCACACTTGGTCTAACCACTGCTCTACACAGTGCTCTCCCGAGTTGTGTTCAGAGTTCATGACCAACAGGTTCTGTCTTCCCATCAGTCAATGTTCGAGGTTCGAACTAACCGTCAATGGGTTTGATGTATTCGTCTGGGCACGGCACATTCAAACCCTTGTGAAAGACGAAGAAAACAAATCATGATAGTAATCAAGTAGATAATACCCAGTTTGACGTCCAGATAGATTGTTGTGTCAGCCGGAGACGCCGCTTTTCATCTACCAATCAAAGGAAGAAAGCACTTTTGAGGTACATGATTAAGAATGGTCTCATACCATAGTTTGAAATTCTATACTCTTTTTTTTTTTTTTTTTTTTAAATTCAAATTTAAGTCCAAATAGATTTTTATTCTTAGATTCTTATTTTTAATTAATGATTGTAAAACTGGTAAGAAAGCAGTTTTGAAGTAGCTCATTATGAATGGTCTCATACCACAGTTAGTTAAGGTATTTATTTAATTAATTTTTTTTTTTTAAATCAGTCGGGAGACTATGCTTTTCATCTACCAATCAAAGGAAGAAACACTTTTAAGGTACATGATTAAATAGTGGTCTCATACCAAAGTTAAATTTTTTAATAACTTTTTTTAATTCAAACTGTGGTTGTTAGTGGTTAGTGAGAGAGAAGTTGGTCTAGTGGTGTTACACCTACCCATTGAGTCGTTAAAACTTGCTCTGGGTGGGAGCTGATACTGGGACGTGAACACAGTACCTACCAGCCGTAAGTCACTACATCACTTATACTAATTAAAACAAACTCAACTGAATAATGGTTAGTGAGAGAGAAGTTGGTGTAGTGGTCATACACTTTCCCACTGAGTCATTAAACTCACTCTGGGTGGGAGCCGATACCGGGTTGTGAACCCAGAACCTACCACTCTTAAGTCCAATGGCTTAAGCTCTTGACCACTAAGATGGTAGCCAAAACAGTGAATACATCAAAGACTATCAGTGACAGACAGACAGAAAAGTTCACTATTTGCTTAATGATGAAATAAAACAAAATTATCTTAGTCGGGATGAGCCGGAGGTTATGGTCCATTTGGGCAAATAGAATTAAATTACTAGAAATCCCATAATGCACTTCCATTTGAATATGGTTAATGGAAACCAAGACACTAAGTCCAACGGATGAGGGATGAGCTGTTTACACCATGATGGATTGGTGATCGAGGCTGAGACAGTTGGTTACCGTGGCGATAAGACTTGTTGGAATTTCGGTTGGTATGTGATTATGCGAGATCAATTTACCATTCTTCAAAATATATGATATTACAAACGGATTGTATTAAGCAGCCACTTGCCTTAAAGGTTACAAAATGATTTTTTTTTTTTTAATTTTTTAAATTTTTTTTATGGGGCGAGATGTAAATATCATAATATCTTAAATATTACATGCAGACAAACGTTTACATCCAAATAATTTCATTGACTAAGACATTGTTTAAATTTATATTATTGTAAAATCCTATAAGGGTTAGCACCAAGAATTCTCGAGGAAACCACTGTTTAGAATGTTTGTTTTTTTTGGTGGTTTTTTTCATTTAACGACACACTCAACACATTTTATTTATGGTTATATGGCATCTGACATACGGTTAAGGACCACACAGATGTTGAGAGATGAAACCTGCTGTCACCACTTCACGGGCTACTCTTTTCGATTAGCAGCAAGGGATCTTTTATATGTACCATCCCATAGACAGGATAGCACATGCCACGGCCTTTGATGTACCAGTCGTAGTGCATTGGCTGGAACAAGAAATAACCCAATGAGCCCACCGATGGGTGTCGATCCCAGACTGACTGCGCATCGAAATAACAGACAATCCTTAAATAAAATAGACAAATCATTAAAAAATAAACATAAAACATGAAATGAAGCTTTAAAGAGACAGAAATATTCGGTTTAGGTCAACAACTATGCAACAGATTTGTGCAATAAATCATTCCCTGCGTTAACAGACAACCGTATTTCAATTTAAATTTCATTCGAAATTTCTTTGATTTCAAATCCGTTTTTTCCGAACTCGCTCACGACCGTCTCGACAAGAGATAGACAACTTCACGTCTTGGAGAGGAAAGCTAGAGATACGAAACCTGCACAAATAATTACTATAGATAGAGGTTTTTTTTTAACTTCTCCGATCTCAGTGACTGATATCGGAAGAATGGAGAGAAATACAACCGAGTGATAAACGATCTGTTTCTCTTAGTGTCAAGCTTTCTCACATTATCATTTAACCTTTCTTTATAGGTGAGAAACATGATGGGGGTGGGTGGGTACACCCCTCCCCCCCATTTTTAAAGGTCTCTGTTTTCAATTCATGGTATGCAATGATTAGATGTGCTTGCGTCACAAGATTGAACCACTTCGGTGGATCCATTCAACTGATTAGATGTGCTTGCGTCACAAGATTGAACCACTTTGGTGGATCCATTCAACTGATTAGATGTGCTTGCGTCACAAGATTGAACCACTTCGGTGGATCCATTCAACTGATTAGATGTGCTTGCGTCACAAGATTGAACCACTTTGGTGGATCCATTCAACTGATTAGATGTCCTTGGGTCACAAGATTGAACCACTTTGGTGGATCCATTCAACTGATTAGATGTCCTTGGGTCACAAGATTGAACCACTTCGGTGGATCCATTCAACTGATTAGATGTGCTTGCGTCACAAGATTGAACCACTTCGGTGGATCCATTCAACTGATTAGATGTGCTTGCGTCACAAGATTGAACCACTTCGGTGGATCCATTCAACTGATTAGATGTGCTTGCGTCACAAGATTGAACCACTTTGGTGGATCCATTCAACTGATTAGATGTCCTTGGGTCACAAGATTGAAGCACTTCGGTGGATCCATTCAACTGATTAGATGTCCTTGGGTCACAAGATTGAAGCACTTCGGTGGATCACATCAACTGATTAGATGTGCTTGCGTCACAAGATTGAACCACTTCGGTGGATCCATTCAACTGATTAGATGTGCTTGCGTCACAAGATTGAACCACTTCGGTGGATCCATTCAACTGATTAGATGTGCTTGCGTCACAAGATTGAACCACTTTGGTGGATCCATTCAACTGATTAGATGTCCTTGGGTCACAAGATTGAAGCACTTCGGTGGATCCATTCAACTGATTGGATGTGCTTGCGTCACAGGATTGAACCACTTTGGTGGATCCATTCAACTGATTAGATGTCCTTGGGTCACAAGATTGAAGCACTTCGGTGGATCCATTCAACTGATTGGATGTGCTTGCGTCACAGGATTGAACCACTTTGGTGGATCCATTCAACTGATTAGATGTCCTTGGGTCACAAGATTGAAGCACTTCAGTGGATCACATCAACTGATTGGAGGTTTTCTAATTCCAACCAGTGCACCACAACTGGTCAACGGCCATGGTATTTGCTTTTCTGTCTGTGGGAAAGCGCATATGTTGCTAATGAAAAAATATAGCAGGTTTTCTCTGATGACTACGAGTCAGAATTCCCAAATGTATGACATCCAATAGCCGATGATTCATTAATCAATGTGCTCTAGTGGTGTCGTTAAACAAATCAGACTTTAACTTTAGTTTTTAATGGAGGGCGGGAGATAGCCCAGTGGTAAAACAGTCTGTCTGGGATCAATCCCCATCGGTGGGCCCACTTGGCTATTTCTCGTTCCAGTCAGTGCACCATGACTGGTATATCAAAGGCTGTGGTATGTGCTACCTTGTCTCTGGGATGGTGCATATAAAAAATCTCTTGCTGCTAATGGAACAATGTAGCGGGTTTCCTCTCTAAGACTATTATGTCAGAATTACCAAATGTTTGACATCCAGTAGCCGTGTCCTCTAGTGGTGGTGTTAAACAAAAAAACCTTTTCAACAGCCGATGAAAAGGAAGGAAATGGTTTATTTAACAACGCACTCAACACATTTTATTCAACAGTCGATGATTGATAAATCAAATGTGCTCTAGTTGTGTTGTTAAACAAAGCAAACTTTTCAACAGCCGATGAAAAGGAAGGAAATGGTTTATTTAACAACGCACTCACACATTTTATTCTAACTTTCTTCTTTCTTTTTGTTAATTTTTGGACATCTAATATGTTAGTTGGTTTTCGTGTTTCTTTGAAAGGTTGCCAATATTATACTACAGGTACCCATTGTATGCATTGCACCCCCTCCCTGAATACTGTTCGTACTCTTTTAGAAACTTTTCCCTCGATTTGTTTAACAACCCCTCTCCCTGCCAGGTAATTATTTTAGTCTACTTATGACCCATAGTGCTCATTTTTTTTTTTCCTACACTTTTAAAACCAGGTTACTATGACAACACCAATAAACTGCTTTAATCTGATTGGATAAAAAGATAAAACCAAACCAATTTTGTGAAATGTCATTACAGCAGCATTATTGTTGTTTTTTCTCTTGTTTTTCACAACCTGTCCAAATATTTAAGAAGATTTCTCCAGTATTAATCTTCCCCCGAGCTAACAAAATCTGCATTCAGACTTCCTCTAACCAAGATAAGATAACTCTAATATTGTTAATGGACCTGACAGTGTGAAAATAACACACACAAAAAGTCATAGATTGAAAACATGTAATTTGTTGTTTAGAAGACGGTACTAATGCTTTTACATTGCGTGAAGAATGTGTATTACGTGATTGTGTGATTGCTGCCTCCGGGACAGGATTTAAGGATTTTTTCCACCGAATGTATCAGTGCTTTATCATTTAAAGTTGAAATTAAACTTTTTGGGTCACAAATTGTTATTATCTTTCAAAGACGTGTACCCTTCAGGCAATAATTATACAATGAAATTAATTTAGAGAGACCTTTTACAGCCTGACATACACTTGGTCTGGGAAAGATTTGAGGGGCAGGGATTAAATAGGGGACCAATTGCTCCCTAATGGATTAAATAGGGAACCAATTGCTCCCTAATGGATTAAATGGGGACCAATTGCTCCCTAATGGATTAAATAGGGGACCAATTGCTCCCTAATGGATTAAATAGGGACCGATTGCTCCCTAATGGATTAAATAGGGGACCAATTGCTCCCTAATGGATTAAATAGGGGACCAATTGCTCCCTAATGGATTAAATAGGGGACCAACTGCTCCCTAATGGATTAAAGGTTAAAGTCTGTTTTGTTTAACAACACTACCAGAGCACATTGATTTATTAATCATCAACTAATGGATGTCAAACATTTGGTTATTTTGACATATATAGTCTTATAGAGGAAACTATAATTTTCTATTGGTAACCTAGGATCTTTTATATGCACTATCTCTCAGACAAGATAGCACATACCACGACGTTTGATATACTAGTTGTGGTGCACTGGCTGGAACGAGAAATGTCCCAATGGACCCACATATGTGGATCGATCCTAGACCGACCACGCATCAGGTGAGTGCTTTACCACTGGGCTATGTCCCATTTGCACTTTTTTTTTTATATCCATGATGAGTACAAACAGTGAAACCCCTCAAAATTGGACCCTCTGTAAACCAGAACTTACTCAAAACTGGACCCTCAGACTCTGTAAACCAGAACCCACTGAAAACTGGACTCTCTGTAAACCAGATCTCACTCAAAACCGGACCCTCTGTAAACCAGAACCCACTAAAAACTGGACCCTCTGTAAACCAGAACTCACTCAAAACCAGACCCTCTGTAAACCAGAACTCACTGAAAACTGGACCCTCTGTAAACCAGAACTCACTGAAAACCGGACCCTCTGTAAACCAGAACTCACTGAAAACTGGACCCTCTGTAAACCAGAACTCACTCAAAACCAGACCCTCTGTAAACCAGAACTCACTCAAAACTGGACCCTCTGTAAACCAGAACTCACTGAAAACCGGACCCTCTGTAAACCAGAACTCACTAAAAACTGGACCCTCTGTAAACCAGAACTCACTCAAAACTGGACCCTTTTTAAATATTGGTACAGAATACAACTTCATAACCGGGTACCTTTAAAACTGGGATTGATCCCCACTGGTGGACCAATTGGCCTATTTTTGATTCCAGCCATCCAACGCCTGGCCCCTCGCCATACCTGAGACTGGGCATGGAATGGACGTGCCTGAACCTTTTTGGATATAGGCATGTAAATAAAGTTAAAAGAAAGAAAGAAGAAAGATTCCAGCCAGTGCACCATGACTGGTATATCAAAGGTCATGGTATGTGCTATCCTGTCTGTGGAATGATGCATATAAGAGATCCTTTGCTACTAATGGACAACAAAATGCAGTGAGTTTTCTCTCTAAGACTATTTGTCAAAATTATAAAATGTTTGACATCCAATAGCTAATTGATGATTAATAAATCAATGTGCCCTAGTGGTGTCATTATAGAGAAAAAACTTTAACTGTTTCAACTGTGTTGCAGAAGGTATAAATGTTATCAGTAATGAGGGAAAAATCTAATGATTTTCAAGACATTTTTTTATTGTTCACTCGTAAAAATTATATGGTTCAATTATTGTTCATCATCATCAAATATGTTTGACATCTAATAGCTGATGATTAATAAATCCATGTGCTCTAGTGGTGTTGTTAACCAAAACAAACTTTAACTATGTCTCTATGATGGATCCAACCAGTGGTCCACAACTGGTTCATCAAAGGCCATGGTATGTGCTGTCCTGCCTGTGGGAAAGTGCATATAAAAGACCCCTTGCTGCTTATCGGAAAGAGTAGCCTAATCAATGTGCTCTAGAGGCGTTGTTAAATAAAACAAACTTTACTATGATGGAATTACCAAATGTTTGACATCCGACAGCCAATGATTAATTAATCAATGTGCTCTAGAGGCGTTGTTAAATAAAACAAACTTTACTATGATGGAATTACCAAATGTTTGACATCCGACAGCCAATGATTAATTAATCAATGTGCTCTAGAGGCGTTGTTAAATAAAACAAACTTTACTATGATGGAATTACCAAATGTTTGACATCCGATAGCCAATGATTAATTAATCAATGTGCTCTAGAGGCGTTGTTAAATAAAACAAACTTTACTATGATGGAATTACCAAATGTTTGACATCCAACAGCCAATGATTAATTAATCAATGTGCTCTAGAGGCGTTGTTAAATAAAACAAACTTTACTATGATGGAATTACCAAATGTTTGACATCCAATAGCCAATGATTAATTAATCAATGTGCACTAGCGGTGTCATTAAACAAAACAAACTTTAACTTTTGTAAATGTTTGACATCCAGTAGCAAATAATTAATAAATCAATGTGCTCTAGTGGTGTCATTAAACAAATAAAATCTTTAACTTTCATATAATTGGGTGCCTTGGGTACTTTTTACTTGGTCCCATTAGTTTCCGGTTTAGAGCGAGTTTAACTGTAATAAACAGGGCCATAGCTAGGATTTTTTGTTTTGAGGGGCAACTGAGTAGTTAATAGTCTAATACTCCTTAAAGGTTAAGAAGAGAATTTTCTTTAAGTTTCTATGTTTTTCCGGATTAAATTTTTTTTTTGCTTTGCTCCCACCACTACCCCACCCATACTAGCTACAGCCGTGATAAACAAATTTGACTGAACTGACCCCATAACAATAATAAATCAATGTGTTCTAGTGGTGTCGTTAAACAAAATAAAATCTTTAACTTTCATAACTGGGTACCTTTAAAACCATACTTTTTACTTAGTCCTCTGAGTGTCCGATTTAGACCGGTTTGACTGTAATAAACAAGTTTGACTGAACTGACCCCGTAACAATAAGACTAATACAAACACTGGAAACATCACAGACAGCTGATCATTTGACCGTCTGCGGATATAACTCTCTCCACTTCCTGTCCATGACCCAAGTCGTGACTCACAAATTATTTGTCTTTGCGAACCTGTTAGACAATTTCCTGCGCTTTACGCCGAATCAAATTGATCGCCGTTGACATAAATACCTGATGTTTTGCAAATCCTACACAGGGTGTTAACCACGGTTGGGAGACGAAGTCCCATGCATGCTCCCTCCGTACCCAATAATGATAGTTGTTTCACGAGACCCAATTGATTTTACTAGCCGGTTCTCGAGACATTAACTCAAAGACATTTGTTGGTTTTGAATTATTGACGTTATCCATAGAGTGAGGCGGGAGGATTAGAATGAATGACAATTATTTGAGACATCTGTTGATTCGATGATAACGAGATTATGGCTCGTTACAGAGACACTATGACTCAGAGTAAAAACTGATCCATCTCACGTCACATTTGATTTTAGAATTAGTTGAGCAGAAAGTAGTATTCACGAAATTGACTTCCAGGGAATTGCAGCCTGATGAATTGGAATGTGTCCGTGTCATATCCGTTGTATTAATTCTAAATATTTATAGTGCTAAAATGTTTTTAAAAAAGATGTTGTGAAATTGCAAATAATGCATTAGTCCCATTGAAGTATTTCAGACTATTTTCCAGTACCGTAAATGGCAGTCATTATTACAATAAAGATTTCTGAAATTGCGAATAATGGATTTGTTCCATTAAAATATTTTAGACTGGTTTCCAATAAAAGGCAGTCATTATTAAAATAAAGATGTTTAGAAATTGAGAACGATGCACTGGTCCCACTGCAACATTTTAGACTGGTACCTGATAAAACCTCATTGTTACTATATGTATTGTAATGTGGAAATTCTTTTTTTCTTAAATGATGTGTAACATAGCTCTGTTAAATTAAAACAAATACAAAGACAAAGCTCAATAAAGTTTTATTGACTTGATGTAAATATTTATATAGCAAAATCAAACATTTCGGAGAGGAAATGTTTTATTTAATGACACACTCAACACATTTGTGGTTATCTGGCATCAGACATATGATTAAGGATCACACAGATACAGAGAGAGGAAACCCACTGTCGCCATTTCTTTTTGGAGAGTATTCGATGGTTACATTGTTAAGAAGCCCTTGTAACCACCTACTATACTCCCCTATTACCGGCGGTCATTAGTTAGTGCCATGGGTCAGACATGGTTTAACATATTACTTTTCTTTTGTTAAAGTTTGTTTTGTTTAACAACACCACTAGAGCACATTGATATATAAGTCATCAGCTATTGGACATCAAACATGTGGTAATTTGTAAAATGAGGAAACCCGCTACATTTTTCTATTAGTAGTAAGAGATCTTTTATATGCTCTTTCCCACAAAAAAGGACAGCACATACCACTACATTTTTCTATTAGCAGCAAGAGACCTTTTATATGCACTTTCCCACAAAAAAGGACAGCACATACCACATACTTTAATATGCAAGTCATGAAACACTGGTTGGAATGGGAATAAATCCAATCAAAGAATGTGTCCACTGATATATTTACAAAAATTAAGCTTAACATCTATTGACATAATCATACGCGAGTGTGTATTTTTATAGTAACAAATACTTCTCTCAAATTGTTGTATAGAATATTGCGTTTTCAACATGTCTTTATCAGTTAAATGTATTAGTATAGTTATAGCACTTATCTTGAAAGGACCGGCTTTGGTGGCATCTTGGTTAGGCCATCGGTCTACAGGCTGGTAGATACTGGGTTCGGATCCCAGTCGAGGCATGGGATTTTTAATCCAGATACCAACTCCAAACCCTGAGTGAGTGCTCCGCAAGGCTCAATGGGTAGGTGTAAACCACTTGCACCGACCAGTGATCCATAACTGGTTCAACAAAGGTCATGGGGTGTGCTATCCTGCCTGTGGGAAGCGCAAATAAAAGATCCCTTGCTGCTAATCGGAAAGAGTAGCTCATGTAGTGGCGACAGCGGGTTTCCTCTCAAAATCTGTGTAGTCCTTAACCATATGTCTGACGCCATATAACCATAAATAAAATGTGTTGAGTGGGTCGTTAAATAAAACATTTCTTTCTTATCTTGTAAGGTGATCAGGGCTTGACCTTAGCAGTTGCCTGGGGTGTTTTGGCTACCAATTTCTCACTTGGGCTACCAGATGTCTGAACCTGGTAGTCCGCCGGGCTACTAGATTTTTTGCTTGTTTGGACATCCAGTTACTCTGCAATCAATAAGATGCTTAAACATCTAACAAAAAAAGAAGCCAACTTACATAATAATGTTCAAATAAAAATAAATGATTTTGCTATTTTCTCTCCTTTTTAAAAAGTTTATTAAAACTATGGCCTACCAATTTTACCGAAGACTACCAGATTCCATAACCTGGAAGCCCAGTGGGCTACCACTGAAAAACGTTATGGTCAAGGCCTGGTGATGAATTAGGAGTCCCCAATCCTAACATTACCAATGTATTTTGAGGCAATAAAAAATTTAACAAAAGAAAAAAAAAAAAAAAAAAAGACGAAAAGAAAAAACAGAATTTGTTCACTGAGGAGATTTGATCCTACGATGCTAGCACATCAGGCAAGCACTCTACCAACTGGGTGAGATCCAACCCCTTCCTTTTCTTTTGTATTGATATACATATAAGGGAGGGACGTAGCCCAGTGATAAAGCACTGGCTTGATGTGCAGTCGGTCTACGATCGATCTCTGTCGGTCGGCCCATTGATAAAGCACTGGCTTGATGTGCAGTCAGTCTATGATTGATCTCTGTCAGTCGGCCCATTGATAAAGCACTGGCTTGATGTGCAGTCGGTCTATGATTGATCTCTGTCGGTCGGCCCATTGATAAAGCACTGGCTTGATGTGCAGTCGGTCTACGATCGATCTCTGTCGGTCGGCCCATTGATAAAGCACTGGCTTGATGTGCAGTCGGTCTACGATCGATCTCTGTCGGTCGGCCCATTGATAAAGCACTGGCTTGATGTGCAGTCGGTCTACGATCGATCTCTGTCGGTCGGCCCATTGATAAAGCACTGGCTTGATGTGCAGTCGGTCTACGATCGATCTCTGTCGGTCGGCCCATCGATCACTGTCGGTCGGCCTATTGATAAAGCACTGGCTTGATGTGCAGTCAGTCTACGATTGATCTCTGTTGGTGGCCCATTGATAAAGCACTGGCTTGATGTGCAGTCAGTCTACGATTGATCTCTGTTGGTGGCCCATTGATAAAGCACTGGCTTGATGTGCAGTCGGTCTACGATCGATCACTGTCGGTCGGCCCATTGATAAAGCACTGGCTTGATGTGCAGTCGGTCTACGATCGATCTCTGTCGGTCGGCCCATTGATAAAGCACTGGCTTGATGTGCAGTCGGTCTACGATCGATCACTGTCGGTCGGCCCATTGATAAAGCACTGGCTTGATGTGCAGTCGGTCTACGATCGATCACTGTCGGTCGGCCCATCGATCACTGTCGGTCGGCCCATTGATAAAGCACTGGCTTGATGTGCAGTCGGTCTATGATCGATCTCTGTCGGTCGGCCTATTGGGCTATTTCTCATTCCAGCCAGTACACCACGACTGGTATATCAAAAACCATGGTATGTGCTATCCTGTCTGTGGGATAGTGCATATAAAAGATCCCTTGTTATTAGTTGAAAACTGTAGCGGGTTTCCTCTCTATGATTGTGTTGAATGACCATATGTTTGACATCCAATAGCCGATGATTAATAAACGATCAATGTGATCTATTGGTGTCGTTACACAAAACAAACTTCATATACATATAATAATAATTGTGTTACATTCATAACAATTTAACATCATCTCATTGGTTCAGCCGTAGCAACGTGAGTTTGTTCATTTCTTGATGAACGTAAAAATAACATTGTCAGGGAATGTCAATATCTGATGACGTCACTTTATAGTGGTCATTTGTCTTATCGAGCATTATTGTTTAGAACCAAAAAATTATTCAAAATTAACTATGGACTTTTAGTGTTATTATTAGTAAGTATGTTTCAAATTTGATTGTAAGTATTGTCTGTTATTTTTTTTTTATGTTCTTCTGGGTATGAACAAAAGAAAATCATCTGCAAACTTCTTTGAGAACAGCTTCGCCGATTCACACAGTTTGCAGATGATTTTTTTTGTTCATACCCAGATGAACGTAAAAGAAATAACAGACAATCCTTAAATAGTCAAGTATATTTTGAATATTCTTTAAGTTGACTGCCATTTTGAATTCATGTTATGTTAAATACACATTCATTAGCACAATATGTCACTGAATATTTGTAACACTGTCAATTTAGCTCATGCATGTAAAAAAAAATCCCATATTGAAAGAAAAAGTACAGAAAAAAAACCCCAGAAAAAAAACCCAGAAGAAAAAAAATCCCAATTCACATGTTGATTAATTTGTGTAACATAATTAGACCGGTGCCCTACAAAAATTCCATTACCATTGAAAAGACCTCTAAAGTGCCAATGACTCAGTACCAGTCTCCCATGAACTTGTCAATGATATGTCGGCGATTGTAAAAAGCGTTCGATGGTAATCACACAGCCCGATTCTGTGTTGTTTGTTTTAATAATTGGCTTAGTCTTGTACAGTTGAACTTAATGGAATCCTCGGAGTCGTGTCAAATGTGGACCGGGGTGTCATCAGAAGACATGGCCAATCAGGACGTTTTAATCAACACAGCTGGGAGTTACCGACCCAGGTCTTCGCTCGGTAAACACAGGTTTATGTTCCTCTGATTGCTAATGTCTGACAAAAGATCGAGAATTGAATTAAAATAATATTTTTTACTCTTTTTTTTTTTCAATAATTAATTTAAATTTTTTTTTTTATTTGATGACGAATTAACTGTGACATTTTTGCCACTGGTTATCAAAAAAGTTTGTTTTGATTAATGACACCACTAGAGCACATTGATTTCTTTATCATCGGCTATTGGATGTCAAACATTTGATAATTCTGATATGTAGTCTTAGAGAGAGGAAAGCTGGTACCTTTTTCCATGAGTAGCATGAGATCTTTTATCTTTTATATGCACCATCCCACAGTCAGAATATACCAGTCATGGTGCACTGGCTGAAATGAGAGATAGCCCACCGACGGGGATTGATCCTAAACTGACAGCGCATCAAGCGAGTGCTTTACCACTGGGCTACATGCTGCCCCTAGTTAAGTACTGGTTATCAATTTATATACGTTAGGAATAAAAGAATTAGGTCTGAATTTACTCGGTTATGTATTAAACACGTGTGTTTAAGCTTTGTAAATGCATGTAATTACATACTGTGTGTTAGCCGAAAGACCTAGAATTGAATTAAATTTATATTTAAAAACAATTTTTTTCTTTTTTCAATCATTAATTTTTTCTTAATTTCAAAAAGAATTGAGATTACAACTGTGACATTTTTATCAATGGCTATCAATTTATGTACGTATGTAATAAAAGAATTAAGGCCAAATGTACGTAGCCTATTTTTCTTAAACGTGGGTGTTTAACAATTGTAAATATATTAGTAGCAAGGGATCTTTTGTATGCACCATCCCATAGACAGGATAGCACATACCACAGCCCTTTGATCTACATGTACCAGTCGTGGTGCACTGGCAGGAATGAGAAATAGTCCAGTGGGCCCACCAACGGGGATTGATCCTAAATCGACCGCGCATCAAGCGAGAGCTAAAACAAAAGGTGAGCACTCTACCCACTGGGCTATATCATGCCCCTTTAATCATGAATTTGATATCACAAAATATTTTTAAAAATTAATTTTAAATATTTAATTAACATGCATTGAGGGATACAAATATGAGTGACATGAAATAATTTATAATAAATATAGCATTTATTTTCACATAATTCTTGTAAATTCTTTTCTTTTTTTTAATTCTTAATGTTATTTTGTTTTCTTAGTAGTTTTTAAAGTATATTGAACTCCATTTAAAATGCTCTAGTTCAATTTGTAGAGTAAAAGAATATTAAAGGCATATTGTCACAGACCACTGACCTACATGTATTTAATGGTCTAACAAAGTATTACCAGAACAAAAATAATTTGATTTGTCCCAAAATGTACTTTATTCAACCACCATACTCCATTTATTAATGATATTTTGTAAAAATAATTGAATTATGGCAATGGTCCATAATTCAAAAACTAAAATTGTCGAGAGGGTTGACATGGATTTCACTCCATGATTCAGTTAAGGTGATGCGATAGCTAGATTTGGTTTCCAACAATTAATGTAATTTTTAGTTATTATCCATTTTTAGAGAAATAAAATCCTTAAATTCGTGACAGTATGCCTTTAAGAGAAATAACAAGATATTTAACATATTTTGTATACCTGGATGCATTCTGGCAAACAATAAGTAACCCAAAACTGGTATACAAGGGTTAGGGTTACTGGAGTGTTTTAACGTCATACACATGATTGCAATAACAAGTGAAAATTGGGTGGTGCATTTATAATGGAGTCCAGCATACTATTCTTGATGTTACCATTTATTTAATTTTAACTTATTTTCGTGCTTATATCCAAGTAAGGTTCAAGCACGCTGTCCTGGGCACACACTTCAGCTATCTTACACCTATCCATTATGTCGTTAAAACTAGCTCTGGATGGGAGCCGGTACCAGGCTGCGAACACTGTACCTACCAGCCTATAGTCCATTGGCTTAACCAAGACACCACTGAGGCCGGTTATTCAGTATTATTCACTTCCCCACCTCATCCACTTTGAAATCATGGGTAAATAAAACATTTCATTCATTCATTCATTCATTCATTCATTCATTCATTCATTCATTCATTCATTCATTCATTCCATTCTTTGAGTGGATTTTTTTTTTGGGGGGTGGGGGGTGGGGGGGGGTGGCTGTGAACTCAATACCTACCAGCCTTATGTCCGATGGCTTAACCACGAACATGATAGCAATAACAAGTGAAGATTGGGTGATGCATTTTTAATGGAGATCAGCATACTATTCTTGATGTTACGTTATTGTATTTCCTACCAGCTGTGTAATACAAGCGATAGTAAGACATCTTAAACAAACATTGCTTATTTTAATGATGGTATTTCTATTACACACAACTAGATGGAAACCTATTCAAAGTATTATGAAAACATCCACAACACCTGTCAAGTCAATGTGTAAGACCTGATGCATTGTATACTGCACAATAAAAGAAATGCAATAAATACAAAGAAGGAAATGTTTTATTT
Organism: Gigantopelta aegis; assembly: GCF_016097555.1. Classification (NCBI taxonomy): domain Eukaryota; kingdom Metazoa; phylum Mollusca; class Gastropoda; order Neomphalida; family Peltospiridae; genus Gigantopelta; species Gigantopelta aegis. Next base: position 38,827,190 of record NC_054710.1, on the reverse strand, counting down.
AACGACGCACTCAACACATTTTATTTACGGTTATATGGCATTGGACATATGGTTAAGGACCACACAGATATTGAGAGAGGAAACCTGCTGTCACCACTTCATGGGCTACTCTTTTCGATTAGCAGCAAGGGATCTTTTATATGCACCATACCACACAGGACAGTACTTACCACGGCCTTTGTTACACCAGTTGTGGAGCACTGGCTGGAATGAGAAATAGCCCAATGGGTCCACCAACGGGGATTGATCCTAGACCAACTGTGCACCAAGTGAATGCTTTACCACTGGGCTACATCCTGTCCCCGCAATAAATACAATCATCTCAGTTGTATCCAAAACAGTGGTATATCAAAAGCCATGGTATGTGCTGTCTTGTCTTTGGAAAAAATTGATATAAAAGATCTAATCCATTGCTGTTAATGGAAAAATGTGTAAAAATTATCAAATATTTGAGATCCAATAGCTCATGATTAAAAAGTTTGTTTTGTTTAATGACAACACTAGAACACATTGATAGACTGGCCTCGGTGGCGTTGTGGTTAGGCCATCGGTCTACAGGCTGGTAGGTACTGGGTTCGGATCCCAGTCGAGGCATGGGATTTTTAATCCAGATACCGACTCCAAACCCTGAGTGAGTGCTCCGCAAGGCTCAATGGGTAGGTGTAAACCACTTGCACCGACCAGTGATCCATAACTGGTTCAACAAAGGCCATGGTTTGTGCTATCCTGCCTGTGGGAAGCACAAATAAAAGATCCCTTGCTGCCTGTCATAAAAGAGTAGCCTATGTGGTGACAGCGGGTTTTCTGTAAAAAACTGTCAGAATGAACATATGTTTGACGTCCAATAGCCGATGATAAGATAAAAAATCAGTGAGCTCTAGTGGCATCGTTAAATAAAAAAAATCAATGTGCTCTATTGGCGTCGTTAAATAAAACAAACTCAATGTGCTCTAGTGGCGTCGTTAAATAAAACAAACTTTACAACATATTGATTTAGTAATCATTGGCTATTGAATGTCAAACATTTGGTAATTTTGATGTATAGTCTTTGAGAGGAAACCCACAACATTTTCCCATTAGTTGCAAGGGATCTTTTATATGCACCATCCCACAGACAGGATAGCACATACCATGGCCTTTGATATACCAGTCATGGTGCACTGGCTGGAGCAAGAAATAGCCCAATAGGCCTACTATGGTAGCACCTTACCACTAGGCAACATCCCGCTCCTTAGCTGATGATTAATTAATTAATTAATGTGTTCTATAGCGGCATTAAACCAAAATAAACTTCATCTCTTCTTTTAAAAGTCTGTTAGCTTGAAATAACAAAATTGTAACATTTTTCTATTTAACATGACTGCCTAAAACAACATTTACTGTTAGTATGCACCTTGCATTTCCTTTGTCACTTAGTATAGATATATACTAAAAGGCAAAAGTTATTGCGACATGGATTGTTTGGAGTAATAAATTTGTGAATGGATTTATGGATGTAAATTAGAGAAAATGTGCATGAAACAGCTCGAAGAAATGCAACCAAGCAGTTGTTGCAGTGATTGCATGCTTTGTGCAGGAAACATGGAATATTCGGGAGATATCCTGTCTAGTGTTCACCATAAAAGGCCAGACATTGAGTTGCAAATCATTGCCACTCTGTGCAGCCTTCAGAAGTCCAGAAGTCAGAAAAACACCATTAGTGAACTGTTTGATGCAATTTTGTCATGCCACGCCTCAGTGAACATGACAGATGGCGAGTCATAGGGATGCTTCAATCTGGGACTTTGCAGCATGACGTTGCATGTCAATTCAACGTCCACAGAAACACAATATGTCACTTATGGCAACAATATCAACAAAACAACCAGGTCAGGGCCCGTTCCCGTAGCGGCTGACCACCCGTGACAACCCCTCGCCAAGACACATGGATCCTAACCATGTATCTGCGAAACAGGCATTCCCAGGAACTTTCTCTAGCATTTAGTGACCTCAATGAGACGACGGTGCCAGGCCTGTATCAATGCTCAAGGTGGACACACTTGGTGAAATTCACTTTGGACCCCCTCTAGTGATGTGGCTCATTTGCATATGGCAGGTGCACCCTTTTCATGGACTATTGCTCGTTTCTATACTTTCGGACATTTCTCTTTCCATGTTATAATGTTTCATACACGGCAGTAAAAACTTATCATCAATTATCTTTGTCTTTTGTGTGTCACAATAACTTTTGCCTTTTAGTATATAAAGAAATGTTGTCTCTGTTGAGGTAGTAGAAGATGATTTATTACTAGACACATTGTCAAAACAGTTAATCATCATGTTTAATTATACTGGCAAAACACTGACCAAAATAGCAAGAAAATGACATACCAGCCACTCCAGCATTCAGCCATTTTGTTATTCTTTGCCATCAGTGAAATAAACAAGGAATGGGATGTATCTTAATGATCAAACAAAGAGTATGATGGGTCATATGAGTTCAATTCTTCTCAGAGAACTCAATGGGGTTCCTCTTCTACCAGAACTCTTATGACTATAGTGTATCAAAGAAGGCCAGGGTGTGTAGGTAGTAATTTTTAGCATGCTTCCATCAGAAATATGTTCAAGCATGCCTGTCATGGATACAACACACTGGTGTAGGAAGTGTGGGGGGGGGGGGGGGGCACTTTTCAGATATTTTGCTTTATATTTGCTTTATAATAGTGTAAAAGTGTGTAAATATAAAAGTGTGCCCCCCCCCCCCCCCCCCCCCCCCACACTTTTTGGCACCTTCCTACACCACTGCTTGAACATCTGACTTCGCCACAGAATTTTGTTCAGAACAGTACATGTATGTATAGATACGATGAACATCCCTAGTTTCACACACAACAGTAGCACATGTCCTTTGATTTACAGATACCCCATACATGTTCCAAGCTCATATATACTGACAGTGGTACTGGATTAACTTTTTTATCTACATTTACTGTCAAGATAAAATTGGTAATAGTGTAAATTTTACACCTCACAGAGGTATGTTATTAATGAAGCAGGTCTGTAGAAACCGGGGTGCCAGGGGGAGCCAGAGAGACAAAGCACCCACCATTTGAGCAGGGTTTCTAGATTATGGTCTAGTGATATTCAATGTTGGGCTAGTAAATAACCACTATTGCCATGCCTGACAGCTAGCGGAAAACAAAAGAAAGTCAAATGTTGCAGTCTATTTTGTAAATATGAATATTCTGCCCCTACCCAAGCCCCCAATGTTAGTGTTTTGAAGCTCTATCTCCCTCTTTAGGTGACATATCTGATTATTACTATTATTCAGTAAAAGGAATGTGGGGCTAGTGAATTTTTAATTGTGACTAGTAAAAATATTTTAATAAAAATTCTAGAAGCCCTGATTTGAGGATAAAAATGTGGGTTTTGTTTGTTCCTACTCTATATAAATAAAAATAAAAATCTGTCTTATGTCCGTCCATCCCACCCATGAGATTGTGCTCCTCCATTTCAGATACTGTTGCTATGGACTTGTCATGATGTGGTAAGCTAATTCAGGTGGGTTAGCATTCAGGATCTATTCAGGATCACTGTATGCTACCTATCACATGCATTAAAAAAAAAGAAAAACAAAACAAAACAAAACATCCCAACAAATTTTATTTTATGTTTATTTATGTTTTATTTAACGATGCACTCAACACATTTTATTTATGGTTATATGGCGTTAGACATGTGGTTAAGGACCACACATTGAGAGAAGAAACCCGCTGTCGCCACTTCATGGGCTACTCTTTTTGATTAACAGCAAGGGATCTTTTATATGCACCATCCCACAGACAGGGTAGTACATACCATGGCCTTTGATATACCAGTCGTGATGCACTGGCTGGAACGAGAAATAGCCCAATGAACCCACCGATGGGAAATGATCCCAGATAGACCGCGCATCGAGCGAGCGCTCTACCACTGGGCTAAGTCCCACCCCCATCCCAACAAGCAACTGTGGCCTTGTAAATTGGACAACTTGTGCCCAATCCATTTGCATATATACATTTTATGCAATGAAAGATTTTTTCACTCAACTGTGAGTATAACGTCTCCTAAACATATCTCCAGTGTTTCTCCATTAGCAATTTTGAATATAATATAGTGAAACTCCTCTAAACCAGACATGCTTGGGACCAAGTAAAAAATCTGGTTTTAAGAGGTATCTGGTTTACAGAGGTTCTCTTCTGCACAGATATTTAAAATGTCCGATTTTGAGAGGTTTCACTGTAGTTTTAAAATCTTTATCAAACTTTATCTTTGTGAACATTAGAATTTGCGTGGTAAGATTGAATTAACTTTATCAAAACACTTGGGACAAAGAAACAAATGGCATAAATTTAAATGCTATGTAATTTACAGTTAAGTATTTCCTGAACAAAATATTACACATTCCAATTCAATTCTAGTTCCAACTTTTAATGTTACTGACAAAGGGAGGTAATTAGGTTAGCTTACTTATTAACCAATCACATTAGATCATCCAGACCTGTCAACCCTTCCGGATTCCGCGGGATTCTCCCGGTATTTGATAAAATCTCATTTCTCCTGTGCGGGAGACAGTTTCTCCTGTTAAATGACATTTTTGTAAGCATAAAAAAAAATCGGTCCTCTTTTGTCAAAATAACAGAAGGGAAGTAACTCTGCCTTTTTTTTTCTCATTCGGAAAATGTCAACTACTTTCAGTTTCCGAGAATGTAACAGGCCGAATTGTCCCAACTGTTTAACCTTTGCCGAAGTGAGAATTGTGGGATAGCCTATTTATATTGTTAAAAAAGCACATGGAGTTTATAAAATGACGTGTTATTATAATGTTTGTTGTCATCGTAATGGCTACGAAGCGTGTTGCCGCTAATTCAACAGGCTGTGTATTGACATTCAGTGTTGCCATATAAAAAAAAAAAACTATCCAATTTAGTTCTAATAACACCTCTGAATTGTAAAATGTCTTCCCACTGGATTACATAATGCAACTATGACGAATCTGAACTGCCAGACTCCCGAGTTGACAGCGATACACACGATGCATGTTAAAATCACATGTCACAGCAAGACAACGAAAAGACCAATTAGCTGTATAAACATACTTGTGTCAGTTAATTTTGTATGTTTGTGCGGTAAAATGTTGGTTATAAGGGTACACTTCAAGAAATTATTTTGTACAATTAAAAAAAATTGTGTTTGACATTGACATAAAGTTACTCACGGAAATGGGTATAATTCCGGTATATTTCACACGATGTCCGTAATGAGGTTTTACTTATGATTAATGAAAATACAATGTTTATTGCATCATTATAATGATTTTAAATAAGTACCACGACACCGTTCCTCATTATAGTAAAAACTGAATATTAATTTATAAGATTTATATAAAAAAAAATTTGGTACTTAGGTACACTAACCACAAATGATAATGTAACGCAACCTGTAAGGCTGTAAGTGTAATACCGTAAATGTACTAATTAAAAAAAAAAATTCTTGTTCATGTTCTTAACATTTTTGGAGAAAATATTTTTTTTTTTTAAATATGTTTTAAATCATAATATTTAAACTTAAAAAAAAAAAAAAAAAAAAAAATGCCAAGATCTAAGGTTAGGAAGTATATATGACATTATAAAGTATTCATATAACTTATTGTAATAATGTTTTTTTTTAAATCTTGCGATTTTGGGTTAAATTGTGTGAATTTAAAAAATCACCTGCTTTTTGACAAAATCTCCTGCTTTTTCAACACACACCTCCTGCTTTCTCTTGACTAATGGTTGACAGGTCTGTAGAGATAAGTGTCAAAACAGTTTTGTATAGACCAATGGGAGGATTTCAAAGTGGATGAGGTGGGGAAGTGAATAATACTGAATAACCGGCCTTGGTGGTGTCGTGGTTAAGCCAACAGACATAAGGCTGGTAGGTACAGGGTTCACAACCCCGTACCGGCTCCCACCCAGAGCGAGTTTTAACAACTCAATGGGTAGGTGTAACACCACTACACTCTTCTTTCTCACTAACCACTAACAACTAACCCACTGCCCTGGACAGATGGACAACCCAGATAGCTGAGGTGTGTGCCCAGGACAGCGTGCTTGAACATTAATTGGATATTAAGCACAAAAATAAATTATAGAGAGAGAGAATGGTCAAGCAAAGGGTATGATGGGTCATGAGTTCAATTCTCCTTAGAGGACTCACTGCTGTTGCGTTTTTTTTATTAAAAACATTTATTGTCTTTTGAAACCTTTACCAAACTACAGTCATCTGTCATCTTTAGACTTTCACCACAACTGGTATATCAAAGGCTGTGGTATATGCTATCCTGTCTGTGGGATAATGGTGCATATAAAAGATCCCTTGCTACTAATGAAAAAATGTAGCGTGTTTCCTCTTTAAGACTGTTTGTCAAAATATATCAAATGTTTGACATCCAGTAGCGGGTGATTAATAAATGAATGTGCTCTAGTAGTGTTGTTAAACAAAACGAACTTTAACTTTAACTGTAAGTATTATGTCTCCTGAACATATCTCAAGTCTTCCTCCATTAACAATTTTGAATATAGTTTTAAAATCTTTATCAAACAGCAGATTTGTTTTGTCAGCATTAGAATTTGTGTGGTAAGATTGAATTCACCTCATCAAAACAGTTGGGACAAAGAAACAAATGTCATAAATTAAAAACTAGGTCATTTACAGTTAAGTACTCCCTGAACACAACATTAACCCAGTTGTTTAGAAAGCTGTACCATGATTGAATAATCAAACAATATTTTGTTACACATTCCAATCCAATTCTAGTTTCAATTTTTAATGTGACTGACAAAGGGAGGTAATTAGATTGCTTTACTTATCAACCAATTACATTAGATCTAAGTGTCAAAACCTAAAAACAGTTTGGTATAGGCCACTGGGAGGATTTCAAATGTTAAGAGTGTGGGTGGATGAGGTGGTGAAGTGAATAGTACTGAATACAAAAGGTGTTGTCTACCATGCCTTGTCAAATTTCTATGGAAAACATTAGATAGGTGTAAGACCACTACACCGACCTATCTCTTACCAACCACTAACAACAAACTGCTACCATACTAATAATTAAAATTATTGAAACTTCCAAAAACATTTAACATAATTTTGCCTATGTAAGTACCTGTATCTTAAAATCTGATTTTTAGCAGCAAGCAAAGAGTTCCCCCAAGAACATAATTATAATGCAGTACAGACATACATGTAATACTCATAACCTACTGCTCTGGGAATATTAAATATATTACACATTTTTCAACATAATTATAATGCAGTACAGACATACATGTAATACTCATAACCTACTGCTCTGGGAATATTAAATATATTACACATTTTTCAACATAATTATAATGCAGTACAGACATACATGTAATACTCATAACCTACTGCTCTGGGAATATTAAATATATTACACATTTTTCAACATGAGAAAAAAACTGTTAATACAAATTTTGAAATCCCAAAATGAACTTTAACCTTTTATTTTTAGTATCAAACTGAAAAGGAAATAACTTATGCTTATAGCTATATAAAACTAAGGTTCCGGTACAATATCCTTTTAGCTAAAGATGTATATTATACATAGGGTTTTTTTATATATAAAAGAAGGGTGAAAAGAAGAAAGGTCAAAATTTAAAGGTACTCAGTCTGTGTATGCATTTTGTTCTGTGGTGAGACAGAGACTGTGATAGGTGGCCCCTATAATGTATTTCTGAGAGATAATGATATTCCTGGAGAGTCAGTCTGTGTAGTTCATTTATAGATTGGTTATTTCTGGCATAAATATAAAAATATTATATATATTAACAATTTTTCAAAATAAATGACAAATTACTAGTTAAAACAATAATGATTTCTTCAAAACATAATTATAATAGAACAAATTAATTTGCTAAACTAATATTTCACTGAACAATATTTCACCAATTAATATTAACAGTACATCTCTATTATATATAATATGTGTTTTATAAAAGACTCATTTGGAACTTCATACAACAAAAATGTAATACGCCATAGTTCAAAGTAACAAACGAAAAAGTAATGTCTTGTTGGGGTTTTTTAATTTGAAAAAGTAAAAAAAAAAGAACCCCATCTCATAATTCATTTAACAGATATAACTACTGTGGTAAGTAATAGTCATGTCAGTGAGGAAATAAAAACAATATTTGCTTTATGATAACTCATAACATTTTAAACTATGACCATTTTGTGTCTTAAAAATGGTTCTTTTGACAGACAGACAGCGAGAGAGCAAGAGAGAGAGAGAGAGAGAGAGAGAGAGAGAGAGAGAGAGAGAGAGAGAGAGAGAGAGAGAGAGAGAGAGAGAGAGAGCAAGAGAGAGCATACAAGAGATAGAGCATACAAGAGATAGAGCATGCGAGAGAGAGAGAGAGAGAGAGAGAGAGAGAGAGAGAGAGAGAGAGAGAGAGAGAGAGAGAGAGAGAGAGAGAGAGAGAGACACACACAGAGAGAGAGAGACACACAGAGAGAGAGAGAGAGAGAGAGAGAGAGAGAGAGAGAGAGAGAGAGAGAGAGAGAGAGAGAGAGAGAGAGAGAGAGAGAGAGAGAGAGAGACAGAGAGAGAGAGAGAGAGAGAGAGAGAGAGCGAGAGAGAGAGAGAGAGAGATATATAGAGAGAGAGAGAGAGAGGATATAGTATAGCCTCTGACAAGCCACTCATAAGAAGACACTGGTTGGAATAGGAAAAACAAGAACAAAATCAATTTACCTATCAAACTTCAAGCAAGCATTCTACAACTTGACTACATCTCACCCCTAGTCATGTAGTACAGCTAGGGGTATACTACTTTTATTATACACCATTCTTATTCATTGGCTGTTATTACATATATAATATATGTAATAGTGATACATAGAAAATTTAAATGAAACCAGACTGGTATTCTACAACAAGAAACCACACCCATCTAGTGATATTAAAGAGTTCCTCAAGTAAAAACTGAATGTAACACAGAGTTACTTCCCTTCCATATCCTCTTTAATCTTCGACTAAAAGTGTTTTTGTCAATAATTTTAGTTTGATCTGGTTTGACTTAAACGAAAGGAAAAAAACATTGATCAAGATATAAATATAACAGCAATACTTGCTGATAGTGTAAAATGTTGTTTGTATCACGGAAACAAAATCATGTCATGTCATAGGGTTTTACGTGCACATTCAGAACAAGCTGTTGTAGTGCACGCCACAAAATTATATTTTCTTGCTTGGTTTACCCTACTGAACTTTATATTTGATTATTCTTTTGATCAGCTTTCTCTAATAGTTTGAGTTCCACTTTGTAGGATATATGAGTGTTTAAGGATTGTTTGTTATTACTTTTACATTCATTGGGGTATGAACAATTAAAATCATCTGCAAACTGTGTGAATCAGCAAAGCCGTTCTCACATCAATTTGCAGATTTTGTTGTTGTTCATACCCAGATGAACGTAAAAGAAATAACAGACAATACTTCTAAATAAATTTGAATCATACTTGCTAATAATAGCACTAAAACTTCATACTTTATTTTGAATTATTTTTGGTCCATAAACAATAACGTTCAATAAGACAACTTGCCCATATAAAATGATGTCAATAGATACGACGTTCACTAACAAAGTAATTTTAACGTTCATCGAGAAATGAACAAAACTCCCATTGCTATGTCTAGACCAATGGGATGACGTTATGTTGTAACGAATGTAACAGAAATTTAATTATATTAGGATGAACTAAATATTCCACATTCTGCCCTCCATCACCTCCACTCCACCCCCATCTCCACCACAATATCCATATCCTATTGGATACAAAGCAGTTAAAACAAAATTGCAAAAAAACCAACAACCATGATACAAATAACTTGAAGTCAGTTTTGTGTTGGAAGATGTGTCTCAATTGCATTATGTAGACAGGTTGATGTTATAGACAGTGTCAAATTATAAGTTCAGCTGCTCTAGAAGAAACAAAAACCCTGTGAAATTATGGAATAAAATAAAATAAAAACTGAAGAAGAAGAAGAAGAAATAAATTATGACAAGAAACATACACATAAGTGAGTGATTTTGTCCTGGGAAATGTTCTTGGAATGTCATATGCAGACAGATTGTTGTTACAGACAGTGCCCTGTTACAGGTTCAACTGTACTAGAAGAGGGGGAAAAAATGTTGAATTATAGAGTGGGGGAAAAGTGGAAAAGAAGAAAAAGATTTAAAAACCCAACAAAACGCTATGACAATTAAGAAACAGATATAAGTCAATTTCTCAGCTAAATTGTTGTTGTAGACAGTGCCCAGTTACAGGTTCAGCTGTACTAAAAGAGGGGAAAATTGTGTAATTATAGAGTGGGGGAAAACTGGAAAAAGAAGAAAAAGATTAAAAAACCCCCACAAAAGACCGCTATGACAATAAGAAACAGATATAAGTCAATTTCTTAGCTACATTGTTGTTATAGACAGTGTCCAGTTACAAGTTAAGATGTACTAAAATTTTGAAAAGAGAAAGATATAATTATAGAGTGACAAAAAACTAGAGCTGGGCAGTATTGAAATTTGAGGTTCAGCATTGATATTGGTATTTTGGGATGATTTACCTCGGTATCGGGACGGTATTCAGTATTGACACGATACTGATATCGAGCGCTATTTTCGGTATACTCGGCTTTAAATGCATGCTTGTTTTATGGCTCACCCGCTAATTTCATCTAAATAAAATTAAATTCCATACACAAGGCTCTCGTCTGATTTATACCAACCCATTTTGCGTTCATCAAATATATTATTAGTGCTTTCTTGGAAATATTTTTCAACACCAAAATTTCGGTATTTTGAAATTTGCTCGGTACGGTAAATCGGTATTAACTTGATACCGATACCGAACGGTATATACAGTATACCGCTCAGCTCTACAAAAAACCCAGAAGAAGAAGAAATAAAACTATGACAATTAAGAAACTGATACAAATATGGTTGAAAGTCAATTTCTCAGCCGGTGGATTCAGTACATTATCGTGTAATCATATATTGACGAACCGTCAAGGCTGTGAGTTGTAGTTAACCTTTAGACTACTGGATTAATTTTTAACAAAAACCACGTTGAGTGGGTACAAGTTTATAATTTTTACTCACATATATTCACTTAAATGTTTTATAAATACATGAAATAAAGTTCATATATGAATTGGTAAGTATTATTTTCGTGGGTTTTTGTAATTTTTATTATTTTTAGATCAGCTAATGGTGATTAAAATTGGGCAAAAAATCTAAAAAGTTGCATTTACTTACGGGCATTTGTGGCCAGCTGTCCAGTATTTATGCCCATTATTCCCGATAACAGTGGTTTTCTGACCAGAATTTTTTTTTAATCCGAACTATGATTCATATTGCAATATTTGGTGATTTTCGTTGTTGGTAAAATGATCAAATTTATTATCAAATTAGCTGTCACAATCAGCTATCGATCCCTATCGACATGCCGCCATTGTTGTCAAGCGAAAATACTTGCCGAAAACCGCTATTGGTATTTTGAAATTTGCTCGGTACGGTAAATCGGTATTAACTTGATACCGATACCGAACGGTATATACAGTATACCGCTCAGCTCTACAAAAAACCCAGAAGAAGAAGAAATAAAACTATGACAATTAAGAAACTGATACAAATACGGTTGAAAGTCAATTTCTCGGCCGGTGGATTCAGTACATTATCGTGTAATCATATATTGACGAACCGTCAAGGCTGTGAGTTGTAGTTAAAGTGGAGAAAACACGGAGTTTATCTGATGACAGAGCTCAGAATTGCAATCTCCTCCAATCAACAACTCAATCTTCACAACGAACTCACAGTCCCAGTTCAGTGTCGCCAAGGTCAGCTAGTACATGTAGCATTATAATAATCATCATTAACATCATCAAGATGAGGACTATAATGATAATGATGCTACTGCTATAAATACTTCTGCTGCTGCTACTGCTACTATTCCCACTACCACCACCACTACTACTACTACTACTTCAACAACTAGTACTACTACTGATACTACTACTATTTCTACTACTACTACTACTCTACTTCAGCAACTAGTACTACTGTCTCTACTACTACTACCAATACTACTACTATTTCCACTACTACTACTACATCATGTACTACTACTACAGGTACGACTACTACTACCTCTATACTAATTAGGGTTTATTAACCACCATCATCATAATCGCCATCATCATAATCATCACCATCATAATCATCATCATCAACCACGACCATCATCATCAACCACCACCATCATCATCAACCACCACCACCATCATCAACCACCACCATCATCATCATCACCATCATAATCATAATCATCACCATCATCACCATCACCATCATCATCATCACCATCATAATCATAATCATCACCATCATCACCATCACCATCATCATCATCACCATCATAATCATCACCATCATAATCATCAACTACCACCATCATCATCACCATCATAATCATCATCAACATCATCATCATCACCACTATCATAATTATCATTATCACCATCCACAACCACCACTACCATCACCACTACCACATCATCATCATCAATATTTGTTCTCCCACCTGTGTTACAATACATTCCAATAAGTTATGAAAGAATTGAGTAAATTAAAGATTAAAGGAAAATTTATATGAAAAAAGTTCCAAGAATCCCTCTCCTCCACCTCCAAATCTCCAAATACTATCAACAGAAGCCAGCTCTCCGTTTTTTTGTTTTTTTTAAAGCAGACACATGAGCAGGGGAGGTTTTGGGCATCAAACCTCCCCCTTCTCAATCACATTTTCTCTTTTTTTCCAATATATTTTGTATGGGAGCTTGACGTAACACCCCCCCTCCCCACACACACAGCTATAAACTTCATCTGCCACAGTCTGTAATAAAATTCCAACACACATGCCGAACACTCCTCTATGTTAATTTGTGTTTCCATGTTTGAAACATTAAAAAACAGTAAACCCTCTAGGTGATTCAAGAACTAGAGATCATGAGTCACATAAAACATTCAATTTATTTGTAATTCAATCACTCGTTATCTCCCCGTCATGTTTTCACACTGTTATGCAACAGCTTACAAATTTAACATCAGCATTACCTCCCTTTGATATGTAATCTATAGCTCTTAAAGGCATATTCAAATGACTGAAAAATATTGCCACAAAATTTCATTTGACACGTTTCAGCAGCTACAATTTGACTTTCATGTTTCCAGGAGTGTTAAATATGGCGCTAATTTGCCAATGGAAGGAATATTTTTCTCCTCTGTTTGCTCAACAAACACTGAATTTCCATTTCTATTCAGCCTGGTCAATTTGTTATGACAGTACCAGCCAACTGTTGCCAGTCTAAACAAGATGGCTTCACTTTTTTTTTTCAATGGATCTGGAATGATGCATGTTGACCAGTGATTCGCATCAAGATTGGGAAGACGTTTGTAGCATCGTAAACATTGCACTAAACACTGGTTTGCCTGGTCAGCCAAGATATGAAGTGTGACTCCCCCTGGGTCGCAGATAATGAAATATGTTAATTAATCACTGCTTAACGGTATTATTGACTTTACACGCACGTGAGGGTTTTAGTCATAAAGTGAAATCGGTTGTGGAAACATGGTTTAACAGGATTATAAACATGGTTGCACATGTGATAAAGGACATTTTAATGTAATAAATTTTAATAATCATCCATCTCTAAGAGAAAATCATCTGACAGCCAACTTGTTGTAAGGTGCACCTTGTATAACAGTCAATTTTCTATAACAGATATCTTGTATATAGCAGTTAAAGAGACGGACCCTAGTTTTTAACACTATAGTGGCATATTTTTTAATGTTAGAGCCATTTTTAATAATTGAATTCAGACATTACTTAGATTCTATTGCTTAGAGTATCCATATCCATACCAAGGATGGGGAAAAGCTCTTTTTTCCAGTCTAGGACCGATTCTCGATCTCTGAGACCAAAATTAATTTGTAAAAACATGTGTTTGCCGTTCCCACTTTTGTCATTCTTGTCGGTCCGAAGCACCTGTCCATTTCTATTATTGGAACAAATTCCTATCCATCAATTGGACCAGCCTGCCCAGACATCGGTATCTTATGCATGATTTAAAATAATAATAAATAAATAGTGGTCAGTATGACTGGTGTTTCAGACATCTGTGATTTTTAAATCTACCATAAGTCAAACCTACAATTGTATCAATACACTGCCACTAGGCTAGACATTTGTCAAAACCGCTGCATGAGCGGGTCACAAGATTAAACAGACATTAACAATAGGCTAACACCATTCTTGGTGAGAAAGTTATCCAGCTATTACACTCCAATTAAAACAAAGGACCTAGAGTTTGCAACTGCTTACAATCAACACCTGTCAAGTGTCTGAGGGGCAAGAGACTTTTGTGAAATACAAACTGGTTGAAATAGCATAAAATAATTCTGAAATAATCTGTAAGTGTATTTATTGTTGACTTTTCAATGTCGTGTATCCACCTTGTTTTTAAACACGTGGAAGTGAGCAGAATAGTTGCACCAACTATTGCTAGAGCCCATAGAGGTCAAATGTCATCCAATCAGCGATAGCGTTATTAATCGTTTTGTCTAAACGTGTGCTAGCTCAGGCTGTCAGACGCTTCAACGATGTTATCTTTTATTAATTGTCAGGACAATACTGAATACTCGTACTTTTTATACATATATGGTAGTTAAAATTCATAATTTTTATTCCTTTTTTAAATATCATTTATTCCATTAGGTAAAATATATACTATTTAGGATTTTTTCGTTGATGTGATGAAAAAAAAACCCTTTTATGTTTTGATGGTTATCATTTCGCATTCATGATTCAAGATAATATACAAACGCCACTATGATTTTAATTTTTTTTAGAACACTATTTTGCAAATACCACCATTTTCAAACATTGCACCCCTCTCTTAATACTATAGGTGCCATTTTCAAACATTGCACCCTTCTCTTAATACCATAGATGTTATTTTTAAAACATTGCATCTGCCTCTACATTCCACTACACAAACACAGAATGATCAGCACCAGTTGGAAACAAAATATTGACCAGTTATTGGCGAGTAGGAACTGATGCGTCTTTTGTGGGTTTCTCTATCGTGGTGTGACGGCCATTGCATGTGCCAGAAAAGACAGATTTCTGTGAGCGTCTCTCCCGTGCTCTCCACTGATAATTCTTAATGGCTCAACTGGTGAACTGGAGCACTCGGTAAATAAAGGCTTTATTTTTATGTGCGAGCACGCTCTGTCGTTAACACAGATTGGTGTCAGAAGAAAGGAAGGTTTGGCTAATGGGTACCAGAGCACAGATTGGTGTCAGAAGAAAGGAAGGTTTGGTTAAAGGGTACCAGAGCACAGATTGGTGTCAGAAGAAAGGAAGGTTTGGCTAAAGGGTACCAGAGCACAGATTGGTGTCAGAAGAAAGGAAGGTTTGGTTAAAGGGCACCAGAGCACAGATTGGTGTCAGAAGAAAGGAAGGTTTGGCTAATGGGTACCAGAGCACAGATTGGTGTCAGAAGAAAGGAAGGTTTGGTTAATGGGTACCAGAGCACAGATTGGTGTCAGAAGAAAGGAAGGTTTGGCTAATGGGTACCAGAGCACAGATTGGTGTCAGAAGAAAGGAAGGTTTGGTTAATGGGTACCAGAGCACAGATTGGTGTCAGAAGAAAGGAAGGTTTAGTTAAAGGGTACCAGAGCACAGATTGGTGTCAGAAGAAAGGAAGGTTTGGTTAAAGGGTGCCAGAGCACAGATTGGTGTCAGAAGAAAGGAAGGTTTTTTAAAGGGTGCCAGAGCACAGATTGATGTCAGAAGAAAGGAAGGTTTGGTTAATGGGTACCAGAGCACAGATTGGTGTCAGAAGAAAGGAAGGTTTGGTTAATGGGTACCAGAGCACAGATTGGTGTCAGAAGAAAGGAAGGTTTAGTTAAAGGGTACCAGAGCACAGATTGGTGTCAGAAGAAAGGAAGGTTTGGTTAAAGGGTGCCAGAGCACAGATTGGTGTCAGAAGAAAGGAAGGTTTGGTTAAAGGGTGCCAGAGCACAGATTGATGTCAGAAGAAAGGAAGGTTTGGTTAATGGGTACCAGAGCACAGATTGGTGTCAGAAGAAAGGAAGGTTTGGTTAATGGGTACCAGAGCACAGATTGGTGTCAGAAGAAAGGAAGGTTTAGTTAAAGGGTACCAGAGCACAGATTGGTGGTGTCAGAAGAAAGGAAGGTTTGGTTAAAGGGTGCCAGAGCACAGATTGGTGTCAGAAGAAAGGAAGGTTTAGTTAAAGGGTACCAGAGCACAGATTGGTGTCAGAAGAAAGGAAGGTTTGGTTAAAGGGTGCCAGAGCACAGATTGATGTCAGAAGAAAGGAAGGTTTGGTTAATGGGTACCAGAGCACAGATTGGTGTCAGAAGAAAGGAAGGTTTGGTTAATGGGTACCAGAGCACAGATTGGTGTCAGAAGAAAGGAAGGTTTAGTTAAAGGGTACCAGAGCACAGATTGGTGGTGTCAGAAGAAAGGAAGGTTTGGTTAAAGGGTGCCAGAGCACAGATTGGTGTCAGAAGAAAGGAAGGTTTAGTTAAAGGGTACCAGAGCACAGATTGGTGTCAGAAGAAAGGAAGGTTTGGTTAAAGGGTGCCAGAGCACAGATTGGTGGTGTCAGATGAAAGGAAGGTTTGGTTAAATGGTACCAGAGCACAGATTGGTGTCAGAGGAAAGGAAGGTTTGGTTAAAGGGTGCCAGAGCACAAATTGGTGTCAGAGGAAAGGAAGGTTTGGCTAAATCCTCAAAATTCAGAATTTAATGTATGAATATAATAGATCTTTTAATTACTTTTTTCAGTGGAGAATAGCTTGGTCAGCTGAGTTCATGTGGTTTGAGAGGAAGTGAGCTATGGAGTCCTATAAGTGCCATCTTTTGACGTTGAACCCCCTCCGTAGAAAAAACGTGCAGTCATCTCTGCCCAGTGTTGCACCATAATGGTGGTTTAGTAGTCAAGCCATCAAAATTAATGCTGGTGGATTCATGTCCTACCCGAGGCAATGGGAGATTTTTAATTCCAGTACCAGATCCAACCCAGACGGGCCCCCCAGCCTAAGGAATGCCTTTATAAAAAAAAAAAAAAAATTTAAAATTAGTTCCATCATTTTATTTGTCATGTAATTTAATTTCTCTGTTGAGGGGCCCCCGAACCTGAAGTGCCCCGGGCCCCTGCCCCCTCCCCCACCAAGGCACATATACAGAATTTTACCCATGTCACGGGTGTCATTACTGTATGGGAGTGTCTTCTGAGTGTATGACCCCTTATGCGGGATGATTACCCAGCATGCCCTGCAGGTCCTGTGTACCCCGGGCTTGGGTGATATCAAGATAGCTAAAAACAAAATAAACTTTCTTCTTACAAAAAAAAAAAAAAAAAAAAAAAAAAGAAGACTATATTAGTCAGAAACATCTTACAAAAGCTGCAGACTCCAAACATTGTGTTTTAAAAAAGAGAGAAAAAACCCGAAGATCCAAGCTAAGTTTCTACCATGTTCGGTTTCTTTGTTAAACGTTTGTGGTGTCTATTTTACAAAAATAAAAAATAAACAAAAAACAAACCTATATTAGTCAGAAACATCTTACCAAGGCCGCAAACTTCAAACAGTGTGTTTTAAAAAAGCAAAGAGAGAAAAAAAAACCAAAATCAAGCAAAGTTTCTGCCATGTTTGGTTTCTTTGTTAAATGTTTGTGGTGTCTGTTTTAGAAAAAAAAAAAAAAAAAAAAAAAAAAAAAAAACCCCAACCCTATATTAGTCAGAAACATCTTGCAAAGGCCGCAAATTCCAAACAGTGTGTTTTTAAAAAAAGATAGAAAACCACCAAAACCAAGCAAAGTTTCTACCATGTTTGATTTCTTTGTTAAATGTTTGTGGTGTCTGTTTTAGAAAAAAAAAAAATTTTTTTTAATAAAGACACAAAAAAACCCTATATTAGTCAAAAACGTCTTACAAAGGCCGCTAACTCCAAACAGTCTGTAAAAAAAAAGAGGAAAAAAAGACCAAGTGAAGTTTCTATCATGTTCGATTTCTTTATTAAATGTTTGTGGTGTCTGTAAAAACAAAAATAAAGACAGAAAAAAAGGAGACTATATTAGTTAGAAAGATGTTACACAAAGTCCCAAACCCCAAACAGTCTGTTAAAACAAAGATGAAAAAAAGAGAAAAAAAACCCAAAAGACCAAGCAAAGTTTCTACCATGTTCGGTTTCTCGCCTTCTCCGAACACTCCATCTCCAATATTTGTCTCTGCATCAACAGTCGGTCTCACTGCATCTTAACTCGCACGCTGGGTGATGCTAAGAGAATTAAATACGTTACAAATTTATTGATCACCTTTAGTTGAAACGGGAACACAGCTTACTGCTAAGATGTGTTCATTTGTTTAGATACCAACGACAATATTGCCTTTCTTCGCCACGGGTTTGGAGGATTTGTGAAGACTCGTCGTAAAAAGAAGACCATCAAGAACCGCAAAGATCCGTCGATGACTAACCATCAGTATGACACATACATTGAGATACGCTAATTATATACATGTATATCAGATTTGTTTTGCACAGGTGCAGATTTAGAGGGGAGGGAGGGGAGGTTGTGGTGGTTAACGGGGGTGTTTTTTTATTTTTATAGTAATTGAGATTCTTAATCTAATAATCCAAATAAGGTTCAAGCACACTGTCCTGGACACATACTCCAGTCTTTTGAGTTGGGGCAATGTGATATATTGATTTGGAAGTTTTGATGGAAGACTGCTCTATAATATTATAGTGTGCTTTGGAATACTATGGGTGCCATTTTTAAAAACACCAGGATGACCAGAAACACTTCAAGTGTACAGAAATGGATAATGTAAACAATAAAATCTAAATAATGTCAGACTTCAATGATTGAAAATGGATCTAATAGTAAAAAATATGTGACAGTGTTTAAAAACTAGGGTCTGTTACTTTAATACTTTTGAATTCTCAGAGATGTGAGCGTGTATTAAATTAAACACGTACTTACCTTAAATTAAACACTCCATCTCAGTCTCCTACAGTAAAACTTGTACATCCTGAAACAAAGTAAAGGAAATGTTTTATTTAATGACGCACTCAACACATTTTATGTACGGTTATATGTCGTCTGACATATGGTTAAGGACCACACAGATATTGATGGAGGAAACCCGCTGTTGACACTTCAGGGGCTACTCTTTTCAATTAACAGCAAGAGAACTTCTATATGCACCATCCCATAGAGAGGATAGCACACACCACGACCTTTGATGTACCAGTCGTGGTGCACTAGCTGAAGCGCATCCTGAAACAAGTAAAAATTGAGCATTAGTTTAGTATACTGTATAAGCCTTGAGCAGTAAACCTTGAAACATTGCAAATTCCAAGCAGCCTCCTCACATTCTTCTGCTCAGTCTGTGCTCCCTTGCACCTGCCAGTGTGTGTGCCAGACAGAGAGAGACAAAGAGATAGATAGATAGAGACAGAGATAGACACAAACAGAGATATAGTGAGAGAGAGAAAGAGAAGAGAGAGAGACAAAGAAGAGAGACACAGAGAGAGAGAGAGACAGAGAGAGAGAGACAGACAGACAGACAGACAGACAGACAGACAGAGAGAGAGAGAGAGAGACAGAGAGAGACAGAGAGAGAGAGAGAGAGAGAGAGAGAGACAGACAGAGAGAGAGAGAGACACACAGACAGACAGACAGGGAGAGACAAAGAGGACTGTTACGGTGGACACCGATCCTAGACTGACTGACCATCAGATGAGCTCTTAACCACTGGACTATGTGTACATCCAACCCATAAAGTTAGGATATAAAGGGTTAATCGACTAGTGATGTCATCGACAGTGGAAGCAATCTATTTTACCAACAACTGTTAGACTGTACGACTCCATCCATGCACTTTACGTTTCTGTGTGATTAACTTTTATGCAGTCACCAATCATAAATGTTTATAAAGCCATCCATGCGATGAGTCCAATCCAGAAACTAAAAGTCGTTTTTTTTTCACGGGACTCTGAATTCAAAGCTTTCGTCCTGTTAATGCAAACCAACGTAGTAGAAAATTAAATAGCATAAACAGGAATGTTTTTCCGTAAGTAATTTCAGAAAATAGTAAAAACATCCCATAAAGATGCTGAGTTTTCCCGCAGTTTTGTGACGTGGCTTTGTGTAGCGGTCAAAGATTACCCATAATGCAGTGTGAAATGTTAGATTGCAGGTTCTATGGAAGCACTGATGTAATAAATATATCAAATAAAAAACGGCGAAACTTCCTCTGTTTTGAATGGCCGTTTCTATACCAGTCAAAAATACCCATAATGCATTGTCGAACTCCAGATTGCATGGAACCATCAGCTATCAACTGGAAGTTATAAAAAAAATCCAGTGAAAAAAGGAACAATTGATAGTTTTGTAAAGCTGTTTGTATGCCATATTAAAAAAAAACCCCAATCTATAAAGTTTTGAGAACCATCAAATTGATAAAAAAAAAAGTTACATGGACTTATTAAATGCATCAGTAAAACTAACATGGTAACTGCTTTGAAGTTCATTTAAAAATTTTCACTTATACATCTATCCCATTGAGGTTCATGCATGCTTTCCTGGGCACACACACAACTCAGCTATCTGGACTGTTTTATCCAGGACAGAGGGTTAGTGGTTAGTTGTTAGTGGTTAGTGGTTAGTGGTTAGTTGTTAGTTGTTAGTTGTTAGTGGTTAGTGGTTAGTTGTTAGTGGTTAGTGAGAGAGAGGTCCGTGCAGTGGTCTTACACCTACCCAAAGAGTCGTTAAAACTCACTCTGGGTGGGAGACGAACTCAGTACCTACCAGCCTAAAGTGTGGTGGCTTAAGCACTACACCACCCTGGCCTGTATTCTGAAGTTTTGTATGGTTGTTTTATATATAGCAGTTTAGTACAGATATTTTGTACACCAGATATGAACAGCTATTTCATACAAATGTTTTGTATGGTTGTTTTATATATAGCAGTTTAGTACAGACATTTTGTACACCAGATATGAACAGCTATTTCATACAAATGTTTTGCATGGTTGTTTTATATATAACAGTTAAGTACAGACATTTTGTACACCAGATATGAACAGCTATTTCATACAAATGTTTTGCATGGTTGTTTTATATATAACAGTTAAGTACAGACATTTTGTACACCAGATATGAACAGCTATTTCATACAAATGTTTTGCATGGTTGTTTTATATATAGCAGTTAAGTACAGACATTTTGTACACCAGATATGTACAGCTATTTCATACAAATGTTTTGCATGGTTGTTTTATATATAGCAGTTAAGTACAGACATTTTGTACACCAGATATGTACAGCTATTTCATACAAATGTTTTGCATGGTTGTTTTATATATAGCAGTTAAGTACAGACATTTTGTACACCAGATATGTACAGCTATTTCATACAAATGTTTTGCATGGTTGTTTTATATATAGCAGTTAAGTACAGACATTTTGTACACCAGATATGTACAGCTATTTCATACAAATGTTTTGCATGGTTGTTTTATATATAGCAGTTAAGTACAGACATTTTGTACACCAGATATGTACAGCTATTTCATACAAATGTTTTGCATGGTTGTTTTATATATAGCAGTTAAGTACAGACATTTTGTACACCAGATATGTACAGCTATTTCATACAAATGTTTTGCATGGTTGTTTTTATATAGCAGTTAAGTACAGACATTTTGTACACCAGATATGTACAGCTATTTCATACAAATGTTTTGCATGGTTGTTTTATATATAGCAGTTAAGTACAGACATTTTGTACACCAGATATGTACAGCTATTTCATACAAATGTTTTGTATGGTTGTTTTATATATAGCAGTTTAGTACAGACATTTTGTACACCAGATATGAACAGCTATTTCATACAAATGTTTTGTATGGTTGTTTTATATATAGCAGTTTAGTACAGACATTTTGTACACCAGATATGAACAGCTATTTCATACAAATGTTTTGTATGGTTGTTTTATATATAACAGTTTAGTACAGACATTTTGTACACCAGATATGAACAGCTATTTCATACAAATGTTTTGTATGGTTGTTTTATATATAGCAGTTTAGTACAGATATTTTGTACACCAGATATGAACAGCTATTTCATACAAATGTTTTGCATGGTTGTTTTATATATAGCAGTTCAGTACAGACATTTTGTACACCAGATATGTACAGCTATTTCACACAAATGTTTTATTCAGTATTTTGTACATCTTTCTGTACAGCTGTTTTATACAAATGTAATTGTCACGTTTAAAAAAAAAAAATCTTTCAGAATATTTGTAACCTTTATATATTCTAGAAACAAAAGGTAAGGATATTGTTGTGTGTCATTTACCTAAATTAAAAAAAAATGGACTGTTTATGTGCTAATTACTTACAATTACATTATGTATGAATTCCTATTGGCAACTTTGACTTGAATTTGTCTACAGCAAGAACATATTCAGGAAATATTTTATACAGAGAGGACCAAGGGCAAAACGGTAAATTGACAAACTCGTAAAAAGTGCACTTCAACAAAGGTTTGGCATTCATGAATGAAAATTGTAAACAAATTATGAAAAAAACCCACTTATATTTTTTTAAGGAAGACAGACTCCCCTAATCCCCTACATTGGATCCACTCTGGTACAAACTGACTGATGAATTTCACCAAATTGCGAAACATTTTCTAGGTTGAGTTTAAACCCAACATTACATATTTATTTCTTGACAGGCACAATGTATTACTAGTATTCTGTTAAAAAATCACAATTTGTGCCAATTTTGATGTTGGGTAATGCTTCAATTTCTTAAAACCTTGCAAGCATCATTAAGTTTAAAGAAAAAACCCCTGGAAAAAACCCCAAACCTAATGAGATTTTTAATTCAAACTTTTCACAAAACTAACTCCGAAATTAGACCACTCTCGATTTTCTATCAATCCCAAGACATTTTCTCTATTTCTTTTCACTTTTTTTTTTCTTTCTTGACAAGTATAAAACACCATCTTCATCAATGATACAAGAACCCTCGAAGAAATTACCTAGAATAAGAAGAAATTGCTACAGTTTGAAATTGGTTCTCCATAAAGCCAAATAATGGAAGGACATTTTCCGGATCACGTGCCAATCAATGGCCGAATCAATAATTCGTTTCATCGTGCGGGCCTCATCAAAAGCGCAGGCAATGGGTGTCAATATTTCTCGTACTCTCTCCAGCCCTTCAGGAAGTTATCACATTTTCCACATCGCTCGTGATGAACTCTCGTCAGTGCCTCACTCGCAATCACAATCAGCGAGTAATAGTTTTCTGTCGTCGAGGAGGGCTGGCTGTTCGGTCGTCCGTGAACGAGAAAAGATTTCAATTACGGGAGAGTTTCTGTGGGAAGGTAACTCTCTGGTGCTGACCCGTTCGATGATTGTTAGCCAATCAATGGCCTGATCTACCGCGATGATAGACTCGAGTATACCGTTAATATTAAAGACCTGAACCATTCTCTTAGAGGATGTCTCAATGAGGCCCCGTATGGGTGGCAGTTTGTTATTGAAACAAAGGGATGATGATGGTGATGATGATGAAGATGATGGTGGTGGTGGTGTTGATAATGACTATGTAATCCACTGACTAATCTATTAATCTAACATCCATCCATCCATTCACATAAATCCAACCAAAACACCTACCACACCAACCTTTCCTCCAACCATCTAATCAAAACACCCATTCATCCATCCATCCATAAAAACCCAAATAAAAAACACCCAAAATACTCAACCACCCACCCACCCACCCATCCATCCATCCATCCATCCATCCATCCATCCATCCATCCATCCATCCATCCATCCATCCATCCATCCATCCATCCATCCATCCATCCATCCATCCATCCATCCACCCATCCATCCATCCATCCATCCATCCATTAAATCAAAACACCTAGCAGACCAACGGGTCCTCTAACCATCACTCCATCCATCAGTCTGTCCGTCAATCCATCCATCCATCCATCCACCCATCCATCCATCCATCCATCCACCCACCCACCCACCCACCCACCCACCCACCCACACCCATCCATCCATTAAATCAAAACACCTAGCAGACCAACTGGTCCTCTAACCATCACTCCATCCATCAGTCTGTCCGTCAATCCACCCATTCATCCATCCACCCACCCACCCATCCAACTTCCACCCACCCACCCAGCCCAACGGTCCTCTAACCACTCCATCCCATCCATCCATTAAATCAAAAACACCTAGCAGACCAACGGGTCCTCTAACCATCACTCCATCCATCAGTCTGTCCATCAATCCACCCATTCATCCATCCATCCATCCATCCATCCATTCATTCATCCATCAGTCTGTCCGTCAATCCATCCATCCATCCATCCATCCATTCATTCATCCACCCATCAGTCTGTCTGTCAATCCATCCATCCATCCATTCACCCACCCACCCACCCACCCAAATAACAATCTGGCACAAACCCACCCACCTATCCATCCATCCATCCATCCATCCATCCATCCATCCATCCATCCATCCATACAAACAGTAACCCATCTAATCACACATTTACATGTGAATGATTGTTTAACAACACCCCAGCACAAAAATAGCCATGGATGAATGCACACATGCATGCACACATACACAGACACATGCACAAACACACACATTGGCACATACATAATACATACCTACATACATACATACCTACATACATACATACGTACATAGACTATACAATGAAATAATTACACCTACACAAGGCCTCTTGATTAAAAGGGAGATATCGGTTATCGAAGATGGTTTTTGCCATGTTACTCGTAAAGTACTCAAGATGACATAAAAACACTCTGCGCCTAACACAAGCCAATAAAAACACCTCCCGTTCCGTCGTAAACATTGTTATAAAGCGCCATATTTGTCCGTCAATTCCTACATTACTATTTTATTGGCTGTTTCCTTCGTGTCGACAAATTGACTAAGCGTATAGTTTTTTTATCTTCTCACGTGCTCCGCATATGAAACTGCAACTCGTCCGGTTAACATTACACACTTCACGTTTCAGTTTGTATATTAATAGTCGTATTAACCAGTCACTGTTATCAAGAAACTAACAATATGTAAATGTTAATTTTGCCATTTTTTGTTGTTGTTGTCATTTTGAGCATCATTTGCATAGCAATTGGTACAATTCCCATGTCCATCGTGTATTTTACGTTTTTAGTATTTGCAGAATATTACATTTCACAGAAAGATTTTTTTATGTTTTTTTTTTTTTTCATTGAACATAAAAATTCACACAATCAAATTTGCATAATAACTTTCATTAAGAAGAGATTCTAAATGTGGCCTTATTAGAGAGGTGGCTGCTAAATACAGGTTGATTTACACAAAACTATACTCCATCCCATCCATATACAAAATGTTTTTTTGTAAATAATGTTTCTAATTTTTTTTGACATATGAAGGAAAGTAAAAGTGTTTTAAAAACAAACAAAAAATTACTATTTTTATGTCCAATTTAGAATTTTTTTTACTCAGAAATAAATAACTTGTAGTAAGTTCCATAGTATGAAAAAAGGTGTTACCTGTGGGATGGACTATAGATGATTTGGGAGAAGTCTAGGGTGACGTCATAAAACAGGTGGCTGCATAATACAAGTGTGAGATTTAGCTCAGTTAGTAGAGCACTCGCCTGATGTGTGTGGGTTATGGGATCAAACCACCTTGGCTGACCAATTCTTTGATTTGATTTCCTTCCCATCCTAATGTTTGTTTTGTTTAACGACACCACTGGAGCACATTGATTAATTAATCATTGGCTATTGGATGTCAAACATTTGGTAATTCTGACACGTAGTCAACAGAAGTCTGTTTTGTTTAACGACACCACTAGATCACATTGATTAATTAATCATTAGCTATTGGACGTCAAACATGTGGTAATTCTGACACGTAATCAACATGGAATGGAATGGAAACTCATTTAACGTGCCCATATCCACAGAGGTTCAGGCACGCCTACCACGGATCCGGTCTCTGACTTCACCAGTGGATGGTTCCGTGGCAGGAAGGCCTGCTACATGTTTCCTAATGAAGCATGGGACCTTTTATATGCACCATCCCACAGACCGGAAAGCACATACCACAACCTTTAACCAGTTGTGGTGCACTGGTAAGAACGAGAATAAAAGCAATCAGTTGAATGGATCCACCGAGGTGGTTCGATCCTGCAACGCAAATACCTCAAGCAAGCACTCAACCAACTGAACTAAATCCTGCCCCCCCCCCCCCCTCCCCCATCTAACCAGTTCCTAATGACTGATATATCGAAGACTGTTTTTGGGGGGTTGTTTTTATGATACTTTAGCACAAAAGTATATTCTGAAACAAATTTCCTGCATGTTGAAATGCAATGAGGTGCAAATTAGATGGGGAATCATGGTCTAGATTAAAAACAAAAATTAAAATCCTGGTTCCACAGAGGTTATTCCCACTAAACACTACTTGTGACAACAAACCACAAGCAATCAAAACAAACCACTAGAAATCACCGACTGTAGGAAAACGAGTTCATTCCACACACAAACTCCCTAGGGATATTTGCTGTGCCTTCTTAACTAGTCACGACTACCAGACTATAAGTGGTATGAATACCGGTCCACAACTGGGAAACTCTGCTGATTGAACACTAGGCCGTCGGAGACAACTAGATTACTTTCCTCCTCACAGGCGGAGATTAAAACTTCGCCCAAGATGGAAGCGCACAGCAAATCTGATTTTGCCGTGGTAACAGGAAGCAGTGTATGGAATATATCTAATTTTCTTTGAAAGCCTCCCATAAAGTAGGTACCCGTCAAGACGTATTATGTTAGGGGCAGGCACTGACGTCCAATTCCCGAGGTCACCAGGGTTGAAAAGACTCGAGGAAAACAGAGAGGTATATTAGATGATAGGAGTTGACGCGTGGATGGACGGATAGATAGACGGCTGCTGGGTTAGAGAATGGGACGAGACGATGAGGTCTTCTGTGTGTAAACAGAATTCACCGATGTTATAGCACTTCTAGTGAGTGCTCACAATTAGTACTACGCAGAAAAATGGTGGAGTGTGTGTCTAGGGTAGGAAATAGACGATGATCTGTCTATGCAATAAGACAGAATTCACCGATGTTATAGCACTTCTAGTGAGTGCTCACAATTAGCACTACGCAGAAAAATGGTGTGGTGGAATTTGTGTCTAGGGTAGGAAATAGTCGATGATCTGTCTATGCATTAAAATAGAATTCACAGATATTATAGCACTTCTAGTGGGATGCTCACAATTAGCACAACACAGAAAAATGGTGGAGAGTGTGTCTAGGGTAGGAAATAGATGATGACCTGTTTATGCAATAAAACAGAATTCACAGATATTATGTCACATCTAGTGGAGTGCTCACAATTAGTACGACGCATAATTCACAGATATTATACTATTTCTAGTAGCATCAGTACAATTAGTACCGGTACCACACAGAAAAATGGCAGAGTGTGCATCTAGGGTAAGGAATAGATGATGACCTGTCTATGCAATCAAACAGAATTCATAGATATTATGTCACTTCTAGTGGAGTGCTCACAATTAGTACTACGCATAATTCACAGATATTATACTATTTCTAGTAGCATCAGTACAATTAGTACCGGTACCACACAGAAAAATGGTTTGTCTTTGTTTTATAGATTTTCCTTGTATAGTATATATACATTTAGTGCATTTTTACTTCCAGTAACTAAATGATGAAAGTTTTTAACACACAAGATAACAAAATTACAGCATGTGATATACTAGTCATGGAACAACTGTTAACTGGCTGAAAAGAGAGAGAGAGAGAAAGATATAAATAAAAACGCCACCTTAATAAACTCCTAAATAAATAAGATTATGAGACATAGTTTTATTAATCTGATTTATTATCCGTTTTACTGTGGGACAAATCTGCAGATATTGAATACTTTCTTTTACGGCAGTCAATATCAATAACTGTACAGATGGTGCTGACCCCTTTTAGCTGGGAGACAACTTGTACTTATCTTAGACATTACTGGAACCGAGGACCAATGAGAGCAGCCGACACATAATACATCAGTGTCAGAACTCTTTAATCGGGAGGAAGAAAAATTACTGCAGTCTCTTGACCTGCCAATAACTGCATAAAGTGTAAATATATGTAGCTGTACTTCGGGACACCTATAAACTCACCACCACTCCAGTCTTGATGACGTCAGAGGCTGTGCCCATAATAGGCATGCTTGAACAGGTGTTTTGTTATGGCGGATTTTTGACTGAATTAAACAAAAAAGCCCCGAATCTGAATCACAATATTTATTCTTATTTCCATTACTTCCCAGGCCCGTAGGAATGACTTTGGGAGTGTGGGGGGGGGGGGGGGGGGGGGGGGGGGGGGGTTCACTGACGAATCAGGTACAAACTCTATATCAGATTTTGGTTACAATGGCAAACATTAATGTGATTTTAAAAAAAAGCTCACAAGTGCATGTACCCTCCCAGCCCCCTAGTTACTATGGGCCTGCTTCCATACAGCCAAACAGGATTCCATGCATACTATACAATTTTACATGGATTACAATTAATATTGTGAGAAGAATGACACAAATACATGGTGACAAGTTTTCAGGCCAGTTCATATTGCATGAATGTCTCCATCGTTTTTGCTCAAATATAAAGATTTGCTCCAGCACTTGGGGGGGGGGGGGGGGGACTCCTCAAGACCTCTATCTTGTACACTTATGCTTAAGGTTGCTTGGTTCTGAGTCGTAGTTTCACAGTTTTTTTCTACAAGCAACTAATCATAAACCCTCTGAAAGATTGAATTTTTTATTTCATTTCAACTTATTTTTGTGCTTATATCCACTTAAGGTTTAAGCACGCTATCCTGGGCACACACCTCAGCTATTTGGTCTGTCTGTCCAGGACAGTGATTAGTTGTTAGTTGGTTAGTGAGAGAGAAGAGGGTGTAGTGGCCTTACACTTACCCATTGAATCGTTAAGAACTCGCTGGGAGTTGGGAGTCGGTACCGGGCTGCCAACCCTGTACCTACCAGCCTGTAGTCCGATGGCTTAACCACGACACCACCGAGGCCGGTAAGATTGAATTCAATACTGAGGTGTGTTTTGCGAGAACAACATTCTTACAATTAATAAGAGCTGAGTTTAGCAAACAGAGGTTTCCCACCGTCGGTAGTAGGGGGAGGAAAGTAGGTAGTTACAAGACCCTCTTAACAATGCCAGAAATAACTACTGAACACTCTCCGAAGTGGTCACACTAAGCCCACAGCTAAAAGCTGATAGGGCATGACAGGTTTGTGGCACGGATAGCCACAAGAGACAAGCACCTGTTGTGATTGGAGAGAAAAGGAATGGGATGTGGAGGTGGACAGTGAAAGAAGTTGAAAGATAGAAGGAGTTGCCAGATCGGGAAGAAATGAGATGGAATTCAAAAGAGTAAAAGGAAATGGGGATAAAGAAAAAGAAGAAAAAAAAAGAAGAAGAAAAAAGGAGAAAAAAAAGAAGAAAAAAAAGAAGAGGTTTCCCCATAATCACATCTAACTTTCTGACACAACCATGTATACTACTCAAAAGAATTTAAGGGTCAAAAATTTATAACCAAATAAGTTTCAGAGTGTATTAGATTGATGATGTAAACTACACCAAAAGTTTTATTTATTGTTCCATATTTACAAAAAACCACAAATAAATGTCACTGTATACAAGAAAGTCACATGACATGCTGTCAAAGTTGAAGGTTGTCAAACATGGATTTTACACATTAGAACATTCGTTTATTAGTTTGGGAATCCACCCCTGGCGCGAATACACTCGACACATCGTTGCCTCATGCTGTTGATCAGACGTCTGAAGAACTCTTGGGGAATGGCCTGCCACTCTGCCATAAGAAGTAGACCCAGATCATGAAGGTTGGCCGGAGAGGCATGGTTATCCCGAACTCTCCTGCCTAATTCGTCCCAGGCGTTCTCTATTGGGGCCAAGTCAGGAGAATATGCTGGCCAATCCATCCTGGCAATACCTTGTTGTCTGAGAAAGTCCGTTACCACTCTGGCACGGTGGGGTCTGGCATTGTCATCCTGCAGAACTGCCCCGCCACCAATCTGCTGAAGGCCTGGGAGAACCAACGGCCGGATAATCTCATTCAGATAGCGGATTCCATTCAGACTGCCATCCACCACATAGAGGGGGGTCCTGTGGTGGATAGAGATGCCGCCCCACACCATGACGCTGCCACCACCGAACCGGTGACGTTGTCTAACGTTAACGTCAGCGAAGCGCTCCCCAGGACGTCTGTAGACACGAACCCGACCATCGTTGAACTGGAGACTAAACCTGGACTCATCAGTGAACATCACTCGACCCCACTGAACACGTTGCCACCGCAGATGAAGCGTGCACCCGTGACGTCTGGCCATTCTGTGACGTGGTAGGAGTGGTGGTCGAACAGCCTGGCGACGGCAGCGTAGATTATTGGCTCTCAGACGATTGCGTGTGGTTTGATCAGACACTCGAGTTCCAGTCGCAGTCCGCAGATTGTCACGCAATCGGCGTGCAGTGGTTGTGCGTTGACGTAGAGCCATATTGGTGATGTAGCGGTCCTCTCTATTTGTAGTGCTTCGGGGTCTTCCCGAACGTGGACGATTTCGAACAGAATTCGTTGCTTGGTACCGTTGCCACAGTCGGCCAACGACACTCTGACTGACACCAAGTCTCAGAGCAACATTTCTTTGCGTATTGCCATCCTGAAGCCAAGCAATAGCCCTTCCTCGATCTTCGATAGTCAGTTGAAGTCGTACCATTGTCGAATTTGGAGTGTGCACCGTACACTAACGCAAGCTCCAATTATACGGAAATTCAGCATTGGGAACATGGAATACACGTGCAAAGCATGCAAATGAAGTGCTTTGTGAAAAAACAAGTTATGGGCACTTAGCAGACCTTTCGCTTTCGCCCTAATTTATGTGCAAATGTAAGCATGTTTTCGCCATTAGAACTAGTCGACAGTGTCAATGACAGTGGATTTTAATTCATTTATGGGTTGCTTAGACCCACTTTCGTCAAAATGGAACAATACCATGCGTGACATTATGGTCTAGCTAATATAATTGACATTCAGAAAATAATGTCGAAAATATCGTCTGACCCTTAAATTCTTTTGAATAGTATATATACAGTGGGATCTGTCTAAACCGGACCCTGAACAAACTGGAACACTGTCCAAAACTGACAAAGAGTCAAGGTTCAGAATTTTTTTAATTCTAAAATGCAACCCTCTAAACAATGGATCCTGTCTAAACCAAATAAATCATGGGTCCCTGGCGTGATCTGATTTCACTATACATTGTATAATAATTAAACAAATTTACAATAAAAAGTAAAGTTTGTTTTGTTTTATTAACACCACTAGTAGATCACATTCATTAATCAATCATCGGATGTCAAACATGTTGTATTTTTATCTATTTCAACTTGGACATCATTCGATCAATCCCATTATGTCCACCACCTGCAATATTCTCATGTAACCCGGTTAAAACGGCATTGCTATCGGCTTCCGGTATGATTATTTGTGTATGCCCCGTGTCATCCAAAACCCTGATCAAATATCCATCACGCACTTTCAATGACTCCCATTGTTGACGTAGAACGACAGCCAACTTTGTATTAGGCAACTCATTTTGAAGAGGTTTCACAGCCTTTTCTTCTGTCAGTCTATATACAACGGATATAGTATTATCCCATTGTTGTGATTGACGGAGAGTTGGTACAGTTTCTACCATAGCAATGCCAATACGCGTACACTGCTTACAAGGGATACGCGACATTGCGTCCGCATTCTGGTGTGATTTACCAGCCCTATGGTGAATTTCAAAAGTGTATGATGATAACACTTCAATCCATCTGGCTACCTGTGCCTCCGGATTCTTGAAATTCATCAACCAGGTAAGCGAACCATGATCAGTCCTCACCACGAACTTTCGACTCAAAAGATAATGTTTAAAATGTTTAACACCATCTACTACAGCCAAAAGTTCCCTACGAGTTACACAGTAGTTTCTTTCCTGTTTGGATAGAGTGCGACTACCATATGCAATAACTTGCTCTTTACCATCTTGTACTTGACTCAGCACATACCCGATACCCACATCACTAGCGTCAGTGTCTAAAATAAAATCTAGATTAAAATTTGGGTACCGGTATGCTAAAATCGGGCTAGATGTTAACAATTCCTTAAGTTTTTGAAATGCCGAGATACATTCAGGTGACACTCAAACTTAACCCCCTTTTCAAGTAACTTGGTAAGTGGCTTAGCAATGGTCGCGAACCCCTCGATAAAACGTCTGTAATAAGACGCTAAACCCAGAAAACTACGCATGTCTGCCACACACTTGGGAACAGGCCAATTCACGACCTTCTCAGTGTTTGCCTGGTTAGTTGAAATACCCTTGTCCGAAATGGTATGTCCCAAATATGACACTTCTTTAAGGGCAAACCCACATTTCAACACTTTCAACTTCAAACCGGCTTCTCTTAAATGATCAAATACCTGGGATAGGCTGTCTAAATGTTTCTTAAACGGGCCATTCGTATAAATAATGCAATTATCTATATAAATCATGCACGTTTGCCCTTGTAAGCCAGCTAAAACACAATCCATTAACCGTTGGAATGTCCCTGGGGCATTACATAAACCAAATGGCATTACATTGAATTCATATAATCCCCCTGGTATACAAAACGCAGTTTTACCTTTACCGTAGGTGAGAATTTAGATAAAAGTCATGGAAAGCAAAAGTTTTACTATGATATGAAATCTGTTGTGCAAAATGTTAAGATCGGTGACAATGTTTGGATGTACAAAAAAAGGGCAAAAAGGGGTAAATCTCCAAAATGGGTAAAACCGTGGATAGGGCCCTTGCGAGTTATAAAGAAAATTAATGAGGTTACTTACCGAGTACAGGGTAGCGTAAACGGGAAACGTATTAGGGAAGTTGTACATGTCAACAAGTTAAAATCGGCTGGTAACTAGAGGGAAAACGTTGGGGTTGAAGAAAATGCTAGGTTGAGAGAAGTTCGGTTTCACCCGAACATTGTGAACCCAGAAGGGGTAGATAATGATTGTGACGATGATGAAGTTATTTGGTGGCGAGGTCATGCATGGCAACAACGTGTTTCCGAGCAGCCAACGTTTGTTGGGCATGTGTCTAATACTTCGTCAAGTCGGGATTCGAGAAGTTATACTTCCGGTGCTTCACCCGTAACGGTTGATAACGAAGTGCGTTTACCTGGTGTTTTATCTGTGTCAGATGATGAGAGTACTCATCGGAAAGTGGTAGAAATGCCTAGTATTGTATATAGCGAAACTACTCAACACGTTGCATTCCCTATTTTGAGTAATACTTCAGAGGGCAGTTCTATAGAAACATCTGCAGGGTATGTAGGCGTTAGTCTGGAAGTTGGCTCAAGGGAAGAAACCGATTGCGGTGAGAAGAGGGTTTTCTTGACCCCACCAGTGATGACTAGGGGAGGGGGGGGGGGGGAGAATAATTAGGCCACCAGTCAGATTTGCAGATTATGTCACACATTAATGTCATTAATATGCTATATGGTTTGTATGTAGTTTAAATGAGATTGGCACCAATCGATTGTTGTGTGAATGAGTGAATGCTTTATTTTTATTTTTATTTTATTAATACTGATTTATATGTGTGACAAGTTTGAAAAATCTGTACATAAAATGTCGATTGTTGGGATTGATGGTGTTGTATTGTTATCTATTTCACGTGCAATACAGTTTAGTGAGTACATATAGGATAATTTTATTATCTTGGAGTAGATGTACAGTATTTGACTGGTGATATTGTCATGTGCGTTTAAATGGTTAACTTACTTTACATTAAGTCCAGACTAGTATATATAATTTTATTATAGGGGTGCCATATTAGTTTATTCTGGGATGGGGTAGTTTGTTAGGCATCACTCTTGTGTGATGGTAGTGTTCCCAGCGGAAGTCCATTGTCACGTGAGTATGTTTTGTTGTTTTGTGCCGTTTTGTTTTATTATTTGTCATGATATGATTGGTAGTTTAATGTTGTATGTGTAATGGATTAATTATTATATATTTATATATGGAACTATGTTTAGCTAGTTTTTCAGGGTTCGTTTTGATGTATGAGGGAATCTATAGATGTGATGTCTTTGCTTGATGGGCAGCATTGCTGATAACTGTACAAGTGATGGTGGACACGGTAGAAACGTCCTGATCTGAAATGTGCTATGTGGCCATGAGGGAGATGACATTGCTTGCTATGGTTCTTTGCTGACGATGGACGTGAGATGCATTCTTGGAGTATAGATTCGTGGAAAAGAACAGTGGTTTATTGACTTTCATGATCCCTGATGTATAAAGATTGGTTTATGTGTGCTATGGATTCTCTACTCATATAGACAATACATGAAAGACATCATGTTGAACACAATAATAAGCGTTAGTTTATGTGTTTTAAGATGGATTTAATTCCTCTGGTCAGTTAGGAGTTATGTGATCACCTAGTGTTCTGAAAGGCGTCAGGAGATCGCCTTATTTTGGTGGGGGGCGATGTAACAGACCAGTGGAAAGTCTATTATTGTCTGTAATGAAATAAGACTAGTGGAAAGTCTGGGTTATTTTTACTGGCTGCAATGCATTTCATTAGGTGCATTATACGGTCGCACTGCTGTAACCTCACCGTGGTGCAGGGGTGTAACATTCTCTTTGAGAATGGCCAATACAGCACAAAATTGAAGTTTTGAGTAAATTCAGTATCCGTAAAATTCTGTGATATTTGTGTTTTTGTACAATTCTTTACACTGTTTTTACACTGTTTTTGTTTAAGTCTTGAATTTTTATATTGATGTTGATCATCACTTTATTTATTTGCATTACCATAGTTTGACACCCAATAGCCGATGTATTTTTTGTGCTGGGGTGTCGTTAAACATTCATTCATTCATTATACGGTCGCACGTGCATTGTGATGGCAGTGATCTCCAGCCAATGGGAAACGGCTGCACTGCAGTAAGAGACAAATAAAAGTGGTTAGCGACAAGCGTTCGGGGTCTTTCGCTGGGAACGTGATTGGGTCAGTAGGTAAAACAGTATGAGTAAACGTTAGGTTAATTGGGGCTGGGGGTGGTCGTAATTTACTGTAGTTGTAATTTAATACATTTGACAATGAACACTGCGATTATATGTTATGTTTTGTGTTTTGATAATTATGTACTAAATATTATTATTTCAATTGGTGTTTATGTTTTATTACATGTAGTAATTTCGAATCTGTGTGGATGAACGCCCGTGAGGGAGCCTCCATCTCCTGTCGAAATATTATTATTTCAACATTTCCTACTCACAGCGCCAAATGTAACCGTCCTAAATCTAGAACAACAATAATAAGACCATCAACGAGGACGGAACGGCCACGAGTGAGCGTCAATCTCCCCTCAACCCTCAACAAGTGAATGTCGACAGGAGATGAAGGCTCCCTCACGGGCGCTCATCCACACAGATTCGAAATTCATCCGGATGCCGTAATTACTACATGTAATAAAACATAAACACCAATTGAAATAATAATATTTAGTACATAATTATCAAAACACAAAACATAACATATAATCGCAGTGTTCATTGTCGAATGTATTAAATTACAACTACAGTAAATTACAACCACCCTCAGCCCCAATTAACCTAACATTTACTCATAGTGTTTTACCTACCGACCCAATCACGTTCTCAGCGAAAGACCCTGAAACGCTCGTCGCTAACCACTTTTATTTGTCTCTCACTGCAGTGCAGCCGTCTCCCATTGGCTGGAGATCACTGCCCTCGCAATGCACGTGCGACCGTATAATGCACATAATGAAATGCATTGCAGCCAGTAAACATAACCCAGACTTTCCACTAGTCTATTTCATTACAGACAATAATAGACTTTCCACTGGTCTGTTACATCTGCACTTTCCCACACAGGACAGCACATACCAGTGCCTTTGATATACTTGTCCTGGAGCACTGTTGGGATGAAAACCCAATCACTGGATCAGATAAAGGGATTCAATCATTTGACCCCATTAACATAACTGTCAAAGAATATTATTGTGAATGGTGACATTTTTATTTTATCTCAACAGATATTTTTAAATAAATGGTTTTTAAAGGACACCACTAGAGCACATTGATTTATTTATCATTGGCTACTGGATGTTAAACATTTGGTCATTTTAAACTTAGAGAGGAAACCTGCTACATTTTTCTAATAGTAGCAAGGGATCGGAAAAATATCCGCCTGGTCCACCCCTCCCCTCACCCATACCCTCACCCTAACCCTAACCCCAAACCTAGCCCCTAACCCTAACAAAAAATAATAAAGGGGGGGGGGGACCAGGCGGATTTTATATGCACCATCCCAGACAAGAGAGCACATACCACAACCTTTGATAAACCAGTTGTGGTGAACTGGGTGTGTCCAAGTCAGGTTGTTGAATGCTGAACACTTTGGATGCCCCCCCCCCCCCCCCCCCGTGACATCATGTATTTAAAATAAATGTAGTACCCTTTGTACTACTCTGAAAATGTTGAACACTTTGGATAGCCCCCGACATCATGTATTTAAAATAAATGTAGGATCCTTTGTACTACTATGAAAATGTTGAACACTTTGGATGCCCCCCACCCCGACATCACATCATGTATTTAAAATAAATGTAGTACCCTTTGTACTATCATAACTATGAAAATGTTGAACACTTTGGATGCCCCCCCCCCCAATCATGTATTTAAAATAAATGTAGTACCTTTTGTACTACAATGAAAATGTTGAACACTTTGGATACCTCCTCCCCCCCCACCCCGACATCATGTATTTAAAATAAATGTAGTACCCTTTGTACTACTATGAAAATGTTGAACACTTTGGATGACTCCTGACATCATGTATTTAAAATAAATACTCACTGATTACCCATCACAATTATGGCTCTGTGTGTTTAGCACATAGATTATTTTCTCATATCAACGACAATCACCATCTTCTATTATTTGTGACAATATCTGATAAATTAATCAGACAGCATTTATACATCAATATTTTTTTAAAAGGACTCAACACTGGGTTCAGTGTTTACTCTGCTAATCAAGACAGATTTCAGTGTCTGAAAACTACTTCCCTAATGATGGCTTAGGCTGGCTGTTTTGGCTGGTAATGAGCTTTTGTAAGCGAACACATTATTGGTGGGAGTCTTGATCAAATAGATCGTTTCACAATGCAATTAGCAGTCTGTGTGGTGGAGGCTCCTATTACAAGCTTACTTACACACATACAGTATGGACATTAGCAATTAGCTGGACTACAGATTACATGGTAGTCACGTGTGAGGATGTCCCAGAACAGATCCAGCACCTAGTCTCGGTGGTGTTGTAGTTAAGCCATCAAACTAAAGGCTGGTAGGCACTGGGTTCACATCCCAGTACCGGCTTCCACCCAGAGCAAGTTTTAATGACTTGGTGAGTTGGTGTAAGACAGCTACACTAACTTTTCTCTCGCTAACCACTAATCCACTGTCCTGGGCAGACAACCCAGATAGCTGAAGTACATGTCCAGGACAGTGTACTTGAACCTTAATTGGATATAAGCATGAAAATAAGTATAAACGAACAAATAAATTATGTGTATTTGGGTGGTTCGGATTGGATGGATGGATGGATGGATGAAATGGATAGATGGATGAATAAATGGATGAATGAATAAATGGATGGATGGATGGATGCATTTTGGGTGGATGAATGGATGGATGGATGAATGGATGGATGGATGGATGAATGAATAAATTGATAGATAGATGAATGAATGAATAAATTGATGAATGGATGGATGAATGAATAAATTTATGGATGGATGGATGAATGAATAAATTGATGGATGGATGAATAAATGGATGGATGGATGGATGAATTTTGGGTGGTTGAATGGATGGATGTATGAATGGATGGATGTATGAATGGATGGATGTATGAATGAATGAATGAATGAATGAATGAATGAATGAATGAATGAATGAATGAATGAATGAATGAAACAGACCCAACACCAAGTGACTGTATGACCAGCTTCAGTAGTCTAGTGCTTTAAGCCATCAGTCTCAAGGCCGGTAGGTACCGAGTTCACATCCCAGTACTGGCATCCACCGAATGTAAGTATTAACAGTTCAGTGGGCAAGTGTAAAACGACCATCATGGCATTATAACAAATGTGCTGAGGTGTCATTAAAAAAATATCTTATTAGTCTGTCTGTCTGTCTGTCTGTCTCACATATGTTTCTGGATGGGTTTTTTTCAGAAGGTCTTGAGATATTGAGCTGACATTTTGTGTATAGCTTTATCATATACTGTTACAGATCAAGTTTGACTTTCATGGCAATTTACCCATTTTTGACGGAGTTAGGGCCCTTGGACTTAGGAGATATGAAAATTGGTTTTCCAGACCTTTTTTTCCAGAGTGCCTTAAAATATTGACCTGAAATTTTGTGTATAGCTTTATCATATACTGTTACAGATCATGTTTGACTTTCATGGTGATTTACCCATTTTGACAGAGTTATGGCCCTTGAACTTAGGCAACGTGAAAATTGGTGATTTACCTACTTTTCACAGATGTTTGGCCCTTGAATTGAGAAGATACGAAACGTTGTTGGGATCAGGTAGGGGACTTGTATTGCTTTAGCAGTACTCTCAAAATGCTTGTTTCATTTAAGAATTGACCACAATTATTTTTTGGTTCATGCAAGTATGAACTGAAAAAACGATGTGCACACTTTTGTATGACCTGCTATGCGGTGTCATACAAAAGTCAAATCTTATAATTAAATTTATATGCATACTTTAACAATACATAACTGAATTTATTTTGTTTAGCTTTAAATACGCCTGTAGTATTATTTGTGTAAACTTCATTAATACTTATGTCATGTAAGAATGCAAACATTCATTCACTATTATTTGAATCAGGTGATTTTTTGGTAGCTGCTGTGCATTTTTATGGATCATTGGAAGGAATTGTCCTATTTAGTGTTTAGTTTACATTTTATGCTGTCGGTGGAACCGTTTAATTTTTGCCAACAGCTGTAGAACATCGCTTACAAGTAAGTTACAGGCGTAAAGTTTCCTACATGATTTCTTTGGCCACCGATGGAGTCTCATTTGATGATTACTGAAGGTTTTTTTGTTTTGTTTTAAATCAATGCGTATAGATCTACATGTCTACTCTGCCATAGCATTTTCCATTAATTTATTATATACATTTTTTTATTGCTTTTGTAGCTTTCATGTGTGTTTTCTTTAAAATATCTAAATATGGTTGCCTGAATAATCAGGCTTGTTGCACAAAAGTAGTGCGAGTCAGTGGTGGGAGGGCTTAGAAGGTGTGGCTTAAATCTTTTCAGTTCATCGAGATATGAATGAAAAAACGTAAGCACCTCTAAACCAATCAGATTGCCCTAAAGTGTATAGATGTAAAGAAAATTTAATTATTTCAAAATAATCATTATCTCATTGACCAACACAGTTTGAGAGTTACTCCGCATTAAAAACATTACGGTATCAACATGACCTGCAGAAGATGGCCGATATGACCCAGGTTGAATACAAGCACTTATTGAATGACTGTAATAATCACATGAGGCCTGGTTCACCCAGAACCGCACACACAGTCGACAGTAGACAGTCTGATTACAAACAATAATGATAGGAAAATCTATACCCAGTGTGGCTTGTAGCCAGCCATGTGGTCACAGACTGAGAAGCTTGAACCGTCTTTAATTTGTTACAATCTGATATTAATTTCATTTCAGCTTTATTTTCGTGCTTATATCCAATTCAGGTTCAAGCACACTGTCCTGGGCAGACAACTCAGCTATTTGATGGGCTGTCTGTCCAGGACAGTGGGTTTGTGGTTAGTTGTTAATGGTTAATGAATGGATGGGTGGATAGATGGATGGATGGATGAATGGATGGATGGGTGAATGAATGGATGGATAGATGGAGAGAAGGATGGATGGATGGATGGATGGATGGATGTGGATGGATGTATGGGTGGGTGGATAGATAAATAGGTGGATGGATGGATGGATGGATGGATGAATGGATGTGAATGAACAGATCAATGGATGGATTAATGAATGAATGACAGAGTTATTCCATGGCCTAGCAGTCACATCTCAACCATATTGAGCCGAACTTACCAAGTATGTTATTCTTAAAGACAGGTGATTAGGCCTAAACATTGTAAATGTATGTTGTTACATGTGTTTAAAACAAAAACAGGCTTTGTAAATTCGGCCCATTCGGTCCTCTCTAGATCTCAACCCCTGAAAATGAGAAAAAAACCTTCAAGTGGTAGTTATACACCTTCCCAAGGTCGGGATGTAGCTGGGTGGCAGAGCTCTCGCCTGAGGTGTGCCGGGTCACAGGATCGAGCCCCCTCTGTAGTGAGGTCTGACTGTTAGTTATGGTTTAGTGGCACGGAAAGCGGAGTTGCGAGGAAAACATTCCATGTTAGAGTAACGAGGAGATTCTCCAGACATCACAGTCATTATAACCTGTCACAATCAATATGCTCTTATGCTCACAGGTTAACTTGGTGTGTTGGGGGGGGGGAGGACCAATGCCATAATTCAATTATTTTTTACAAAATGTCATTAATAAATGGAGTATGGTGGTTAAGAAGATGGTTGAATAAAGTACATTTAGGGACAAATCAAATTATTTTTGTTCAGTTAATACTTCGTTAGACCATTAAACAGGTCAGTGGTCTGTGACAATATGCCTTTAAATAGATGAAAGGAAGGTTTACGTTATATATCTCAAATACGGTAGATGAAATGAAGGTTTACGTTCTACAGAACTTAAATACTAGTAGCTGAAATGGAAGGTTTATGTTCTAAAGACCATAAATAGATGAAAGGAAGGTTTATGTTCTACATACATTAAATAGATGAAAGGAAAGTTTACATTGTTTATTCAGCAACTCACACCTCCATTCATTCATCCATCCACATTTTCACTCATTCATTTATTCAGTCATTCTTTCATTCACATTATTAATTCATCAACCATCTATATATTCATTCACTCATTTCATTCATTTGTTTGTTTGTTCACTCAGTCCTTCCATCCATCTGTCCATCCATCCATCCGTCCCACTGTCCATCCATCCATCCCACTGTCCATCCATCCATCCATCCATCCCACTGTCGATCCATCTGTCCGTCCCACTGTCCATCCATCCATCCATCCCACTGTCCATCCATCCATCCGTCCCACTGTCCATCCATCCATCCATCC
This sequence comes from Gigantopelta aegis, assembly GCF_016097555.1. Taxonomy (NCBI): domain Eukaryota; kingdom Metazoa; phylum Mollusca; class Gastropoda; order Neomphalida; family Peltospiridae; genus Gigantopelta; species Gigantopelta aegis. The sequence goes on along the minus strand of NC_054710.1, from coordinate 38,785,534 downwards.
CACTGTTGATCCATCTGTCCATCCCACTGTCCATCCATCCATCCATCCAACTGTCGATCCATCCATCCATCCCACTGTCGATCCATCTGTCCATCCCACTGTCCATCCATCCATCCATCCCACTGTCGATCCATCCATCCATCCCACTGTCGATCCATCTGTCCATCCCACTGTCCATCCATCCATCCATCCCACTGTCGATCCATCCATCCATCCCACTGTCGATCCATCTGTCCATCCATCCATCCATCCCACTGTCGATCCATCTGTCCATCCCACTGTCGATCCATCCATCCATCCCACTGTCCATCCATCCATCCCACTGTCGATCCATCCATCCATCCCACTGTCCATCCATCCATCCATCCCACTGTCGATCCATCCATCCATCCCACTGTCGATCCATCTGTCCATCCCACTGTCCATCCATCCATCCATCCCACTGTCCATCCATCCATCCCACTGTCGATCCATCTGTCGATCCATCTGTCGATCCATCTGTCCATCCCACTGTCCATCCATCCATCCATCCCACTATCCATCCATCCATCCATCCCACTGTCGATCCATCTGTCCATCCATTCACTCTTTTATTCACTCATTCATTCCTTTACTCTTCCATTCATTCATTACACATACAAATATTTTTAGTCATCTTGCTGAATACATCAGAAAATACCATCAACCCTTGCAGCTATTTAACCAAAATCCTTACATACATACAGACACACAGCAAACTAAGTTAGGCAAATGAACATCATTTCTCTTTGCTTTTTGTCGAATGTCAACATAAAAACCGCCACTGTGCTAAGACAATCATCTGGCGATCTTGTCGAACCTCGTGGCTATATGTGGTCATTGCGCTCCACGTATTGACCAGACGTCTTACCCATCATGCTTTTAAACATCTATATTAAATTTTCGCTTCGACCTCATCACGAAAAATCTCATTTCCCAGACTAAAATATTGAACAATTTGAGTCGAGTAAATATTGGCCTGCCAACTCATGCATTGTTACCAGCCCTGATCTGATTGGTCAGATAGCTCTTTGACTGGTGCCCAGCGGACATTTGATTACGGAGCAGGTAAATTCTGTTAGTTGGTGCAGCGAGGGTCTGAAACTCGGTGTACAAGTAGATGTCTTATTATGGCAGCCATGTTGGATGGGCAATAATTTTATCACTGGCGGTAGAATCTGGTGAAAAGGGTGTGATTGTATTTTATATAGAATCCTAATGCGTTTGTTCCTGCTTTTGTAAAAATGCTGGGAAGATAAAATTAGATGAAACTCGGGGGCATTTTCATCAGCAAAACTGGCGCAGATACAAAGTGGCTGAAGGGGATTTCGGATGTAAAAACATTTTAGAATTCTGACACAATCTTCAGAGGAAACCTACATTTTTTGTCCTGAGTCAGGCCATCGATCTTATCAGAGGTCGGATTTGGGATCGGCATGTTCGAAACCCTAGTGGTATATGAGCACGTTAAAATTGTTATCTATCTATCTATCTTTCTAATCTATCTAATCTATCTAATCTATCTATCTATCTAATCTATCTGTCTAATTATCTAACCTCTCTCTCTCTCTCTCTCTCTCTCTCTCTCTCTCTCTCTCTCTCTCTCTCTCTCTCTCTCTCTCTCTCTCTCTCTCTCCATTTTTTTATTATTAGCAAGGGATCCTTTACACATATGCACTTTAACACAAACAGGACATCACATACCATGGCCTTTGATGTACCAGTCATGAGGTTATGGTTGAGATAGAAAACAATTGAATGATTCTGCTGAGAAGATTTGATCCTACGATCCATGCATCTCAGTCTAGTACTCTACCGCCTGAGCTAAATCCCATTTTGTGTCCAAAACTGAGATTAATGGTTAGAGACAGAACAGCACATACCACAGCCTTTGATATAACAATCGTGGATCACTGATTAAGATGGGGAAAAATCCACGCAGGTAATGGGTCCACTGTGGAGGTTTGATCCTATGATCTCAGCACCTCACGTGATGAGCTCTCTTCCGACTGAGCTAGATCTACATAGCCTCAGAATTGGAGTCATTTTTACCGGCCTCGGTGGTGTCGTGGTTAAGCCATCAGACTTAAAGGGACACACCCTAGTTTTTAAACACTAAGGCATAATTTTTACAATTATAGCCATTTTTGACAACTGAAATCAACTTTACTTACATTTTATGGTTTAGATTATCAATTTCCATACATTCGAAGTGTTTTTGGTCATCCTGGTGTTTTTAATATCACAAAATGCATTTCTCATATTTTTAAAAGCGCACATTTGTCTGAGAAATAACAGTTATGGAGTCGAGTTTTAGTCTATTTTTAGAGGGTTTTTTTCACGATTTCAAAGTCACAGACTCTTGTTTCACTTAATTGTAACTTTATCCAAATGTGTTACAGGTTTGTAGATTAAATAAACTTAGTGTTAATTTTTACGGGTTGAAACTAGGGTGTGTCCCTTACTGGGTTTACAGCCCGAAAAAAAAATCCAGTCAAAGAATGGAAGCAAGGAAGGAAGGCAACGTTTTATTTACCGACGCACTCAACACATTTTATTTTAAGGTTATATGGCATCAGACATATGGTTAAGGACCACATTGGTATAGAGAGAGGAAACCCGCTGTCGCTATTTCATGGGCTATTCTTTTCGATTAGCAGCAAGGGATCTTTTATATGCACCATCCCACAGACAGGATAGTGCATACCAAGGCCTTTGTTATACCAGTTGTGGAGCACTGGCTGGAACTAGAAATATCCCAATGGGGCCACTGACGTGGATTGATACTAAACCGACCGTGCATCAAGTGAGCGCTTTTACCACTGGGCTACATCCTGTCCGCCTCTAAGAATGGGTCCTATGATCTAAGCAGCTCCTGTAAGCTCTCTTCTGACTGAACTAAATCCCACCCATTAATTGTTAGAAACAGTTTGTTTTGTTTAACGACACCACTAGAGCACATTGATTTATTACCACGCAAATTCTAATGCTGAAAAAACCAATCTGCAGTTTGATAAAGATTTTAAAACAATATTCAAAATTGTTAATGGAGGAACACATGAGATATGTTCAGGAGACAAAATACTCGCAGTTAAAGTTTGTTTTGTTTAACAACACAACTAGAGCACATTGATTTATTAATCACTGGCTATTGGATGTCAAACATTTGGTAAGTTTGATGTCTAGTCTTAGAGAGGAAATCCACCACATTTTCTTTTTTAGTAGTAGCAAGGGATCTTTTATATGCACCATCCCACAGGCAGGACAGCACACACCACAGCCTTTGATACACCAGTTGTGGAGCACTGGTTGGAACGAGAAATAGAACTTTCATAGGGAGTGAGATCTGTACTAAGGAGGTTTGAGGACATGCTCTCCAGAAAATGTTGAAATAAGAAACTCGGAGACGCGTTTTCCATGGCAACTTGGTGTTATATATAGTGTACTTAAGCGTACAATAAGGAAGGAAGGAAATGTTTTATTTAACGACGCACTCAACACATTTTATTTATGGTTATATGGCGTCGGACATATGGTAAAGGACCACACATATAATGAGAGAGGAAACCCACTGTTGCCACTACATGGGCTACTCTTTTCGATTAGCAGCAAGGGATCTTTTATATGCACCATCCCACAGACAGGATAACACATACCACAGCCTTTGATATACCAGTCGTGATGCACTGGCTGGAACGAGAAATAGCCCAATGGGCCCACCGAAAGGGATCGATCCCAGACCGACTGCGCATCAAGCGAGTACCACTGAGCTACGTCCCACCCCAACAAGACAGGAGGCCAGAGGGGGGCAAGTGGTACACACTGACTGCAATGAGAATGAGCCCACCGACGAGGATCAATCCTAAACCGACTGCGCATCAAGCGAGTGCTGTACCACTGGGCTACGTCCCGCCCCCTAATTGGTAGATAGGTCACTGTAATGATCTGACTGGGCTCTGGGTTGGAAACACTACCATGAATTGGTGTTCCCTTCCTATGTTTTCCATTATGAAATAGTCATTACAAAACAGATCTTAAAACTTATGAGAGAAAAAAACCCACCAACAGAAAAATCTTGAATTACTTGTAAACAGGAAATTAAACATCACACCTTTTTATCCTGTGTTATTAATCTTTTCTTTCTTTTTTTAAAGAAAGTCAATATCATAGGATTAAAAAAAAATTGTTTTAAAAATTGGCATTAGAAGTTGGTATTTTGATTTAATAAGCATTATTTAAAAAGAAAAAAAAAAAAAAAAAAAGAAGTTTGTTTTGCATAATGACACCACTAGAGCACATGGATGAATTAATCATCAGCTACTGGATGTGAAACATTTAGTAATTTTTTATGTATGCCAGTGATCTTAGAAGAAACCTGCTACATGTTTCCATTAGCAGCAAGGAATCTTTAAATTCACCATAAACCGGACAGTACACTGGATATATAAGTTGTGGGATTGGAATGGAAAAAGATCAATGAGTCTGCCAAGGTGGTTCGATCCTACGACCTCAGGTGAGTGTTTTACCAACTGTTATCATGCTGGTTTACACAGATCTACGTGGCTTACACAGATCTACGTGGCTTACACAGATCTACGTGGCTTACACAGATCTACGTGGCTTACACAGATCTATGTGGCTTACACAGATATGGTTTACATAGATGTGGTTTGCACAGATGTGGTTTACACACAGGTGGTTTGCACACAGGTGGTTTGCACAGATGTGGTTTGTATGGATGTGGTTTACACGGATGTGGTTTGCATGGATGTAGTTTGCACAGATGTGGTTTCCACAGATGTGGTTTCCACAGACGTGGTTTACAAAGATATGGTTTCTGTGGGTCTGGTTTACACAGAGGTGGTTTGAACAGAGGTGGTTTGTATGGATGTGGTTTGCACAAATCTGGTTGACACAGATGTGGTTTGAACTGATGTGATTTACACAGATGTGGTTTGAACTGATGTGGTTTAACCAGTACCAGTGGCGTCGTGGTTAGGCCATCGGTCTACAGGCTGGTAGGTACTGGGTTCGGATCCCAGTCGAGGCATGGGATTTTTAATCCAGATACCGACTCCAAACCCTGAGTGAGTGCTCTGCAAGGCTCAATGGGTAGGTGTAAACCACTTGCACCGACCAGTGATCCATAACTGGTTCAACAAAGGCCATGGTTTGTGCTATCCTGCCTGTGGGAAGCGCAAATAAAAGATCCCTTGCTGCTAATCGGAAAGAGTATCCCATGTAGTGGCGACAGCGGGTTTCCTCTTAGAATCTGTGTGGTCCTTAACCATATGTCTGACGCCATATAACAGTAAATAAAATGTGTTGAGTGCGTCGTTAAATAAAACATTTCTTTCTTTCTTTGATGTGGTTTGGACAGAATCCACTGTGCCGTGTTATATGCATTTCTCATTACACGCAGTACCCTGCAGCTGGATATCAAAAGCTGTGGTATGTGTATTCACATCTGTGGAAAAGTGCTTACATAAAGTCTATTGGATGTCAAACATTTGGTAATGTTGACGTAGTCTTAGAGAGGAAGCACACTACAGTTTTTCATTAGTAGCAAAGGATCTTTTATATGCACCATCCCACAGACAGGATAGCACATACCACTGGCTGGAATGAGAAATAGCCCAATGGGTCCAGCAATCAATCCTAAACCGACTGCGCATCAAGCGAGCGCTTTACCACTGGGCTATGTCCCACCCCAAACTGGAAGAAATAACATATATGACAGCAGTGGGCGACATAGCAGTGACACAGTGACAGTCATGTTAAACAATGTGCTGTGCATGTGGTGTTATTAAGTAAATCACTCCTGTTCTTTGTGTAAATAGAGGATAATAAACAAGTTACCAGTTATTATCAAATTTATGTCCCGAGTGAAATAATTTTCAGTTGTCACGAGCTTTAGCGAGTGACAAATGAAAATTATTTCACAAGGGACATACATTTGATAATATCTTGTTACGAGTTTGTTATTCTATTTATTACCTGAGCTATTTTTTCTCTAAAAGCCTTTATTTTCAACACACATACACGTACATGTATTAAAAGGATATAAACCGCTTTACGCACTGTTCTGAGTATTGCTATAACTTTGTAATTTAATCACGTCCATAGATCATTTTCAAAAACAAATGTCCTCTTTATTCTGGTACAAAATCTATAATGAACTGCATTAAAATGATATTTTGTTATAAATTTAACACCAAAAACAGACGGCCGTAAACGCAAATTCTTTAAACTACATGACGTCATTGTGTTTGCCAAATCGTGATGACGTCATATTTAGTACCGACAAGGTCATTGGTTTGTAAGCATCAAATCATCCAATAGTATTGTTCGTTAGACCAATGCATGAGAAATTATGATTTTTATTTTCCCCGTCATGAGTGCCTGTTGGGGTAATAAATAATACATTACTCATGACTAAAAGATTATAGGAAAAAAACAGCCAAGGGTGTTTATTTTCATCATCTAAATTACACATTATACAGAATTATTGTAATATATTGACTGATCCTGGTGCATCATACAGTCTAACCTTTTCGAACAGACCTTGGTGGCATCGTGGTAGGCCATCGGTCTTCAGGCTGGTAGGTGCTGGGTTCGGATCCCAGTCGAGGCATGTGTGGTCCTTAACCATATGTCTGACGCCATATAACCGTAAATAAAATGTGTTAAGTGCGTCGTTAAATAAAACATTTCTTTCTTTCTTATTTCCTTTTCGAACGGACCACATCTACTTGTTTTACAAGTTTTGTTTTGTTTTGTTTAATGATACCACTAGACCACGTTGATATATTAATCGTCGCGCTATTGGATGTAAAACACTTAATAATTTTGACATATAGTCTTAGAGAGGAAACCCGCTACATTTTTCCATTAGTAGCAAGGGATCTTTTACATGCACCATGCCACAGACAGGATAGCACATGCCACGACCTTTGAAATACGAGTCTACTAGTACATGTATTAAGATACCTGTGTTTAGAGATTTCAGTAATATTTACATTAATCATTTAATTTTGTACACAATGACCTCTATTAAATAAGGGGGTGGGATGTGGCCCAGTGGTAAAGCGTTCGCTTGATGCGCGGTCGGTCTGGGATCGATCCCTATCGGTGGGCTCATTGGGCCATTTCTCGCTCACGACTGGTGTATCAAAGGCCATGGTATGTGTTATCCTGTCTGTGGGATGGTGCATATAAAAGATTTCTTGCTGGTAATCGAAAAGAGTAGCCCATGAAGTGGCGACAGCGGGTTTCCTCTCTCAGTATCTGTGTGTCCTTAACCATATGTCCGACGCCATATAACCGTAAATAAAATGTAATGAGTGCGTCGTTAAATAAAACATTTCCTTTCTTTCTATTAAATAATCTACCTTTCTTAAAACACCCCCGTTACTGTTTTCTACAAGGTGTATCATGCATCATTGTAACAAACAGCAACTGTCTTGAGCAGGGGCAGATCCAGAATATTTTTAATGGTGGGGTGGGGGGGGGGGCATACAATTTTTAAAATAGCAATTTGAGTTTGCTGAAGGCAAATGTAAGAAGTTCAGGGGCATGCTCCCCAGAAAACTTTGAAACAGATTCTCAGAGACAGATTTTCATGGTACAGTGAAACCCCTCTAAACCCTGGGAACCAAGAAAAATGTCTGGTATCAAGAGGGATCTGGTTTAGAGAGGTTACGTTCTGTACTGGTTTTTAGAAAGGAACTCTGTGAAACATCCAGTTTTGAGGGAATTCTGGTTTACAAAGGGTCCGGTCTGGAGAAGTTTCACTGTAATATATTAATGTTGGATAAGGTGTATGATGAATTTCAAAAGATCTTAAAAAGATTAATTAAAAAAGCTACTTTTAACTGCTGTATGTGGGAGTGTCTTGGTACCTCTGGATCCACCAATGTTAGAAGACCTACAGACCATGTCACCTGTCTAACAAGACCACTGTATATTCCAACAAATCATGTAATATAGTTCAACTGACCTGAATTAAACAGCCACCTGTCTAAAGAGAGGGGTCTAGACTTAACTGAGCGGAATTAATGTGGGGTCGAGTCATGCTCCACCCCAAAAATATACTGAAAAAAAGAAAGAAAATAGGCTTGAGCAGAGAGGAGTTTGGACCCCCCCCCCCCCCCCCCCCCGCGCCTGGGCATGGCCACCATGGTCCTCTGGCTATGCCCGTGTGTTATTACTTTAGGTGGCTGCTTAAAACAGGTTTCACTGTACTTTTGTTTGTTGCATTATTTATCCTTCCCATTTTTGTAAATTCTTAAAGACTACTTATTAATATTCATGTCACAAGAAATGAGACAGTTTACGGTAAATCTGTTTTAGAATAAAGGTCAACGTAAGCCACGAGAGTAACAATTTCCATTATTCCAGACTGTTGGTATAGTAATTAGTTTCTGAAGTAGATGTAATTTCCGTCACCGTGACACAAGACACGCAATAGAAAATGGAGGAAATTTATTCAAAGAAGACGTTGAGGTGTATCATCAGCGCTAACTTAGACAAATACAGATTTTCCTCATTTTGCTCAAGACAGATGTGTTTCTTGTGTGTTTCTAGAAAAATCTGCATGGGATTTTTATTTTTTTATTTTTTTAAAAATATCTTTTTGAGCTCTATCCACTCATTCACGGTTAGGTTTTCATAGCTAGTGTGGTAAGTGGCAGTCATCCCACGGGCGGTGCAAGAGGGATGAAACATCCTGCTACGTCACTACAAGAGAATGGCAGTCTTCATAAGGACAAGCACCTGATAGTGGATCATGGAATCAAGCACGACTTTAGCGAACATCCTTTCGACTGCTTTGTGCAGATACGATTTTGATAATGGAATATGGTTTTGTCATTCAGATGTGTAGATCATGCATGAGATTTGGGGATTTTTTTTTTTTATTTTTTATTTTTTTAAAAATATTTATTCATTTGAAATAAATGAAATGGATCGGCAAACAGGCTGTAGGCCTATGTAAATATGCCTCTAAGCAGTTGTCCCCCCACCCCCTTCCCCCGGCAGAAACCCCGCAGAATTGTGCACTTTTTAATTTAAATTTACCTTTTTTGTACATTTAGTTTTCGTTATTTTATCCCAGGTACCATCCTGATTTAGTTTGTTCAGCTCATTGTTAAAGGGACAGACCCTAGTTTCAACTCGTGAAAATTAACACTAAGTTCAGTTAATCTACAAACCTTAACACATTTGGATAAAGTTACATTTGAGTCTGTGACTTTGAAATGCTGAAATACCCTCTAAAAATAGACTAAAACTGGACTCCATACCTGTTACTTCTCAGACGCAAGTGCGTTTTTAAAAATATGAGAAATGCATTTTGTGATATTAAAAAAGCTAGGATGACCAAAAACACTACGAATGTACGTAAATGGATAATCTAAACAATAAAATCTAAGTAAAGTATGATTTCAGTTATCAAAAACGGCTCTAATAGTAATCAAATATGCCTTAGTGTTTAAAAACTAGGGTATATCCCTTTAACACGGTGGCTGCTCAATAAAGCTAGGTCCCTTCGACATTTTCCTCTATGAAAAAAAAAGAAGGTATCCATAGCAATAATGATTCTTGAAAATGACCAATTCTGTATTTTACAAAAATCCTATCTTATGGTTTATTACCGTCACTGCCACATTCCCGTGACAAATGTTTGAATGCGGAATTAAAGTGTCACAATCGTAATCCATGTTGAACTTCTTCATCAAGGAGAAAAAGATCTTCAGATAAGAGGATCACATTATTTCAAATCTACAAAGATCTCATAAATCACGACAAGTGAATCGGCACAAAATTCTCCAGAGATTTCCAGTCAAAACGAGCCCATTTATAACCCACAGGACAAGTCCATATTTTATAACTGAAAACCACTTATTTACTTTTTATCTCGCAGTAGATCACTTGATAAAACAGTATATGTTTTCTCGTGGCTATCTTCGTGAGTTTAATGTATCCGTCAACAGGGCCGTAGCTTGCTTAAAATAACGGACAGGTACAAAGAAATCGGGGTACAATTTTACGATAATTTTACGATAATGTTACGAACATCCCAAAATGAAAAAAAAGAGAGAAGTAAACACATCATCGCTTTCGTCACAATTAGTACCCTAGGTTTTGGCAGCATTTCACTGCATCGAGGGATTGAAATTCTCATACATGTACAATTCTTATGGTCTTGACCAACTAGTCTAAAATAACACTTTTTCTTCTTCATATTTTGGCGATGGATTGGGGGGGGGGGGATTTCCCCTTGCCTTTCTCTGCTAGGATAAGTAACAGTCATCGTATACACTGAAACCTGTATATAACGGACACAACCTCAAATAAATAATGTCCAGTATAAAGAGGTGTCCTAAAAATAACCGTATACATTGTGTAATATGAATATAACTCCAGCTGCTTTCCATAATGATGAAGAACATGATTTATTACAACATACGACTTTTACCAAACCTAAAAGCTTATACATGTAGTTAGTATAAAATTAATTTGCACTAGTTCAAAAATACATGCTACAAAATACAGCTAATGTCAACAATAGTGTATTTTTGATATCATCAACACACACACACATGCACACGCACGAACATACACGACCACGTTGCATAGTACCATCATCATCCATCAACCCTCATCTACATTAACGTATATATTTTATATAGGCCTTAAGAATATGAATAATGATGCAGTAACAAGTTTACACTAGATATCAAAACAAATATTTACGTCAAGTTAGCAAATTACTCCAACCATAAAACCAGACAGTAATTTATCTGTACAAATAATCAACATACCACTGAATAAAAGCATGAGTCGAGCCGCAACATCAATCCTTAATTCGTACATGCACCAAAATCTAGCACGCAAAATAATGATTTTTTTTTCTCTCCCTTTCTTCTTCTTCTGTTTCTTCCAAATCATTCAACAAATGTAATAAATTGTTCACTCACCAAATATCAAACCACTGCACGGCCGAGCTACAGGTTTCCCAGTCGAGCAAATTAATCCGACGAGAGAGATCTTTACGAAAAGCAGCCGCGGTGTCACAAAAACTGATGGAGCGAAATAGAGAGAGAAGACAAAAATCAATGGCGATCAGTGCGGCCCGGCGCTCGTGACATGAGCTCTGTATTTGACGACGTGCACTGCCAGTTGTTGAGTGGCACACACCGCAGTCTATAGATACAGGACCTCTTAAGAGTCCTTAGATAATTAACACATTTCCTTCAGTTAAATGGCAGATCCTATGAGCTTCACGGCCTGAGGTGCGGTTGGTTGTACGATCGAGCCCTCCGCCTTTCACTCGGTGGACAACTGTTGAATTTTTATATTGATATTGATCATCACTTTATTTATTTGCATTACCATAGTTTGACACCCAATAGCCGATGTATTTTTTGTGCTGGGGTGTCGTTAAACATACATTCATTCATTCATTCACTCGGTGGACATTGGAGTTACTTTCCGTTCCAACTCTGGCTACGTTCAGTGCATAGGTTTTGCTGCAAGCATCCGCAAACGATTTCAATGTTCGACAAATATTTGAGAAAGTCTCTAGCTCTCGTACAAGCTTTGGCTAGTACCCTATATATATATATTGTAGTAATGCAGTTATAAGACCGAGCCCTCTCAGGGTTATTTCCCGTTCCAGCATGGGCTACGTTCAGTTTTGTTGCGATCACTCGTTAACGATTTCACTGGTCCCATCCCTGTCAAATTGATTTGATATTAAGCGTAAAAAAGAATCTATGTAGCGTTTGGTAACATCAGTATTTTAGACATCATGTATGTGATACTTGTTTATGGGGAAAAGTGCACATGAAATCCAATATTTTTCTTACCCACATATTGTAAACAGAATTAATTTCAGTGAGCTCTGCCCTGTGCTAGTTTTGATTTAGTAAACTAGTCTGGGAGTGGCAGTGCAAGAGGGATGAAAGAAAGAAATGTTTTATTTAACGACGCACTCAACACATTTTATTTACGGTTATATGGCGTCAGACAGATGGTTAAGGACCACACAGATTTTGAGAGGAAACCCGCTGTCGCCACTACATGGGCTACTCTTCCGATTAGCAGCAAGGGATCTTTTATTTGCGCTTCCCACAGGCAGGATAGCACAAACCATGGCCTTTGTTGAACCAGTTATGGATCACTGATCGGTGCAAGTGGTTTACACCTACCCATTGAGCCTTGCGGAGCACTCACTCAGAGTTTCGAGTCGGTATCTGGATTAAAAATCCCATGCCTCGACTGGGATCCGAACCCTGTACCTACCAGCCTGTAGTCCGATGGGCTAACCACGACGCCGGTCTGCAAGAGGGATGAAATCTCCAGTAAAGGAACTCGGGAGTGGATGTCCTCCTATTGACGAGGCACTAGATAGAGATTCATGGAATCGTACACCACTATTTTGCCGAATACCCACTCGACTGCAAATATGATCTTTGGCTACTTCTCGTTTCAGCCAATGCACGACTGGCATATTAAAAGTCGTATGTGCTATCCTGTCTGTGGGGAAGTGCATAAAAAACATCCCTTGCTGCATTAGAAAAAAACCCTGTAGCGGGTTTCCTTCCTAAGACTAAATGTCAAAATTATCAAATGTTTGACATACAATAGTCCATGATTAATAAATCAGTGTGCTCTAATGGGGTTGTTAAACAAAACAAACCAGTGTTTCTGCTTTTGCATTTGCACCCACTTCCTCCAGTATCTCTTATGAAAACTCCTTTGCAGCCAATCAAAGGGAGTATTAGCGGGTTTCCTCTCTAAGACTATATGTCAAAATTACTAAATGTTTGACATCCAGTAATGGATAATTAATAAATAACTGTGCTCTAGTGAGGTTGTTAAACAAAACAAACAAACTTTATAATTTTCTTTCCATCAGTAGTTATATATTCAAACAGTGTTTCTGTTTTACTAAATATCTTTGGCGTAACCAAGGACGTTTGTGAAGGGTTGCTTTTAAAAGTTGACGTTCAATAGCATTCTTTGCCCCAACAATTTGTATCCATGAAGGGTACACCCCCACACCATCTCCCCACCCTTCATAGGATACATCTATTCCCATGATATTACATAATGAATCTGTAAAAATGTGGAATAAAAACAAATATTCACTTTCTTCTCACTACAGTGATAAAAACAAAATATAACAGGACAAATCTATTTCTCCATTTCCCGACTACCTGCCTCACCGCAGTGTGATTATTTCATCTCCCGACCACCTGCCTCACCGCAGTGTGATTATTTCATCTCCCGACCACCTGCCTCACCGCAGTGTGATTATTTCATCTCCCGACCACCTGCCTCACCGCAGTGTGATTATTTCATCTCCCGACCACCTGCCTCACCGCAGTGTGATTATTTCATCTCGTCATTAGCTATCGGTGATTGGGGCAGGACGTAGCCCAGTGGTAAAGCGTCCGCCTAATGCGCGGTCGGTTTGGGATCGATCCTCGTCGGTGGGCCCATTGGGGTATTTCTCGCTCTAGCCAGTGCGCCACGACTGGTATATCAAAGACCGTGGTATGTGCTATTCTGTCAACGGGATGGTGCATATAAAAGATCCCTTGCTACTAATGAAAACAATGAAGCGGGATTCCTTTCTAAGACTGTCGAAATTACCATATGTTTGACATCCAGTAGCCGATGATTAATAAATCAATATGCTCTAGTGGTGTCGTTAAACAAAAATAAACTTTAAAGGGACATTCCTGAGTTTGCTGCACTTTTTAAGATGTTATCGACTAACAAAGACTTTTTAACGATTGTTATATTTTTCTGCATCAAATATTAGTGGCTGTATAGTAAACGTGTTCTGATCGTTCAAATATTTGTACTAGGTTCAATTTCATTTTATTTCCTAAAATATTTTTTTTTCGTACGTACGAAATTATTTGAAGACAAAATCCAGTTTGGGCTTCCCCTGCGCGTGCTGTAACCTCACCGTGGTGCAGGGGTGTAACATTCTCTTTGAGAATGGCCAATAAGCACAACATTGAAGTTTTTAGTAAAATTCAGTATCCGTAAAATTCTGTGATATTTGTGTTTTTGCACAGTTCTTTACACTGTTTTTGTTTAAACCTCGAATTTTTATATTGATGTTGATCATCACTTTATTTATTTGCATTACCATAGTTTGACACCCAATAGCCGATGTATTTTTCGTGCTGGGGTGTCGTTAAACATTCATTCATTCATTCATTCATTCATTCCAGTTTGGGCTTGTTACAAATACTAAGACGACCAGAAACACATTGAATGTACAGAGACTAATATACTAAATAAGAAAATACATTTAATATGTAAGTTTAATCGTAGAAATAGTTTATTAATCGGAAACATCTTACAATGCAGCAAACTCAGGAATGTCCCTTTAAGTATCAGCGATTCGACAGAAAGACGCGTTTAGCCACACAGTGTGATTTCATAAATCGATCACTCACATGAAGATGTCATTGATTCCTGTTACAGTCTGGTTAGAAAGAAAGAAAACTTTTCTCCGTACCATCGATTATGAGCTATAAAATAAAAATCACAAGAAAAAGAACAAAGACAAAAACACGCCAACAGAATAAGTATTAAAATTATACGTAGAAAGACGAAAGTTAAAGTTTGTGTTTGTTTAACGACACCACTAGAACACAGTTTATTAATCAGTGGCTGTTGGATGTCAAACATTTGATAATTTTGAAATATAGTCTTAGAGAGGAAGCCCGCTACATTTTTTTCATTAGTAGCAAGGCATCTTTTATATGCAACGTCCCACAGACAAGGTAGCACACACCACGGCCTTTGATATACCAGTCGTGGCGTACTGGCTGGAAAGTGAAATTACCAAAATGGGCTCACCGACGGGGATTGGCCATAGGGTTTACCACTGGGTTACGTCCCGCCACTAGAAGGAGATGTTTTATTTAACGACGCACTCAACACATTTGATTTACGGTTATATGGCGTCAGACATATGGTTAAGGACCACACAGAAATTGAGAGTGGAAACCCGCTATCGCCACTTCATGGGCTACTCTTTTCGATTAGCAGCAATGGATCTTTTATATGCACCATCCCATAGATAGGATAGCACATACCACGGTCTTTGATGTACCAGTCGTGGTGCACTGGCTGGAGCGAGAAATAGCCACTGACGGGGATCGATCCCAAACCGACAGCGCATCAAGCGAGCGCTTTACCACTGGGCTACGTCTCGCCCCCCCCCCCCCCCCCCCCGCGCCACTAGAAAGACAGTGCTTATTCGAAACTAGTTATGATGATGAATTGACCAAATTTTGTGTTGCATAATTTACACACACTCCACATCACTCCTAAATATTACCATTCCAGGCGCGGATCCAGAGGGACGGTGCTGGGGTTGCACACCCCTCTCTCAATATCGAAGTACCCCGAAAATTCAGAAACTATCAGGTGTACAATAAATGTGGGTTTTTTGTGTTTTTTTATCGGGGGAAGATAAAATAGTTGCACACACCTATCCCATGAAACATATTGTGTATATCAACCACACTCTTTGCCAGTGTATTCCCACCTGTGTCTTAATTATCAACTAGTATTGCCTATCACACTGTTTAAGTATTATTTATTCCCAAATATTGCGGGCACATCAACGTGTATGTTATTCATCTATTAGTGCAACCCATCAGCTAAGGCAACAAATGCGATAGACTACAATCTACGATCAGTTTGGGAGCTGGTCGCAACTCCGCTGGGAAATCAAACTGTGAGTTGAGACCCTATATCTGAAGTGTGCAGCCAATCAATGGTTTGTATGGAGTCGGCACATATTAACGAAATTTAGTTTGAAATCACGCCTTTTCTGGTCCTGCAGTGAAGTGTTTCTGTTCCCATACAAACTGGAGTACCAGACAAAGCCAGAGAGGACACATACCCAGCAATCACTATCTATAATGCAAGGCCTTTTGAACAGTTTGTGATCATTCTGATAATTTCTCCTCTTTTAATCTGCACTGCCTCACGCCAAATTGTACTTACCTGATGCCGCACCTCACAAGGAACCTTTTTTCTCACTCATGTCCAGTCGTCTACCGCACACATATCGTGCTAAATATTTTGTACAAAGATGGATTCCATAAATACAATCTCCATGGCCGCCGCCATCTTTCACTTAAGCACACAAGTGGCTATTGACACGACAGTCGTGTCTATAGCTTTACCTATTGAGGGCTGACCATCTACACGACGGTTGTATTTTGGGGTGTAAGGCCAGCACACACCATTTAAAGGCCAGCACACACCAATTAAATTTTCCACTGCGAAGCGCGGGTTACATCTAGTATAATTACATTGACAAGATATGATGACTAGATAAATTTATATATTTTCGATCACTGTCACTTGTGGGGACTGAACTACTTATATAATTGTAATTACTGTATGCATAGACAGGATATGATGACTAGATAAATTTATATACTATCGATCACTATCTCTTATGGGAACTGAACTACTTTTAAAACTATAATTACTATATGCATTGACAAGATATGATGACTAAATAAATATACATTTTTTCGACCACCGTCACTTATGGGGACTGAACTACTTTTATAACTGTAATTAGTGTATGCATAGGCAAGCAGGGCCGGATTTAGACCTTGGTGGGCCCGGGACAGGGGCCAGGGGCTCTTCAGATTCGGGAGCCCCTCAACATAGAAATTAAATTGCATGACAAATAAAAAAATGAACTAATTTTATAATTATTACATTTTTTTTTTTATAAAGGAAGACCTTAGTCGGGGGAGGGGGGGCTCTGGCAGGGAGGCCCGGGGCAATTGCCCCCTTATAAATCCCGCACTGTAAACAAGATATGATGACCAGATAAATTTCTATATTTTAGGTCACTGGAATGAAACTACTTCTACACTAAATATGACCAGCAAAGGAATGCTGTATTGTTGAAAGGTAATTATTCTTAATAAAAAGTTTATTTTTAAAGTTACGGTTGCACGATTCTTTCACTTTTAAATGCATTTTCTATATCAGAATATATATTCTGTGAAATATAAGACACTATCGAAAAAGCTCCGTGACAGATATTTTAGGAAGTGTATTAGCTTCATAATTTCCATGCAAAAAATCAACATAGGTTGACCATAAAGAATTTGACTTGACCACCCTTTTGTCAGAGTCATTAAAACTGACAAGTAATTTCAAACCAATGGAGTAAAAAACTATTACAGAGTTCAACCTAACTGCAATCATCAAATCTGAATGATAAAACCGTATTCCATAATCAAAATCGTATCTGCACAATACAGAGTCGAACGGATGTTTTAGGCAAAGTCGTGATTGCTTTCATGATCCACTATCAGGTGTTCGTCCTTAGGAGGACTGCCATTCCCCTTGGAGATCCGTAACAGGATGTTTCATCTCCTACACCGCCTGTAGGAGGACTGCCACTCCCTTGGATATCCGTAACAGGTTTCACCCCTGCACCGCCTATAGGAGGACTGCCACTCCCTTGGAGATGCGTAACAGGATGTTTATCCCCTGCGCCACACCCCTTTGAGATCCGTAACAGGATGTTTCACCCCCCTGCACCGCCTGTAGGAGGGCCGTCACTCTCCTTGGAGAT
Source organism: Gigantopelta aegis (assembly GCF_016097555.1). Lineage (NCBI taxonomy): Eukaryota > Metazoa > Mollusca > Gastropoda > Neomphalida > Peltospiridae > Gigantopelta > Gigantopelta aegis. Next base: position 38,767,866 of record NC_054710.1, on the reverse strand, counting down.
CCGGAACAGGACCCCTTTCATCCTGTAGGGAGGCCGTCACTGCTCCTTGGAGATCGGAGATCCGTAGGAGGACTGCCATCTTGGAGATCCGTAACAGGATCTTTCACTCACCTGTAGGAGGGACTGCCACTTCTTGGAGATCCGTAACAGGATGTTTCACCTCCTGTAGGAGGGCTGCCACTCCTCTTGGAGATCTGTAACAGGATGTTTCACCCCCTGCACCGCCTCTAGGAGGGCTGCCACTCCCAAAACTTGCACAGGATAGAGCTCAGTGGAATATAAACAGCTGTGGTGATATCAGGTGTTCACAAAAGGTGGGCATATTCTTTTCCACACGTGACACCCGTCATGAGTATAGCATACGATCATCAAGTCGATAGTTAAAATGTACAAGATTTTCACCAAAAAGATGTTAAGGCATGTTCAAGGTCAAAATAAGAGTATTGCAGCAAACATATTTTTAGTCAGATCGTTTGGAGGCTTTCAGGGGTCCTTTGATGTTACAACCCTGATTAAACAACTTCTTTTTCAGGGACCTAATTCACAAATGCTCTGGTAGACAACAAAGCATCCTCTTTGCAAGTTTTTTAACATTGCACTGCGAGATCGCAAAGTTGCGAGAGTTTAGTGAATTAGGCGCAAGAACGATATGTCTGTCTTTACAATCGGCATATGACAAGCATATTGCAAAATGTAGACAGCAAAAGCTGGAGCAGAAGGAATATTGCTCGACATGAAGTGGAAATTGACTATTGGAAAGGTAGTCATCCCTTTTTTATACATAGCTTACTATAAAGGCCAACGTCGTTCTAAATCTATTATGTGTAAACCAAGGTATGGAACGGATTTTATACTTTCGGTAGTTTCCTTTATTTTTAACTCTGGTGGGTAAATCGATGGAAGGTAATCTGTGATTGTATTATTATCGCATCATATAAGATCATCAATATATCGACGTGTAATTAAACCTTTTCGCCAGACATCTTTGCCAGATTAGTTATAAAATTTGATTAATATGTATAGAGAAACAAATCATCGAGTAATGGAGCACAGTTGGTGTTCAATCAATAAAGAAAGATTTATTAACCATCGGTTATTTGATGTCAAACATTTGATAATTCTTACATACAAACTTTGTTTTTGTTTAGCGACACCGTGCCACTAAAACACATTGATTTATTAATCATCGGCTACTGGATGTTAAACATGTGATAATTCCGAGATAAAAAGTTTGTTTTTATTTAACGACACCGCTAAAACACGTCGATTTATGAATCATCGGCTACTGGATGTCAAACATTTGATAATTCTGACATACAAAGTTAAGAAGTCTCGTTTATCTCATGAACAACTTTTATATTTCAATAACAGATCCCAGGCTGTACATACTATAGTGTGTGTGTGTGTGTGTGTGTGTGTCTGTCTGTCTGTCTGTGTGTCTGTCTGTGTGTCTGTGTGTGTGTGTGTGTATCTGTGTCTGTCTGTCTGTATATATATATATATATATATATATATATATATATATATATATATATATATATATATATATATATATGAATGAAGGCAGGACAGGCTGGTACTAATCATACACCTACAACCACCATTTTGACACCTTTGTGATGGGGTGTCGTTAAACATTCATTAATTCATTCCTATCCGGGATCAGATCGATGGGCATACCAGAGACCGGACCCGGGATGGACATGATCGGACCAGGGATGGACATCCCCGAAACCATCGTGGTATAATAGAGTTCTCAATCACTCTATTCATTCCAACGAGGACCCGGACGCCCGTGATATAGCCCAGCGCGGCGCTAGCGGGAAACTCAAAACATAACTATCTGTAGAAATCAATAGGACGCAGTAGATAAAACTCATCTAACTCCAAGGGAGCAGTTAGTGAGAATTATCATGGCATTAGATCGCAGCATGCCAACTCGTGTTTTACGTGATTTTTCAAATAGCTTCAGACATTGCTTTAAACCATCATGATTCATAGTTGAGAGCCGTTCAAGTCGGTAGAAGAGAAAGGATAGTAGGCCAAGTCTTACCTCTCATATGCGTACAAGATTGGGAAGGGGGGGGGGGGGGGTGGCAGAGGGTCAACTGACTACTACCTCCCTCGCCGTTTCGTACGCAACTGGAGAAAATCCTTGAATTCGGCCACAAATTAGTTTGACACCCAATAACCGATGTATTTTTTTGTGCTGGGGTGTCGTTAAACATTCATTCATTCATTCGGCCAAAAACGATAGAGATACTAGTATTCGAGCAAAATGACGTGGTCTGAAACCTTCCATCTACGTATGTCCATCATTCTACCCACTATATTAATTGCACTCCATTGAAAAATGCGTATTGAGTCATTTGAAACCCTATATATAGCTGTTTGACAGAAATGCTAATATAAATAAATGTTATCCAGATTCGGACATTTTTGTTTAATTCGGGCAAAAATAGCACCCCCCTCCCCCCTTTACAAAAATGGGAGCCACTACGCCTATGTTACCCCTCTCCTTGCTGCCCCAGTTTAAAAATAATTGCAATATATAAAAACAAATCTTACTGGCGGTTCTCAGATTCAACTAGCCCACCAATTATCACAATGAAATTTAACTGTACAGCCGATATCAAAACTAGAATGTTCTATGTTGAATAATAACGATGTGCTCACCGTATATAGTCTGTTTGTTTCAACAGAAAACCGATAAATTGGCATGTAACCTCATGATGAATAAAGTTAAATGAAATTTAAAAAAACAACAGCGTGTTTTAAACCCATAGCAACTCTAAGTACTATTTTTTGGGAAACAGCCAAGATATTGTCTCTGAAGTAAAGTATTATGCAGTACGAAGAGACTAAAGATAGAACTGCGTGTACTTTAGTAAACTATTCTGGGAGTGACAGTCCTCTTTGTGGCGATGCAAGACGGATGGAATAAACTTTGTGGCGATGCAAGACTTAAATGGTGAAAGCTCCAGTAAAGGGACCGGCCTCGGTGGCGTCGTGGCAGGCCATCGGTCTAGGCCATCGGTCTACAGGCTGGTAGGTACTGGGTTCGGATCCCAGTCGAGGCATGGGATTTTTAATCCAGATATCGACTCCAAACCCTGAGTGAGTGCTCCGCAAGGCTCAATGGGTAGGTGTAAACCACTTGCACCGACCAGTGATCCATAACTGGTTCAACAAAGGCCATGGTTTGTGCTATCCTGCCTGTGGGAAGCGCAAATAAAAGATCCCTTGCTGCCTGTCGTAAAAGAGTAGCCTATGTGGCGACAGCGGGTTTCCTCTAAAAAAATCTGTGTGGTTCTTAGCCATATGTCTGACGCCATATAACCGTACATAAAATGTGTTGAGTGCGTCGTTAAATAAAACACTTCTTTCTTTCTTTCTTTCTTTCTCCAGTAAAGGCTTTCCTCGGGAGTGGCTGTCCTCCTATAGACGAGGCACTAAAAAATCCATAGAAACATCCACTATTTTGCCAAATACCCATCCGAGATACGGCCCTGATCATGTATTACGGTTTTGTCGTTGATATTACCTTGAATGTTCCATCAATTGCCTTAAAACCTGTATCAGAAAAGAAGATTTAACCTATACAGTTTGATGGTAATTTGTAAAGATCTTTTTAAAAATTATTATTTACCAATTGCCCCGTACATGTACTGTACGACATCAGCTCCACATGTCAGTTTTCAATTCAATTCAAATCATTTATTTTATATATGGATCATTTAAAATGGCATGACATACATTGGACAACATAATAAGAACATAAAATGGTTAAATCAGATATATATTAATAGTAATGATGGCAATGATTATATACATGTAATAGTTATACGATATGTATATGTAGTGTGTATATGTGTTAATTCAAGTTGGTGTTGTAGTGAGGGTCTGGTAAGTTAATTTTGCCTATGGTTGAACATTTCATAACATAATTTGCCAACAGTTGGAGTTACATGTACCTGTTCTGGACTGTCAAGAAGGAAAGCACATTTTTCCAGTTCAGACAGAAATGTGAACTCAGAACATATTTCATCTATTTATAATATAGTATTTTTCTTAAATGTATATTTATTGGACATTGAGTTAAAAAAATGAATCTCATCTTCTGGTTCTTGTTGGCACAAAATTATATTTCAAGTAATTTGCCATTTCATATTTGTTTTTAGTATGTTTAATTATTTGCAGCTTTTCAGAGTTCTGTAGCTTAATTTTAAAGTGTTCGTAATTTCTTGTCATCAAGGATTTTACTTACGTAGCTAGAGTTTGGTTTTGAACCAATTTTAGCGTTAGTTAATAGACTTTTGGTCTATATAACTACATTCAACAAATCATAGAACCGATTTTCGGTACCTTTAAAACTGGAGTGTATGACATACAAAATCAATACTTTTTCTGTATTACAAACATTATATAGCCAAAACTTGATCTGAGGGATATCTTAACTTTTATAACTGTAAATGATCAGTTTTAAAGGTTTTTGTATCTTACATTCTAGCAAAAAACATCATCTTTAAAAGGGATGGGGTATGAAAGGAAATTGTTTTCTATTCTGACACATTCGCTGGTTGAATTTAATTGCCAGCAATCATGAAAACAGGCACACAAATGCCCGAAGCAAAATTGAAGAAGATGAGATTTTTGCAGGTTTGAAATCCTTCAACGATCACAAAATTATCTGTAAATGTGGCTTCAATAATATCTTCACGTCAACCCGTACCAAACGCGTCCGCATTTTAGGGCTTTACAAATGTAGCCAGGAACGACCACTCGTACAGACGGTTGTTCAGGGTCGTAAATAAGCCTCATTAGATATACTCGCTCGTCGGGCATGGCAACAAGTTCTGTAATGGTGACAGCGAGGGGAACGTAGCCCGGGATTTCCCCCGGGATACACACCCATTTAGGACTGTAAGTCGTTGATTGGGTGAACTAATGTAGTTTAGGACAGCGAGGAATGGAAAAGCAGACCGAATTCGGCAGCGAGGCCATCGGCTTTATGGGCTAGTAGGTACTGGGTTCACATCCCGGTACCGGCTCTCACCCAGAGTGTGTTTCCAGGACAGTGTACTTTAACCTTAATTGGATATAAGCATGAAAATAAGTATAAATGAATGAAAAGGAATAGCGAACCGAATTCGGCGGCGTGATGGTTAAACCATCGGCTTTAAAGGCTGGTAGGGACTCGCACCTAAAATGAGTTTTAGTGGTAGTACTCATGACGAGTGCCACCGGTGGCGCAGGATATGTTTAACGTTCGCGATCACATGATATCATCACTATTTTGACAGTCATTCATAAACGCCTGTCATCACAGCTGTATTCAGAGGCGGATCGGGGGGGGGGGGGGGGGGCACGGGCCTGGCCCCCCCCCCGTAATTTTGCGATAGTCATAATTTTATCTATTAATTTTCATTTTTTTTACTATCCCCCTCTAAACCTCCCTCATGTCACTGGCCCCCCCCCCCCAAATGGATTTTCTGGATCCACCACTGGTATTTATTTCAATGAGCTCTGACCAGTGCTAGTTTACATTTAGTATAAAACTAGTCTGGGAGTGGCAGTCCTCTTTATGGCGGTGCTGGAAGGATGTATTGCCCAGTAAAATATCTCCTCGAGAGTGACTGTCCTCCTATAGACGAGGTGCTAGATGGAGATTCATAGAAAACCCCCACTATTTTGCCAAATTCCAGCCGGATATTCGGTCCAGCAAGCTATAAATTCTGATGGTCCAAATAAAAACCTACCGGACCAAACACAATGGACTCGACGGGACGACAGGCAAAAAAAATATCCCGGCTCGTGGTGAAATATTTCGACCCCTTCATACACAGTACGAAAAATAAAAATTTTAAAAAGAGAAAAGCAAACATTATGGACAGGCCAAGGAAACAGTGTATGTACATGTGGTAAAACCCAAAATAATAAACACAATTTATCACATTAGATTAGATTAGATTACACACACACACACACTGAATATTACAATAAAAACCCCATATATTTGATCATGTAAATAAATGACAAAACCGTATTCCGTTATCAAAATCGTATTTCTGCATAAGGCAGAGTCGAAAGGATATTTTATTCAGAATCGTGATGTCTATGATTCACTATCAGATGCTCGTCCTTAGGAGGACTGCCACTCTCACGACACGCGTAACGATATGTAAACATACATTTTTTAGTTAATATCATAAACTTTTGCTGCATAAAAACTAGTTTCTTTAAAAACTGAACTCTCATTTGTGATGAGAATTGAGAAGTACTTCTTGAAATAAAATGACTTAGATGATTTATACTTTCACCCGATTAAAAAAAAAACCCCCAAAACACCTCTCACTTGTGACGCTTAGAACAGCTTAGAAATACCACACGTGAAGTACTTTTAAAAATAAAATGACTTAGTTTTTCTCGACTTTCATATGATAAACTACCGATTTCTCACTTGTGACGCTTAGAGCTTTTTAAAATATCACATGTGAAGTACTTCTAGAAATAAAATGACTCAGTTGTTCTCAACTTTCACATGATAAGAAAGGTCTTGATAAGTCATTAACCATGCTAAACACAGCTTTCCGTTCTATTCCACTGATGGGATAGGAGCTTAGAGCAGTTTAAAAATACAAACACGGAGTATATTTCTTCGTGTTGTTTTACCGGAATGTTAAATGAATAACAGAAGTCACAAGTTGGTTTGTAGGTTATTTTCCTTTCAACATGAAACATGATTAACAAGTTGACAACATGGTGATACAGATAATATACAAGTCTGAATTCTTAGGTGAATGACACACAGGTCTCCCGACAGAGTTGACATGGCTTATATCACAAAACAGTCTCTCGGATCTTCTAATAGAGTTTGCATTTACCATAGTTTGACACCCAATAGCCGATGTATTTTTCGTGCTGGGGTGTGATTAAAAATTCATTCATTCATTCATTCCCCTGCGCGTGCTGTAACCTCACCGTGGTGCAGGGGTGTAACATTCTCTTTGAGAATGGCCAATACAGCACAAAATTGAAATTTTGAGTAAAAGTCAGTATCTATCTGTGATATTTGTATTTTTGCAAAGTCCTTTACACTGTGTTTTTATTTAAATCTTCCCCTGCGTGTGCTGTAACCTCATCGTGGTGCAGGGGTGTAACATTCTCTTTGAGAATGGCCAATACAGCACAAAATTGAAGTTTTCAGTAAAATTCAGTATCCGTAAAATTCTGTGATATTTGTGTTTTTTGTACAGTTCTTTACACTGTTTTTATTTAAGTCTTGAATTTTTATCACTTTATTTATTTGCATTACCATAGTTTGACACCCAATAGCCGATGTATTTTTCGTGCTGGGGTGTCGTTAAATATTCATTCGTTCATTCATTCATTTATTTAAATCTTGAATTTTTGTATTGTTGTTGATCATCACTTTATTTGTTTGCATTACCATAGTTTGACCCCTGCGCGTGCTGTAACCTCACCGTGGTGCAGGGCTGTAACATTCTCTTTGAGAATGGCCAATACAGCACAAATTAAAGTTTAGAGTAAAATTCGGTGTTCGTAAAATTCTGTGATATTTGTATTTGTATTTTTGCGCAGTTCTTTACACTGTTTTTGTTTAAACCTTGAATTTTTATATTGATGTTGATCATCACTTTATTTATTTGCATTACCATAGTTTGACACCCAATAGCCGATGTATTTTTCGTGCTGGGGTGTCGTTAAACATTCATTCATTCATTCATTATACCATAGTTTGACACCCAATAGCCGATGTATTTTTCGTGCTGGGGTGTAGTTAAACATTCATTCATTCATTATTTATAACACCAATACTAAACACGTTGTCCAGGTAATGATAAAAAGTTGTCATGGTGTACTCTTTAAGACGCCTGCTATACCCGTGACAACAATTAAACTGCATTGTATCAGATTGCTCGTTACATATTTAAGTAGGTCTTGACGCTAATAGGTTTGATTGGTAAGTCACTAACTAAGGGGATACCACGGCAGACGTCAGGTTACCAATTAACTAATTCTAGGTAATGCCATTGTAAAAATAAAGATATAATCAGTATTGTCGTAAAGTTGAAGTTTAGCACTGTGACAATACCACATGTGAAATACTTCTAGACATGAAATGGACTTAGTTTTCTCGACTTTTCATGTGATAAAATACCGATTTCTCACTTGTGACGCTTAGAGCAATTAAAAAATATCACATGTGAAGTACTTCTAGAAATAAATGGACTTAGTTTTTCTCGACTTTTCATGTGATAAAATACCGATTTCTCACTTGTGACACTTAGAGCAATTAAAAAATATCACATGTGAAGTACTTCTAGAAATAAATGGACTTAGTTTTTCTCGACTTTTCATGTGATAAAATACCGATTTCTCACTTGTGACACTTAGAACAATTAAAAAATATCACATGTGAAGTACTTCTAGAAATAAATGGACTTAGTTTTTCTCGACTTTTCATGTGATAAAATACCGATTTCTCACTTGTGACGCTTAGAGCAATTAAAAAATATCACATGTGAAGTACTTCTAGAAATAAATGGACTTAGTTTTTCTCGACTTTTCATGTGATAAAATACCGATTTCTCACTTGTGACACTTAGAACAATTAAAAAATATCACATGTGAAGTACTTCTAGAAATAAATGGACTTAGTTTTTCTCGACTTTTCATGTGATAAAATACCGATTTCTCACTTGTGACACTTAGAGCAATTAAAAAATATCACATGTGAAGTACTTCTAGAAATAAATGGACTTAGTTTTTCTCGACTTTTCATGTGATAAAATACCGATTTCTCACTTGTGACACTTAGAGCAATTAAAAAATATCACATGTGAAGTACTTCTAGAAATAAATGGACTTAGTTCTTCTCGACGTTCACGTGATAAGAAAGGTCTTGATAAGTCACCGACCACGCAGAACACCACTTTCCGTTCTATTCCCGTAATCGGAAAGGCATTGCAGGACGCTATAGCTGTGTTTCTGTGACCAAGAAATGCATCCTTGTCAAACCTAAGAAACCTGTCATCACCACCATCATCATCATCCAGATTGCGGCTCCCGGTAGAATCTCTTTTAGTTGGATACTCACAGGGAACACCAAGCCTTTGCAGAAAGCCATCTTTTAAAGAATCTTCAGGCGTGGCAAATAAAACATCAGACCAGGCCAGTTGACGTCCCGGGACCGCCTTCACAGCTTCTTCTAAACTAGAATCACGTTGAAAAGACGCCACTGATGGTTCACTTCCCTTAACTACTCTCTCATCAGGCTCTAATTCGTAATCACGTGATAACGATATCACTGATGGTTCATCCCTCATAAAGTCTCCCTCATCTCGCTCTAAACAGAAATTAAGAAGTGATGTCGCTATTTCCGGTTCAGTCCCCTCAACTTCACCCTCACCTCCTTTTAATCTAGAAGAATCACATGATAAAGACGACACTTTCGGTTCATGCCCCAAAACTTCTCCCTTATCTCGCTCTGAACTGAAATTACGTAGTGATTTTGCTAAATCCCGTTTACTCCCCTTAACCTCTCCCTCATCTCGCTCATCTCGCTCGAATCTAGAAGAATCACATGGTGATGACGCACCTTCGATTCTAAATTTTGTTTCGTCTAGTGACTTGACATTCGGAAACGATTCTGCAATGTCTCGGTTTAAATAACCACTACTACCAAGAACGTTTAAGCCAAGTGAAGCAAACGCCTCGTTGATTTCGCGGACACACTCCGCGCAGTTATAATACTCCTCATCCGTAGATTCTGAATGGAGACTGTGATCTATGACCGGAAAATTAGACGTGTCACCATTTCTCAGTAAGTTTTGTATTCTTTCAGGACATCGCAGTTGTTTCGTGCACTCAACTACTTCGAATCCCTCGAAATGAAGCTGGTCTGGATTAATTACATAAAGCCGGTTTTTTACTAGCCATATTGTCGATTGTATGGACGCGGTAGCATCAGCCACAGTTTGTTTGTGCCTGCCTCGATAAGGAGTCCAAATCTCGTCAAAAAACAGATGCGATGATGTTTTCTTGGCATAATCGAGGACAGCTTCCAAAGATGCATCTTGAAATATTTTAACCCGATCCAGACCATCCATTCCTGCTGTTACACCTTCATATAAATAGTTGCTAATGCAAGTAGCAGCGCCCCCAGTAAGGCAGACGCGTCCCCCTTCCTTCAGAATCTGTCTCGCCTTTAGTATAAGCAGGACAGTTTTGCCTGTTCCGTAATCACCATCAATGACCAGCCGTTTTTGGTCAGAATTCAAAATGGCGACTTGCTCAGGTGTGAGAATAATCCTCATGTGTCTGTAGCCCAGTTCCGCCATGGCCTCGCCCTCTGTTCGTGCTTCGACTTTACCACCTCTTCTAATTTGTTCTTGTTTGGTTGTAGGGATTTCGACCACGGACAGAAGTCCACAGTATCTACCAATAAGCTGTTTGTAATCCTCAAATTTGTCAAATTCTGGCTTTACCTGTATGTTATTTGACCACCAGCTCTTGAAGTTGTTTAATTTTTCTTCCCTGATTTCTTTTATATCTTCTGCAGTTGGTATCTCGTCTGCACATAGGCAGCTTTTTAATAAGTTTTCAAATTCTAAAACAGATTTTGTAGCGTCCAGTTTGTCGAGATATTGTCTTGTGATGTTTGGTAGGACGACCACTTTCGTGACATTAAAATTGCATTGGAGATCTTCCATAACACATTGAAAAAACTTATCATCCTTGTTCAGCTGTTCGATAGCTTTACAAACAGCCTCCTGTACTTTTCTATTGTGGTTATCTCTTTTCTTTTTCCGATTTTTTGTTTCCTCGGAATTGAACTCTTCAATGCCTTTTACCTGGAAAAACGTTACGCCGTGATCCAGATGCAGCAACAGAACATCATGCTCCCCATCTTTTCTAGAACAAATATATTTTTCTGCTCCTGTACCAATTCTCCCAGCTTCAATCTCTGCCTTTAGTTTACAAAGATAGTTCTCAAACTTGAAACACGATATTATCATCATTGGCTGTTCACCGACTTCACCGTAGAAGAACTTCATGGATTCTAAAGCATCGCAGAATCTCATCTCGGCCTTTTCACCACGGATAGTGGCTTTGTCCAGCTCTCCCAGCTCCTGATACTCAGCGTTCTCTTTTAATTTCTCCGACTGGAAATAAACAGCGGGGACCCGGTATGTCTTTATTGCAAGATGTGGGAAGTTCTCATCAGTGTAGCTGCTTATTTTGTCTTGAAAGGGAAGCAATTCATTTTCAGCCGTTTTTATTTGAAGATTCTTAAGCTCGTATAGAACATGCGATTTTACACTATTATCATGTTCTTCTTGTTCAACAAACTGTGGTGTATCCTGTTCCTGTTCTTCAACACTTGGCCCTGTTTGTGGTGATTCCATCAGTGGGGAAATATTGCTCGATTTTCCGGCCATACTCACATCTTCCGCAAGATCGTCAGATATGTGTATTTATGTCATCATTAATTATTTTTGGACATGTCGTGAATTTTTCGACCTCACCTTTTGGCTACTATAACAACAGAATTTTGAGTGATTTGACCTCTTGAGCTGAAATGGCGTGCGAGTTTTCTTAATTTTTCATCGTTTTTAAATTACAGTGTCATGTTACGCTTTTGTTGAAATATCCCATGTACTTCGTTTTGTACAAAACTATGATTTTGGATGCCATCACAGTGATCCTGAATGCATGAGCATGTGCTACTCTGTATGTTCTGGAATTCTTCAAGTTGCGCGAATATCTGAAGAGAAATGATTAATTATATATTGAAATTTTATATGTACAATTGTAAACGAAAATGTATAATATTTTTGAATTATATATACACGGTTTCGTGTATATAGCCTTAGTTACATCGATCTAACAATGCCTTATGATTTGTCAATACACGTTCAATACCAAGATCATAATTAATTTAAATGATATAATCGATTTAGGTCTAACCATTTATATAATAACGTGTACAGAATAATAACTCACCCACCAAAAAAACAAAAAGGGGGAAAAAGCCTATATGTAATGTAAGTGTTAAGTGAAATACTCGTTATATTAATATAATTTTCAATTACAAACGACAAAAGGAATGTCATATCTGATTGTGCAATATGGCTACTTACACCATCAAGGCCAGGGCAGCGTTCAACCAGACCGAGCGGAAAAAACTTCCGCTAGACTGGTTTAGACGCCTCGCGGTAAACAAAATGGCCACGTCGGGAACCAGTCAAATAGTTCGCAAACGTTAGCGAAATGTTTGCTGCCTAAACTCAGGCCAGGTGTCGCTTTCTTCAAACGATGATAATTGTTACTGGGCCGATTTAATGGATTGTTGGTTTGTGCAGCTACTTTGCCGGTCACTCCATCCCGAGTCAGGCCACCGATCTTACCGGAGGTCGGACTCTTGATGGGCGTGTTCGAAACCCTAGTGGTATATGGGCACGTTAAACTAGTTATCTATCTATCTATCTTTACCGGTCATCCAGGAGAATTTGTATGCGTATTAAACGTTATCACCTGAAGCATTTTATGATGATAGGGACAGAAAGAAATACTCGGACAGTAGCACATCTAGCGATGAGGAGGGAGTTGGTGGGGGGTGGGAAAGTGGGTCGCTGTCCCATGGTGGACACCGACAAAGAGAAGATCCTACCCAGTGCACGACGACTAATATATCAATTACCGTGGTATGCGCTGTCCTGTCAGCGATATGGTGCCTATAAATACATCACTTGCTAATAATGGGTAAACGGTTTCGGGTTTCCTCTCTGACACTATAAGTAAACATTACCAAATGTTTGACATCGAATCGCCGATGATTAATAAATCAATTTGCTCTAGTGGTGTCGTTAAACAAAACAAGAGATACATACCACTTGTTTATGAGAAATTTCTTTAGACAGTCTTTGTCAAACAATTTCATGTAAACTTATTTTCGTGCTTGTATCCAATTAATGTTCAAGCACGCTTTACTGGGCACATATCTTGAACTATCCGGGCTGTCTGTCCAGTACAGTGGGTTAGTGGTTATATATTAGCGAGGGAGAGGTAAATGTAGTGACCCTACATCCCCTCCGTACGCCACAGTGATATTATCCAGAGAAATAAGCACGACCGAAATTGGTTGCTCTGCGGAGATGTTATCAACGGTTAGTACTACAGATCTTCTGTATTTAGTAAGCCTACGTGTGACGTCACGTTTGCAGAATGCTTATACCAGGCTAGTACACCTATGGAATCGAGAACAATTAATGGACCAACTGGACGCAAAAAAAACACAAAAAAAAAACACGACCACGACTGTTCAGCAATACGTTCCTATTAAGTCATCAATACAACGACGCACCAAACATGGTGTAGACTGCACTTTAGGTTCAGAAGTCACGACTGGTTCACCGTACTTTTAACAGATAAATAATATATTATACATGAATGGCAAACAAAAAGTTTTGATTTATTTAAAAAGTATAAGTATTACTAAGATTTTAATGATACACAGGGACTTTTTTCCGTTAGTATATATTTTATATTTTAGAATATTTAGTTCCATACATCCGAACTTCATAACGTCTTTCAAATGATAGGTGGTTGGTTTTTGTTTTGTGTGAGATTGTTTTGTTTTGTTTTTGTTTTGTTTGTTTGTTGTTGTTGTTGTTTGGGGTTTTTGTTGTTGTTGAGGTTGTTGTTGTTGTTGTTGGGGTTTTTTTTTTTTTGGGGGGGGGGGGTTTGTGTTGTTTATCTTTGCCATTTTTATAAATTTTCCACTTAATGTCAAGTTTAACTTTTTGCTACAAATAATGAGATATTTTCCAATACGAATTGAGGAAAAACCCAGCGAAAAAACAACCCAGTACTGGGAATCATTTAATTTTGTTTGCATTTAATACAAACACGTGCCGAAAACTGTTTACATGATAATTATTTATTTAAACATGAACAAAAAGATAATTTTAAGACATTATATGATGTGAATAACAGACGCATATTAAAGTCTTAAGTACGACATAACTTTAAAATTATATAATTATATCCGGCACGGTAAAGAAATTAGTCATACAAAGGTGTTAAAGGCGTAGTACAAAGCCTTTCTTTGTCTAATTATGAATTAGATGAAAGACCGACAAATAAATAGACGGATAGATACATAGATATATACATAGATAGATAGATACATAGATAGATAGACAGATAGATAGACAGACAGATATACAGACAGATAGATGGATACATAGATAGATACATAGATAGATAGACAGATATATGGATACATAGATAGATACATAGATAGACAGATAGACAGACAGACAGACAGACAGACAGAGAGAGAGAGAGAGAGAGACCGACAGACAGACAGACATATAGACACACAGAGAGAAACAGATATATAGACAGGCAAACATATAGATATATAAATAGAGAGATAGAGGGGTAGACAGACAGACAGACAGGCAGCTAGACAGGCAGACAGATATACAGACATATAGATAGAAGATAGATAGATAGGAAGATAGACAGATATTATTATACAAGATAGATAGAGGAATGTAGATAGACAGACATACAGACAGATAGATAGAAGATCGATAGATAGGAAGGTAGACAAACAGACCGACAGACAGCTAAAAGATAAAGATGAAGGTAGACAGACAGACAGACAGACAGATAGACATACAGATGGATAGATAAAGAGGAAGGTAGACAGACAGACAAATAGACAGACAAGGCAAATAGATACATAGATCGATAGATGGGGTGATAGATATATATATATGTGTGTATGTGTGTATGTGTTTGTGTGTGTGTGTGTATTTGTGAACACTAACCTGTTACGATTTACACAAATAAACCCCGCAACAAATTTTAACCTTTTCACTAGTGAGTTCTGAATGAAAACAGTTTTAATTTTTATGTTTATGCTTGTGTAAACCATGAATTGTTGATGACTAGTATGACGTTACTATATATAGCCTCAGGATTTTCCCCAGTCAGCAATACGAAACTAGTATTTTTTTTACTGTATATATATATATATATATATATAGAACTTGTATTGATAAAATGTATAATAGGTTGAACAATAGAATAACCGGCTTTTGTGGTAGCTGTGGGCGTGATAGAGGGAGGAAGAAGTAGTGTTACGATTTACATGTATTTTATGAGAAGATACCAGGATTTGAATACGGCGCTGATCATTTCCATTGATAGGGCTTCAGACAGGTTTAACAACAGGGTCGAGTATGAACCTTTTTGTCTACATTTTCCATGGACACTTAGATATAAATAGACTATGTTTCAGCGCGGGAGGGGGGGGGGGGGGGGGTCGTCTGGTGGAGAGGGAACAGTTAAGGACCATAATATTTTATTATACATAGATGTATACATAGATACACAGATACGCGCGCACGTACGCATACACACACACACACACACACACACACACACACACACACACACACACATATATATATATATACTCTTCAAAAAAAGAAACGCAAAAGGGTACAAATGGGTTATAACTCCGATTTTATGTTTCCTACCGGTTCATGCTTTATGAATATAAGGTCATTGCATGTCCCAAACACATTCCCACGATTACATTCGATAAAACGCAGCTACTGTACAATAAAGTTCCAAAATGTGAATATTCGCAAAAACGCAGCCACGTGCAAACCATGTCACCACTGCACGTGCGTTGTCTGCACGTGCAACATGAACACCGACAGTATAAAAGTGCAGGGTGTTCGCTTGCCTGGCCTCTGTATCTGGCCGACAGTTGACAATCCAGGATATGCCACGTCTCAGTGAACCGCAGAGAAACAATGCCATCGGCCGACTAGACGCAGGCGAATCTAGAACGGCCGTTGCCAGGGCATTCCATGTGTCCCCAAGCACCATCTCCAGACTGTGGGACCGTTACCAGCAACATGGATCAACACGTGACCTCCCTAGATCCGGTCGACCACGGGTCACTACCCCCGGGCAGGACCGCTACATCCGGGTACGCCACCTTCGGGAACGATTGACTACTGCCACCTCCACAGCCGCAGCAATACCAGGTTTGCGCAGGATATCCGACCAGACCGTACGGAACCGCCTACGTGAGGTAGGAATTCGTGCCAGACGTCCAGTTCGAGGTGTCATCTTAACACCACAACACCGTCGACTCCGACTGCAGTGGTGCCAGATTCATCGACAATGGCCTCAACTGCGATGGAGACAGGTGTGGTTCAGTGACGAGTCCCGATTTCTGCTCCGACGTCATGATGGAAGATGTCGCGTGTATAGGCGTCGTGGTGAACGTTATGCGGCAAACTGCGTGCAGGAAGTGGACAGATTCGGCGGGGGTAGTGTCATGGTGTGGGCAGCCATCTCACACACTGGCAGAACTGACCTGGTCCACGTGCAGGGCAACCTGAATGCACAGGGCTACATTGACCAGATCCTCCGGCCACACATCGTTCCAGTTATGGCCAACGCAGTGTTCCAACATGACAACGCCTGGCCTCACACAGCACGTCTCACAACGGCTTTCCTACAGAACAACAACATTAATGTCCTTCCTTGGCCATCGATATCACCGGATTTGAACCCAATTGAGCATCTATGGGACGAGTTGGACCGACGCCTCCAACAGCGACAACCACAGCCCCAGACCCTGCCCGAGCTGGCAGCAGCCTTGCAGGCCGAGTGGGCCACCATCCCCCGGGACGTCATCCGTACTCTGGTTGCTTCAATGGGCAGGCGGTGCCAGGCAGTTGTCAACACACGCGGAGGCCACACCCGGTATTGACTCCAGATGACCTTGACCTTGGTGGTGTGTCCTATCACTTATTCACAATGGACTAGAGTGAATTGTGAACAATCCTGCAACATTTGGTAATTATCGGACTCACCATTCAATAATTAAATCAATTCTCCAAATGTTACGACAATGTGGTTTTGCGTTTCTTCTTTTGAAGAGTATATATATATATATATATATATATATATATATATATATATATATATATACACATGTATATAGTTTATATAATTTATATAATTACGTTAGGATTTGTTTTCTGCTGCTGGTAATTTATTTGTAAGGCTTTTTTTCACAATCCAGAATCATTTTCATCAGAAATTATTATAAACTTTAAACAAATAAGTATCTCAGTAAAAAAACCTTTACAAACCCCAGGTACATACCAGTTCAATAAAGCCAAATCATTGAATTGTTATGCTTTTCATATCCCTGTGGTAGACGCTTTTTTGCAGATGGTATGATCCATTTTTCTACCGCATTCAGAACAATTGTAAATACGTTTGTGTGTAGGATTTGTTTTAATTAAGAATCGGTTCACAAAGATTCGCATAAATTTATTAAATGGATGACAACTAATATTGTGAGTAGAATGATAAAATTACCTGGTGAAAAGTGTTTACGGTAGCTTATTTAAAACGTTTTTGTAAATAATGCATGTTAGTGTACTTCGGAATACCGTAAGTACTATTTTTGAACGTTGTACCCCCTCCCTAGTAAAAGCCCGATCTAGAATCTTTCGCAAGGGTGTGGTGAAGGGGGGAGGCGGATTTCATAGGTCTGGACCTCTCCTTTGGATCCGCGCATGTGCATAAATAATAATTATTGCCCCCCCCCCCCCCCCGTCTCCCCCATGTAGTCAATTCTGGAATAACCCGTATAGTATCCACTCTCAACGGTATCGACGCCATTTCCCATCCCAAGCAGTGCACCTCGACTGGTATATCAAAGACCGTGGTATGTGTTATCCTGTCTGTGGGATGGTGCATATAAAATATCCCTTGCTACTAATGGAAAAATGTAGCGGGTTTCCTCTCTAAGACTATATGTAAAATTACCACATGTTTGACATCCAATAGCTGATGCTTATTAAATAAACGTGCTCCAATGGTGTCATTAAACAAAACAAAGTTTTAAAGTAAACTTTTTTTATTCTTATCACCTACCGTTCATCTATAATTAGGCATACGTTACTTTACCCATTCATTTATCTTAAAGAAAGATCCTCCACCTCAGTGTGAGCACTGTCAGTGTACTCGGATTGTACGCCACATTTTGGTGGAGTCTAAGCATTTGTCAGTCATTCGAAAAGATTTATTTGGTCAAACAAATGTGATAGAATCATTTCGATTCCATCCAGAAATTATTTTACAATTTTTACGTGATACTGAATTTTATTATAAATTTTAATTATATCTATCTGTGATATTTCTATTTTTACACAGTCCTTTACACTGTGTTTTTATTTACCTGTTGAATTTTTATATTGATGTTGATCATCACTTTGTTTTTCCCATTACAATAGTTTGACACCCAATAGCCGATGTATTTTTCGTGCTGGGGTGTCGTTAAACATTCATTCATTCATTCATTTAATTAGGCATACGAGTATGGAAAATGCGATAGTGACAAAAATATACGCTGGGAAAACCCTTACACAGCAGGAAATAATCCCTGAAAAAACCCCTCAAAACACATACGCAATTCTTTTCTCTTTTTTTGTTTTCTGTTTTGACTTCCTGCTCGTTGATTAGGTAATCAGTGGCATAAACAATGTCACGCCATATTTGCTCAAGAATGTATTAAGCACATAAGTCATATTTTTGTTATGTCTTCCTACAGAAAGGTCGAACAGTGCAGCAGTTGTATTTGTGGAACTCGAAACAGGTCAGTTTTTGTACATTACACACCATGGGCGGATCCAGGACATATTTATTTATTTATTTATTTATTTAATTGTTTATTTTTTTATTTTTTTTTATTTTTTTTTTTTTTTTTGGGGGGGGGGGGGGGGGGGGGGCAAGAAAAAAAGGCACATTTGGCTTGTTAAAAGGCCATCTTAATAAATAAAAAAACATATTTGCAGTTAATATGAATGCTTTTGTGTATAGGTTGGACTATACCAATTAAAATCCCATAGGCGACCATGTTAACGTTTGTTTAAAATATATGCAATATATCAACCAAACTATGACCCATAAATATCAGTACTACAACCCCTACCTCAAAGTATTAACTGTAGAACAAGAATATGTTTATTGCATAAAGTATTACATAACACTTATAGCAAACATACAATAGAAAATACAGATTAAATGTAGAGTCAGTGACTGTGAGCTGTGAGGAACCAATAAGAAACCAAATATAACTGGCGTCTCTGCATAGTAAGATATACATATTTTGCTAAATTAATAACCATTTTAGGGGTATCACAAGACATTAGCCTAGAAAACTTTTGGATATTTGGCCATCTATTGTAGATCTTATTTAAATACTGTTGTCTTAAATCCCTATACACTGGGCAAACTAACACAAAGTGATATTCGTCTTCTACAACTTTCATATTACATAACGTACAACATCTCTGATCATAAGGTATATTATGATATCGACCCGTTTCGCATAATAGACTAAGTTAGGATAATCGTAGTCTGGTTAGTGAGCGTTTTAAGTGTGGTGATGAAATATAAGATAAATATTTTTCACACTCAAAACTTTGTTTGAACTTATTATAATGTTTTAATTTAGAAATATAATGACGTTGATCGTTCCATTCTTGTAAATATTGATCCAGTATCCGTTGTTTAATAGGCAACACTTGATCTTGACTCTACCAGACATCTGACAGACCAAGACTAACAGACATTTAACACCATACGCCCAGTTCAATCCGTTATATGTAATATTATTATTGCGTCTACTCTTAAAATATTGTAAATATCATATAAAATGGAGTTTCTATTCGAAACTATCTTTAACCAATATTTAATCATTCTTTCATATCTGCTAATAAACATTGGCATACGGCCCAGCTCACTATATACAGAGATATCGGGTGTCGTCTTTTTAACTGATAAGACATATTTACAATATTTCAGATGCACACGCTCTACATCAGGGGCTTTATGGAATCCCCACACTTAAGACCTATATGAAAGTATTGAACCGACATAACAATCAAATAAAACATTCTTCTGAACAATATTAACGTTAATGTTTTCAAAAATGTTAAATAGCTTAAACAAATCGTAAACCACGTTCAGATATTTTCTTTTGCATTAGATTGCATCTGCCATTAGAATGAAAATCAACACCAAGGTAGCAGAATGAATTAACAATGTCGACTTTTACACCATTATACAAAAAGGTAGGCAACTGTTTTGGATGTCGACCTTTACTGAATACTATTATTTTAGTTTTGTTGGTGTTAACACTAAGGTGCCACGTGTTACAATACTTATTCAAGCTATTAAGTAAATTTTGTAGGCCTGTGGCCGATTTCGACATAAGAATAGTAACATCAGCATACAACAAGGTAAAACGTGTCAAATATCTAAACTGTACAGGATCAGCGTCACTGATATCCATAGAACTGACAAAATCATTAATAAACAGTAAAAATAAAAGTGGAGACAGTGGTTCTCCCTGTTTTACACCGACAAATGACTGAATTGCTGGTGATAGTGTTTATTATATTTAGCGAACAGTTGTACGTTGTCATACATTGCTTTAATGGATCTGACAATCTTGTAACTGGCACCATATTTTTGAAGTTTCAACCACAAATAATTTCTGTTGATACGATCAAAAGCCTTAGTATAATCGATAAAAGTACAATACAGTTTGTCCTTGTCATTAAGACATTTGCTAATAATAGAATATAAAATAAAAATACAATCTGTCGTTGATTTACCAGGTTGAAATCCAAATTGTTCGTTATGAAGTAAGTTCGTTTTGACAGACCATAATTTCAGACGTTCCTTTAGTATAACAGAATATATCTTGGCTATAACATTCACCAATACGATACCTCGATAGTTATTTACATCATTTATATTTCCCTTTTTTTTGGTACAGGTACAATTATACACTTCGACCATTCTGCAGGGTAAAAACCTGACGAAAATATGACATTGAATAAATCACATAAAATACTATTAAAAATATCATCATTAAATTTAAAGACTTCTGCCATAACACTGTCTAAACCTGGACTAGTATCACATTTCAGACTTTTAACTGCATTCCTAACTTCTCCTAATGTAATATCTTTGTCTAGTTCTGATACATAAATATTTCATCTATCACAAAATCTTCACTGGGAGCGTTATCAGTAGAATGAGTTAAAACATTTTCAAAATATGTTCTAAAGTCTTCAATGCATAATGTTGAGGTTAACCTACTATTTTTATTAACATCCTTTATCATTTTCCAAAACTGCTTAGGATTGGTCTTCGCAAAATTTGTGAGTTCACTCCCCTTGTTCTTTTTATATATATTTTTTAGCAATTCTTTTAATTCTATTATATGTTGTGCGACTTCTCACAAACTGTTGTCTATTCGCCTCGGATCTGTTTCCGTTATAAAACATTTCTACTGTTATTGAAATACCGACGAACATGTTTACAGTCATCATTAAACCAGTCGTTTTGTGGCGGAGGTTTTCTCGTATTACTGTAATACTTGCAAGTTCGGCCAACAACGGGATATAACACAGAAAACAATTTGATTTGCATAACATATTAATGTCACTCTGGTTAGGATGGTCGGCTGAGTTCAGAACGATATCATGTAGAACATTTCTATTCAAATACAAAGCATGTCGCACATTCTCCGCTTCTTCCGGACTCCACTGTAAGAACGATTCATCGTGATCACCACACGCAGAAAATTATACCTTTCATGGCTCATTTTCGGTATAACCAGATGTTTTTGCAACACCCCTAGTTTCGCACAAAATTTGAGTACATTTTTACATGTACCCCATACATGTTCCAAGCACAAGGCTACTTGACACAGTGGTACTAGATGAATTAAAATTGCATACATTTTTAGCCCAGATAAAACGTTTTTTTTTTTTTTTTTACAACCAACACACTCACATTTATAACCAATCACAGGACTTGTGGTGTTAACTTCTCTATCAAAAGTTCGGTGCGCCTCGAACTTTGACCCAGCCGGAAATTAATTGGTTTAGTGCTACCTATATATCACAGTGTACGAACGGAAGTGTACATTAAATGACTAGCTGAGGTTTTCTGTAACGCTAGCTGCATTAAAAGATTATTATATGAGCTTTGAGGCCCGTCGGAGCATTTTTTTTAAAGTGGGGTGGGCTAATAATAAGGGTCGTTGTTAAGCATGGCACGCGATGTGTAGGGTGGGGGGGGGGGGGGGGGGGGATTTTTATAACTTGGTGGCTTCAAACGCCATTTCTTGGCATCTGAATAGCAAAATTAGCCATTTTTAAACAATAATTTAAAAACTATTTTAAGCATTATTTTGCATAGTATTATAACCCAAGAATGTGTTTTTTCCTCTTGGCATCTTGATAGAAAAATTATCCATTTTCAGACAGTGAGCATCACTGATCACTTCCTCTTTTGGAGTTTTATAACCCCAAAAATACTATTTAGAAGAGTTCAAACCCGTTACTCTTAGATCTCAATAACTAAATCGTGAATTTTAGCGTTGACCGGGGTCGGGAGAACGGTGAGGGGGATCCGTGAAAAGCCATAGAATATATGTATGACGATCATATGTTTCATTTTAATTTGGCTGATAATCTTTTTTAAAGGGCACTATTCTATGGACGGCTCGGTATAGGTAGGGCATTTATACATAAAAACGATACAAAGGTGCACTTGAGAATTATAACTTTAAAGGGCACTATTTCAGGGACGGCTGTCTAGGTAGAGCAGTTATACATTTAAAAAAACCCCGATACAAATGGGCATTTGTAAATTATAACTTTAACTGGAACTATTCTAGCAGGTCCGTATTTAAGGGGGATTCGGGGGGTTCGTCAAAAAGCATTTGAACTAATCTCTAGGACATGTCTTTGGCAAAAATTGCTTTAAAATAACATAAATGGAAAATTCTTTAAAATTATCTACCAATTATCTACCAATTGTATTTGTACAAACAATGAAACATCAGATCTATTCCCTTGCAATATCGGTGTCCGATAAGGAGAAAATTTGTCACCTGTTCTGTTTTCTATTTATTTAAATGATCTAGATAATTACTTAAAGGACTTCAAGGCGTGTGACCCTGCGCGTGCTGTAACCTCACCGTGGTGCAGGGGTGTAACATTTTCTTTGAGAATGGCCAATATAGTACAAAATTGAAGTTTTGAGTAAAATTCAGTATCCGTAAAATTCTGTGATATTTGTGTTTTTGCACAGTTCTTTACACTGTTTTTGTTTAAACCTTGAATTTTTATATTGATGTTGATCATCACTTTATTTATTTGCATTACCATAGTTTGACACCCAATAGCCGATGTATTTTTCGTGCTGGGGTGTCGTTAAACATTCATTCATTCATTCATTCATTCCAGTAGAGTTTGTGCTTTGTCAGAGAACTTCAGGGCGTGTGAACAGAATCTGTTCTCTCCGAGTCTGTATATCATGGGTAAAACATCCTATTTATAACACACATACTAAACACGTTGTCCAGGTAATAATATAAAGTTGTCATGGTGTACTCTTTAAGACGCCTGCTATACCCGTGGCAACAATTAAACTGCATTGTATCATGCTCGTTACATATTTAATTAGGGCTTGACACTAATAGGTTTGATTGGCAAGTCACTAAGGGGATACCACGGCAGACGTCAGGTTACCAATTAACTAATTCTAAGTAATACCATTGTAAAAATAAAGCACTGTGACAATACCACATGTGAAGTACTTATAGAAATAAATGGACTTAGTTTTTCTCGACTTGTCATGTGATAAAATACCGATTTCTCACTTGTGACGCTTAGAGCAATTAAAAAAGATCACATGTGAAGTACTTCTAGAAATAAATGGACTTAGTTCTTCTCGACGTTCACGTGATAAGAAAGGTCTTGATAAGTCACCGACCACGCAGAACACCACTTTCCGTTCTATTCCTGCAATCGGAAAGGCATTACAGGACGCTATAGCTGTGTTTTTGTGACCAAGAAATGCATCCTTGTCAAACCTAAAAAACCTGTCATCACCACCATCATCATCATCCAGATTGCGGCTCCCAGTAGAATCTCGTTTAGTTGGATACTCACAGGGAACACCAAGCCTCTGCAGAAAGCCATCTTTTAAAGGATCTTCAGGCGTAGCAAATAAAACATCAGACCAAGTCAGTTGACGTCCCGGGACCGCCTTCACAGCTTCATCTAAACTAGAATCACCCAAAACTTCCCGTTTACTCCCCTTAACCTCTCCCTCATCTCGCTCGAATCTGGAAGAATCACATGATGATGACGCACCTTCGGTTCTAAATCTTGCTTCGTCTTGTGACTTGATATTCGCGAATGATTCTGCAATGTCTCGGTTTGAATAACCACTACTACGAAGAACGTTTAAGCCAAGTGAAGCAAACGTCTCGTTGATTTCGCGGACACACTCCGCGCAGTTATAATACTCCTCATCTGTAGATTCTGAATGGAGACTGTGATCTATGACCGGAAAATTAGACGTGTCACCATTTCTCAGTAAGTTTTGTATTCTTTCAGGACATCGCAGTTGTTTCGTGCACTCAGCTACTTCGAATCCCTCGAAATGAAGCTGGTCTGGATTAATTACATAAAGTCGGTTTTTCACTAGCCATATTGTCGATTGTATGGACGCGGTAGCATCAGCCACAGTCTGTCTGTGCCTGCCTCGAAAAGAAGTCCAAATCTCGTCAAAAAAAAGATGCGATGATGTCTCCTTGGCATAATCGAGGACAGCTTCCAACGATGCATCTTGAAATCTTTTAACCCGATCCAGACCATCCATTCCTGCTGTTACACCTTCATATAAATAGTAGCTAATGCAAGTAGCAGCGCCGCCAGCAAGGCAGACGCGTCCCCCTTCCTTCAGAATCTGTCTCGCCTTTAGTATAAGCAAGACAGTTTTGCCTGTTCCGTAATGACCATCAATGACCAGTCGTTTTTGGTCAGAATTCAAAATGGCGACTTGCTCAGGTGTGAGAATAATCCTCATGTGTCTGTAGCCCAATTCCGCCATGGCCTCACCCTCTGTTCGTGCTTCGACTTTACCCCCTCTTCTAGTCTGTTCTTGTCTGGTTGTAGGGATTTCAACCACGGACAGAAGTCCACAGTATCTACCAATAACCTGTTTGTAATCCTCAAACTTGTCAAATCCTGGCTTTATCTGTATGTTATTTGACCACCAGCTCTTGAAGTTTTTTAATTTTTCTTCCCTGGTTTCTTCCATATCTTCTGCACTTGGTATGTCGTCTGCACATAGGCAGCTGTTTAATAATTCTTCAAATTCTAAAACAGATTTTGTAGCGTCCAGACGGTCGAGGTATTTTCTTGTGATGTTTGGTAGGACGACCACTTTCGTGACATTAAAATTGCATTGGAGATCTTCCGTGACACATTGAAAAAAGTTCTCATCTTTGTTCAGCTGTCCGATAGCTTTAACAACAGCCTCATTTATTTTATGGTTGTGCTTATCTCTTCGCGTTTTCCGATTTTTTGTATCCTCGGAATAGAACTCTTCAATGCCTTTTACCTGGAAAAACGTTACTCCGTGATTCAGATGCAGCAACAGAACATCATGCTCCCCATCTTTTCTAGAACAAATATATTTTTCTGCATCTGTACCAATTCTCCCAGCTTCAATCTCTGCCTTTAGTTCACAAAGATAGTTCTCAAACTTGAAACACGATATTATCATCATTGGTTGTTCACCGCCTTCACTGTTAAAGAACTTCATGGATTCTAAAGCATCGCAGAATCTCATCTCGGCCTTTTCACCACGGATAGTGAGTTTGTCCACCTCTCCCAGCTCCTGATACTCAGCGTTCTCTTTTAATTTCTCCGACTGGAAATAAACAGCGGGGACCCGATATGTCTTTATTGCAAGATGTGGGAAAAACTCATCAGTGTAGCTGCTTATTTTGTCTTGAAAGGGAAGCAATTCATTTTCAGCCGTTCTTATTTGAAGATTCTTAAGCTCGTATAGAACATGCGATTTTTACACTATCATCATGTTCTTCCTGTTCAACAAACTGTGGTGTATCCTGTTCCTGTTCTTCAACACTTGGCCCTGTTTGTGGTGATTCCATCAGTGGGGAAATATTGCTCGATTTTTCGGCCATACTCACACCTTCCGCAAGATCGTCAGATATTTATGCCATCATTAATTATTTTTGGACATGTGAATTTTTCGACCTCACCTTTTGTCTACTATAACAACAGAATTTTGAGTGATTTGACCTCTTGAGCTGAAATGGAGTGCGTGTTTTCTTAATTTTTCATAGTTTTTAAATTACTGTGTCATGTTACGCTTTTGTTGAAATATCCCATGTACTTCTTTTTGTACAAAACTATGATTTTGGATGTCATCACAGTGATCCTGAATACATGAGCATGTTTTACTCTGTATGTTCTGGAATTCTTCAGGTTGCGCGAATATCTGAAGAGAAATTATTAATTATATATTGAAATTTCATATGTACAATTGTAAACGAAAATGTATAATATTTTTGAATTATATATACACGGTTTCGTGTATATAGCCTTAGTTACATCGATCTAACAATGCCTTATGATTTGTCAATACACGTTCAATACCAAGATCATAATTAATTTAAAAGATATAATCGCTTTAGGTCTAACCATTTATATGATAACGTGTACACAATAATAACTCACCCACCAAAAAAAACAAGAAGGGGAAAAAAGCCTATATGTAATGTAAGTGTTAAATGAAATACTTGTTATTAGTATAATTTTCAATTACAAAAAAAAGTTTATTTATTTAACGACGCCACTAGAGCACATTGATTTTTTTTATCTTATCGTCGGCTATTGGACGTCAAACATATGGTCATTCTGACACTGTTTTTTTTTTTTAGAGGAAACCCGCTGTCGCCACATAGGCTACTCTTTTACGACAGGCAGCAAGGGATATTTTATTTGCCCTTCCCACAGGCAGGATAGCACAAAGCATGACCTTTGTTGAATCAGTTATGGATCACTGGTCGGTGCAAGTGGTTTTACACCTACCCATTGAGCTTTGCGGAGCACTCACTCAGGGTTTGGTGTCGGTATCTGGATTAAAAATCCCATGCCTCGACTGGGATCCCAACCCAATACCTTCCAGCCTGTAGACCAATGGCCTAACGACGACGCCACCGAGGCCGGTTTTCAATTACAAACGACAAAAGGAATGTCATATCTGATCCTGCAATATTAGTTACACTATCAAGGCCAGGGCTGCGTTCAACCAGACCGAGCGGAAAAAAACGTTCGCTAGTCTGGTTTAGGAGCCCCATCGCGAGTCAGGCCACCGATCTTATCGGAGGTCGGACTCTTGATGGGCGTGTTCGAAACCCAAGTGGT